>NC_081409.1:834983734-835583734 GCF_030272615.1 Cryptomeria japonica | reverse complement strand
AGAGAGAAGTTCAAGCAATTGTTGTATATGATGACTTGGAAATCAATAAAATATTGAAGTTATGGTGTTTTGTTGCAAATTTCTTGAGTTATCTTCATGGTTGTTGGATGTACTTGAATCACGCTCAATCAAGGTAGTTTGTTAATTTGAAAGACTAAGTGTGAGATTTGATATTTGGTAGGATTCGCAATCCAAACCACTAGCTTCTTGCTGATTGTAGGAACGCCTTGCGTGGTCGACTGGAAAACACTTTGAGCCCTTAACCTTCAAGCATTTTCGCATCTAGGATATGTACCTTCGTAGTAGTATCCTTGGTCTTTGATGCATTGAACACCATTATTACCTTAGAAGATCGCACTAATTTCAGTTGAGTTGTTATCTTATGGCAAAATTGAAATTGGTTGAGTCTTGCCAAATCTCATTCATGCTAAGTCGTTCATAGGGTTAGGCTAGATTAGACTTACTTAAACCCTATCCTTTTCCATTTTTTGAAAGTTCCCCTTAGATTAGTAAAATCTCCGAGCTATTGAATCCGTAAGACGCCTTGAAGGAAACAGCAAATCACATCATACCACTAAAAAGCTTGTCCACACGTGGAGACCCCACTAAAAGAACCTTGGAGTCCATCTAACTGATCCTTTTTGCAGATCTTCAGCAGTTAGAGACTATTTTCTCAAGAGAGGATAAGATGCCTGTCGGTATTTTATTCTGTGTATGATTGTGTATCAAATACACGTCAACACTACCTCATGGGAATCGTTCATTCAAGGAATCAGTGCTCGTTCTAAATTTCCTAAGTTTGATAGATTGAAAACCGATTGCATTCAAGAGGAATCTCGGCTTGTCACAAGAGGAATAAAACAAAACAATGGTAATGAAGACATTCAAGTTCTAAACTCTAATTCCCACAAGAAAGGAAAGAAGAAGAACTTTAAGAGAAAGAGGGACAAGAACTCAAATGGAAAGAGGTCTTCAAAGAAGAAGAGAGACATCTCTGAAGTACAATGTTTCAGATGTGACCAATATGGGCACTATGCAATGAAGTGCCCAGATAGGATCAAGCAACAAGTTTCAATGGCAAAAATTAAGAAAGGGAGTGATTCCGAGAAGCTAGTTTTCTATTCAGCCCTCTCTAGTCAAGTCTCCTCTTGTTCCAACACATGGATGATTGATAGTTGGACAAGGAGCTTCGGAACCTGGGGGTTCCGGAGTTCTGGGGTTGAAGACTAAGGAACTTCGGAACTTGGGGGTTCCGAAGCTCCTTGTCCAACTACGGAGACCCCAGTGTCCGAAGTTTCCCAACTACGGAGACCTCAATCTCCGAAGTTTCCCAAACTACTTCCGACTTGCAACACTTTCGGATGGCGTGATCGACACTCAAGGCTTTAAATGCTCTGACAGTTTTGGTGACTTATGCACTTTGTTTTGTGAAGCCACAAGGGTGCATTTAGTGTTTTTGGTAGGATTTACATCAAGGGAGGTACGGGGCCATGCTGGGTGACTTATGTCATGACTGACTTTGGAAGGTCAGTCAATCTATCTTCCTCAGCATTGCCTTTGGAGGTATGGCTAGGTTGCTTGCATGTACAAGTCAAGTGCATGCACTTCCCTGCACTTCCAGACTGACATGCAGGGGTCATGATCACCATTGTAACCCATTTTTCTATATAAGGTTGTTAAGCCTCATTGTAAAAGGTTCTCTCCCTTTTTCCTGGAGTTTTCTTGTGCTCTCCTCTTCTCTTGAAGACTTGTAATCTTTGCATTTTTGCAACTGTAAGATTGGCGTTTGGCCTTATGATTAATTGAGGAACACTATTCTTGCCTTCTTTCAACTTATGTATGTTGTGTATGCTTTCTTACCTTCATCATAGGTGCATGTTGTGGCTCTTTCTCTTCATATATGTTGTGTTAATTGGTTTTTTGAGTGTGACTTGTGGGAATCCTTCTCCCCTCTTGGCATTTAGTGGATTCTAACCGTCATCTATGCATTGGGGTTACTCATATAACTGAAAGTTGTGCATCGTCAAGGTGTTTCAGTTAATTACTTGTGTCATTTAGGTAGGGAGAGGAACTATCTCTTCTTGGTGCATCACCTCCCTTGTTTCAAGCAATTTCTCTCTTCTCTTTTCCTCTGCAAGTTGTTAGGGTAGGCTTAGGAATTAGCTTTGAAGTGTTGAGTTGGTTCAACACTTGCACCTAGACAGAGAAGGAAGCCGACCTTCTCCGGAGATTCAACCCCCTTGCGCAAGGTCCCACACTTCGGGGTTGTTTCCATGTTTCACAAGGTTGCTGAGTTGATAGCTCAGCAAGGGTGCAAGCTTTTGTGATAACAGTTTTTGGCACGCCCGGTGGGACTTATTCAATTCACATGCTAAGGATTTAGTGCTATTCTTAATGTTTTGGCCTTTTGAGGCAGTCATCTCTCAAGCACTTGGTGACTCTGCTCAAGGACCAGTTCATGCTCACACAAAGTTCATAACTCTGGAACTCCGAAACCCCTAGGTTCCCAAGTCATCGTAACTCTGCTTACTCCGGAACGCCCAGCCCCCAGGTTCCGAAGTCAGTGAAGCCATCAACCTCAGAACCCCTAGGTTCCGAGGTGCTTAGGTCTGGAATCCTAGAACCCCCAGGTTCCGAACTCCCGAACATCCTCACCTCGGATATCCGAGCTCCCGAGGTGCCGAAGTGGTCACACTCCGCAACTCTGGACGTCCGAGCTCCCGAGGGCGGTTGCAGATTTCATACCCAGAATTCATACAAGGGCATCTTCTGGGGGCAGTTTTCAATTCATAGAGCTTCCATCTGTAGGCTCTAGAAGGAGGAGAGGTAGACCTTCATTATCACCAGTCAGGGGTGACGGGGTTGTAAACACTCCATCTCCCAGGTCTGGTTCTACTCCTCCATTTGCAAGACCTTTTCTATCAAGGGCTCCCACCACTCATATCAATAGACCATTGTTTCACATGGCAAGAAATCAAGTCTTTGTTACCTTCAATGGGGGGAGTCCCCTTGTTTTGACTCAATGGAATGACATACCAGTGGCTGCGTTGAAGAGTATACCATACTTCACTAGTGAAACAACTACTACACCCATTGAGCACATTCAAGACATTGCAAACATCTGCTCTATCCATAATATCACTCAGGACGATGTTGCTATCAGACTCTTGGCCACATCCTTGAAAGGCAAAGCCTTGCAGTGGTATAGAGGGTTGCCATCTAGCTCCACCCACAATTGGGATGAATTAGGGGAGAAATTGTGCAACCATTTTGAAGACAAAAGTGATCACCTATCACTTGTGGAGTAGTTAACTACGATCAAGAGGGCACCCCACAAGTTCATGGGAGACTTCAACTTCAAATTCCATAAGACATGGAATAGGATTCCTGCTCTAGTGAAGCCATCTCCAAATCATGCCTTTTTGTATTATCTTAGAGCTCTCAACAGCGATATAGCTGTCATGGTACAATCGATGGGTGGAGCCTCTCTATCGGGTGCATATGACATAGCCATAAGAGCAGAAAATTGTTTGATCCAGGCTTGGAAGATAGCTCCAATGCCTCCAATGCCTCTCTTCCCAGAAGCTCCTACTTAACAACCAACCTTGGCTCCTATTCCCATGGCACCTGCAAGTCAACCATCCACGCCATCTACATCCTCTAATGAGCTCCATGAGGTCAAGGCTCTATTACAAAACTTTGGCAATGAATTGGTGGCACTAAAAAGACAGCAAACTCAGTATAACAAACCTTACCAAGCACAAGGTCAGAATTATCAGCAAAACAGGCCACCCTTTCAAGGGCAAAACCAATGGAGCAATGCCAGGCCTTTGAATAGTGTGAACCCCACAAACGCAAGCAACTCAAAGGCGATAGTTCCAATGCAAAATAACCTTGCCCAAGAGCAAGATTGGTGTCAACCATGTAATCAGCCACACAACCAAGGTATATGCCAAAATGGAGGGTTTGTCCAAACTTTAGTAGTGCAAGATGAGCCAACCATCTTTGGCCAGCAATATGACCCAAATCAGCCTAGTGTTGGCACTCGGGCTCACTTACAAGGGGATTCTACCTTTGTCAATTGGCAGGAGGTGGAATTTTGTGGTTTGAACCAAACAAATGGTGAGTCCATGTTGTAGTATGCAAGGTCAAAGAAGAGATCCATGGAGGCTACCTCAACTTCAACATCAATCCAAGCTCCAACACCCAATGTAGCTGTCCATGATACAAGCCAAAGTACCATGCAAAAGAACAAGAGGCAGGAAGAGGCCCAAGTCATCCAAAGAGCAAAGGCAGACCTTGTAGCCTCAAAGGGGCCTCTAAAACCAGTTGGTATCCCTTTCAACATAGTTGATCAAATGAAGAAGGCCAACCTCAACGTCACTATGTGGGAGGCCCTTTCAATCCCATCTCAAAGGGATTTGCTTAACGAGGCACTAAAGGAAGTCAATCAGTCAGGTGAAGAGGCAGCAGTCAGAGAAAAGGCAGCCTCCACCAGCTTGGTGCAGCCCAAGGGGGAAGAAGATTCAAGCAAGATCAGCAAGCCTCCCCCTTTCTATCTCTCCTTAATCATAGGAGACAATTTGGTTCACAACTGCATGATAGATTCGGGAGCTAGTAGCTCAGTCATGCCTAAGAAGGTAGCTGATCTTCTTGGCATAGAATATGAACCCGTGACCAAAGGGGTGGTCCAGTTAGATGGCACTTCTATTAAGACAGTAAGGGTGGTAAAAAATTTGAAATTAACCTTGCATGCATGCCCTAGTTGAACTGTCTTGCAAGACGTATCTATCATCGACCTCCCTGCCTTCTTTGCCATCTGCTTGTCTAGAGACTTCACAGCCAAGATAGGTGGGTACTTGTCTTCCGACTGGTCCCATATGCTATTTCGAACAATGTATGGTACCAAGGTCACCATAAGGGCAGAGCCCATTGCCCAAAACCACATTGAGCCCTACACCCCTAGCCCTATAAACATGAATTGCACTTTGCATAAAGAGGGGGAGGAGTGTGTTGTCCATGAGCCTGCTACTCTCTTGCAAGAGGTTCTTGATTGCTTGCTAGACGAATGGGCCAATGCTTTTCAGTTTGATCCATTAGCTGAGACTGAAGAGACAGGGCTTGGCACCTATTGTATCCATGAAGAGGATACTCCTATCCCTAACCTCATCAAGACACAAGGAGATTCAGAGGGGTTATGGAACATGTTTTTTGATGGTTCAAGAAACAAGAATGGTGCAGGCCCCGGGGTAATGCTTGTTTCTCCTGAGCAGGAGAAATATTTCTTCTCTTTTAGGCTTCAATTTGGTTGCACTAACAATGTCGTTGAGTATGAAGCCTTGATCCAAGGTCTCCAACTTTCACAAAGCAGAAAGATCAGATCTCTGCAAGTATTTGAAGATAGTGAGTTGGTTGTTAATCGCATTCGAGCCCAAAGTGCAGCAAAGAACAACCTACTCAAATCATACAAACACAGGCTTTGGGGCTTGATTGAAGGATTCGAGGCCTTCAATATCCAGAGCATTCCTAGGGGTCAAAACAGGCATGTCGATAGGCTTGCAGCAGTTGGTGCTCAATTCGACATACCACCACATGTTGCACGAGAGGAAGAGCAACACATCAAACTTGTTGTGAGGCCTGTTGTCTCGGACAATCAAGTGAATTGGTAAGTGTTTGAAAGTGATCAACAAATTGTCAACTTCTTGCAAAATGAAGCAAAGTTTTCTGCTAAAAATCAGTCCAAGTTGCAAGACCAGTATAGAGATCAAATCATGCAGCTCAACTCCAACAAGTTGCCAAAAGGTCTAGTTACCTTGGAGGGCATTTTCAACTCGGATGATCAGTTGAAAAAGAAGATGAACCTGGCTGCAAAGAGGGGTGATTACAAGCCAGTCGTTGTTGCTGAGGGTAGGTCCTTGAACTTGGGCAAGGTGTGTTCCTCAACCGAGCAAGAGGCCTTCATTGAGCTTTGCCAACAATATGATGACATAGTTGCTTGGACCTATGAAGGCTTGAAGGGTTTTGATCCTAGCTTATCCCAGCATACCATAGAACTAAACTCGGATGCAAAGCCAGTAAGACAAAAGCAAAGGCCAATAAATCCCAAAATTGAGCCACTAATTTGGAAGGAGTTGACCAAGCTCATAGAAGCCAATATCATCTTCCCTATCAAGCACTCCTCTTGGGTGGCCAACCTTGTCCCTGTAAGGAAGAAGAATGGGGAGATCAAACTATGTGTAGACTTTAGGGATCTCAATAGAGCCTCCCTTAAAGATCACTATCCCCTTCCCTCTATGGAGTAGATTCTTCAAAAGGTCAGTGGCTCAGAAAGATTTTCATTCTTGGATGGGTATTCAGGGTACAATCAGATCTTGGTCCAGGAATCAGACCAATACAAAACTGCATTTACTACTAAGTGGGGCACCTATGCTTATTGTAAAATGGCCTTTGGGCTAACCAATGCAGGTGCCACGTTCTAAAGAGCAATGGACATGGCCTTCAAGGGTGTATTAGCAAAGTTTGTACTTGTATACCTTGATGACGTAACTATTTATTCGAAGTATTCAGCTGACCATCTTGGTCATCTTGAGCAAGTGTTCATGAAATGCAGGTTATATGGTGTGTCCTTGAACCCTAGCAAGTGTGTATTTGCTACTGATCAAGGAAGATTGCTAGGACACATCGTATCCAAGGAGGGTTTGACCATTGATCCAGAGCGAGTGGAGGCTATTCTTTCTCTTCCACTTCCCAGTCACAAGAAAGGATTGCAAAGTTTCCTTGGTAGGATCAACTTTGTGAGGAGGTTCATTCCCAACCTTGCCACCATGGTAAAACCCCTCACCCTCCATGTTGAAGAAAAACTTGGTTTTCATTTGGACCAAGGAAGGAAGGGCCGGTTTCGAAGAGATCAAACAAGCAATTTCTCAGGCCCCTACCCTCGTTAATCCTAATTATGAAAGGGATTTTATCCTCTATACCTTTGGAGGAGAATCCAGCATTTCAGCTGTCCTAACACAACTGAACGATGACAAGTTGGAGCAACCTATTGCTTTCTTTAGTGTGGGGCTAAAGGATTATGAACTTAGATATAGCTATGTAGAGAAGCAAGTCCTCACTGTTGTAAGGGCATTAAAAAAGTTTAGGCACATGTTGTCCAACAATAGGATCCAACTCTTAGTTCTGCATGCAAGTGTCAAGGATTTCCTTCTAAACAAGGATATCAGTGAGAAGAGGGCTGGGTGCATAACCAAGCTCATGGAGTATAACATCAACATCAAGATCACCAAGCTTGTAAGAGACAAAGGCCTATGTGAACAACTTGTCTCATCTTCTGAGACTACTTCAGAGGTCGCCCTTGTGTTACAAGAGGATCAACCAACTGACAACAACACTCAATTCAGTTGGGTAAGTGACATGACCACCTTCTTAATGGAAGGTAGATACCCCCAATGTCTGGACCGGACCAAAAGAAGACATTTCAGGTTGCAGTCCATTCCCTATGTCTTAGTGAATGACACTCTTTTTCGAAAAGACTCTAATGGAGTCTTACTAAGATGTATTGAGCAAAACCAAGTCAGCAGATTGTTAGAAGAATTTCATGATGGCTCTTTAGGGGGCCACTTCTCTGCAAGGACTACGACTATCAAAATAATGAGGGCTGGTTATTATTGGCCATCTTTATTCAGTGACTCACATAGATGGGTGAGGAATTGCAAGAAATGTGCTCTCTTCTCTGGGAAACAAAGACTGGCTGCCCTACCTCTTCATCCCATCCAAGCAGATCAACTATTCGCCCAGTGGGGTTTAGACTTCATTGGCATGATAAACCCACCTTCTAGTGTTGGCCATAAGTGGATCTTGGCCACAACAGATTACTTCACTAGGTGGATAGAGGCAGTTGCATTGAGGGATGCTACTGAGGCCCCAGTATTAGAATTCCTTGAGGGAATTGTGACAAGATTCGGTGTCCCCTCAACCATCATATCTGACAATGCCAGGGCATTTGTTGGAACCCAAATCAGTTCATGGGCAGTTAAGCATGGTGTATACTTGAAGACATCATCCAACTATTACCCTCAGGGTAACGACTTAGCTGAATCTTCAACAAGAACCTCATCAGGATAATTAAAAGGACAATTGAAGACAATTGGAGGGCATGGCACACTAAGTTGAGGACAGCCTTATGGGCTGACAGGATCACACCCAATAGGGCGATTGGTAACTCCCCTTTCATGCTAGTGTATGGGAAGGAAGCAAGACTCCCAACTTCCCTAGAGTTACCCTCTCTTGAACTAGCGCATCAGTTGGAATTAATAGAGAATGATGCCATGACAGTAAGACTAGCTGAGCTAATGGAGCTGGAGGAGGTTAGAAGTCAGGCTATGCATACACTTAAGACTCATCAAGACCAGGTTAAGAAGGTTTTTGACAAAAAGGCTACTAATAGGGTCTTCAAAGAGGGAGATCTAGTTCTCAAGTGGGATGCAGACAAAGCCAAAGCTAGGCGACACTCCAAATTTGATCTATCCAGAGTGGTCCATATGTCATCACTAGTTACAAGGAGGCCAACGCATTTCATCTCTCCAAGCTTGATGGCGAAGTTCTTCCAATTCCAGTGAATGGGATTCATCTCAAACCTTGCTTCTAAAGAGGGTGTTTATGACTATGTAAATATTAGACTAGAAGTTGTTTTGCTTTCATAAGTGCTTGTGCACATGCCGCATTCTCCTTAAGAGAGCGTGGGCTCTAGTTTTCAGTTTTCCTCCAAGTGATGGGACAAACATGTTTGGGTCTTCCATGACTCAGTGCCCAATGGATGCTTAAGGCTTATGGACTTCATGCTTAGCAGGCAAGCATCCCGCAAAAATCGCAAAAAATGTTGTCATTTTATGACACCCTCGGTCCATCACTGAGAACCGATCAGAGATATGTTTCATGGACCAGCACTGCCCAGTTGATCAAGGAGAAAAGCAGTGAAATCATGGTTTGAAGTGTTGTCTTGTTTGAAGTTCTTTGGCCCTCTCTTTCTCTAGCCCGGAACTTCGGAACCGCGAGGTTCCGAGTTTCTTTGCCTTACCTTCTTTCTTTCCTGCTCCGAAACTCCGGAACTCCAAGTTTCCAAAGTTCCCTTCCTTCCCTTAGCTTTTCTTTTGTTCTCCTCCCCCGGAACTCCGGAACCCCCAGGTTCCGAAGTTCCTAGTTCCTCAACCCCGGAACTCCAGAACCCCTAGGTTCCGAAGTTCCCAAGCCTTCAACCCCGGAACTCCGAAACCCCCAGGTTCCGAAGTTCCTTGTCCAACTACGGAGACCCCGGTCTCCGAAGTTCCCCAACTATGGTGACCCCGGTCCCCGAAGTTCCCAAGTTCCTAAGTCTTCTACCCCGGAACTCCGGAACCCCCAAGTTTCGAAGTTCCTCAGTCTTCTACCACAGAACTCCTGAACCCCCAAGTTTCGAAGTTCCTTAGACTTCAACCCCTAGTCTTCTACCCTGGAACTCCGGAACTCCAGAACCCCCAGGTTCTGAAGCTCCTTGTCCAACTACGGAGACCCCGGTCTCTGAAGTTTTCCAACCTACTTCTGACTTGCAACACTTCCGGATGGCGTGATTGACACTCAAGGCTTTAAATGCTCCGATAGTTTTGGTGACTTATGCACTTTTTTTTGTGAAGCCACAAGGGTGCATTTAGTGTTTTTGGCAGGATTTCCATTAAGGGAGGTACGGGGCCATGCTGGGTGACTTATGTCATGACTGACTTGGGAAGGTCAGTCAATCTATCTTCCTCAGCATTGCCTTTGGAGGTATGGCTAGGTTGCTTGCATGTACAAGTCAAGTGCATGCACTTCCCTGCACTTCCAGACTGACATGCAGGGGTCATGATCACCATTGTAACCCATTTTTCTATATAAGGTTGTTAAGCCTCATTGTAAAAGGTTCTCTCCCTTTTTCCTGGAGTTTTCTTGTGCTCTCCTCTTCTCTTGAAGACTTGTAATCTTTGCATTTTTGCAACTGTAAGATTGGCGTTTGGCCTTATGATTAATTGAGGAACACTATTCTTGCCTTCTTTCAACTTATGTATGTTGTGTATGCTTTCTTACCTTCATCATAGGTGCATGTTGTGGCTCTCTCTTCATATATGCTGTTTTAACTGTTTTCTGAGTGTGACTTGTGGGAATCCTTCTCCCCTCTTGGCATTCAGTGGATTCTAACCTTCATCTATGCTTTGGGGTTACTCATATAACTGAAAGTTGTGCATCTTCAGGGTGTTTCAGTTAATTACTTGTGTCATTTAGGTAGGGAGAGGAACTATCTCTTCTTGGTGCATCACCTCCCTTGTTTCAAGCAATTTCTCTCTTCTCTTTTCCTCTGCAAGTTGTTAGGGTAGACTTAGGAATTAGCTTTGTAAGTGTTGAGTTGGTTCAACACCTGCACCTATACAGAGGAGGAAGCCGACCTTCTCCGGAGATTCAACCCCTTTGCGCAAGGTCCCACACTTCGGGGTTGTTTCCACGTTTCACAAGGTTGGTGAGTTGATAGCTCAGCAAGGGTGCAAACTTTTGTGATAACATAACCCATGTAACCTGAACACCTCCCGGAAGAACACTTTAGCAACTTGTGCTGCTGTAAAAGAGCTGGTGATGGCGAAGAAATGAGCAAACTTTGTAAGTATGTCCACCACCACATAGATACTATCCTTCCCTTGAGCCCGAGGCAGCCCCGTGATGAAATCCATGGAGATACTCTCCCATTTTTGACTGAGAATAGGCAAGGGTTGTAACAAACCAGCTGGTAGAGTGTGCTCATCTTTGTTCCTCTGACATGTATGACACTCGTTAATGTACTTCAAAACATCACTTTTTAGTCCCTTCCAAGAGAATCTCTCCCGGTTCTGCCTGTATGTTTTGAAATAACCTTGGTGACCAGCAAGGGGGACGTCATGGAAAGTCTTCAAAATCTTCTCTTTTAACTTAGATTCAGCTACTATGAAGATTCTTCCCTTGTACAGGATCAATCCCTCCACCAATTTGTACCTTTCATCATGAAAAGTACCTTCTATAAGGCTGGTTGCAAACTGATTTTTGGCATAATCAGCAAGCAACAACTCTCTCCAATCAGCAATAAGCTCGCAAAGTGAGCTCAAATGGAGTCTTCTGGATAAGGCATCTGCCACAACATTGTTTTTACCCTTAACATACTCAATGTCGAAATCGTAAGCCTGCAGCTTACTCACCCATTTCTGTTGTCTCTCATTCAAATCTTTCTGATGCATGAAGTGTTTAAGACTATTGTGATCAGTCTTAACAATGAATTTACTCCCCACCAGATATTGCCTGAACTTTGCAAGGGCATGCATTATGGCAAGCATTTCCTTGTCATAAATGGAGTATAGTCTCTCAGGACCTCTCAACTTTCTGCTCTCAAAGACTATAGGATGCTTATCCTGCATGAGGACCGCACCAACACCTTCTCCAGAGGCATCACACTGTAGCTCAAATGGCTTGGTGAAATCAAGCAATGCTAAAATAGGGTAGGAACTCATGATCCTTTTAAACTGCTCAAATACTTTCTGTGCCTTTTCGGACCATTCAAAAGCTCCTTTCTTTGTAAGATCTGTAAGGGGGGCAACCAACGGAGAATATCGCTTCACAAACCTCCGATAGAATCCACACAACCCCAAAAATCCCCTCAAATGTGTTTTGTTTTCGGGAATAGGCCAATCAATGATGGCTCTAATCTTTTCAGGATCCACCTTCACACCACCCGCATTGATAATGTGACCAAGGTAGAACTCTTCCATCCCAAACTGACACTTGGACTCCTTGGCAAACAGGGATTCAGATTCTAATATGCTCAACACTTCATCCAACTGCTGTAAATGTTCTTTCCAAGATTTGCTGAATATTAGTATATCATCAAAAAACATCAAAACAAACTTCCTTAATTGTTCTTGGAAGATTTTGTTCATGCATGACTGGAATGTAGTAGGAGCATTAGTCAAACCAAAGGGCATGACTAGGAACTCAAAATGCCCAAAGTGGCATCTGAAAGCAGTCTTCTCCACATCTGATGCTCTCATTCTAATCTGATGGTACCCCGACCTAAGGTCAATCTTGGAAAAGAACACTGCCCCATGTAGCTTGTCAATGAGCTCATCAATCCTCGGAATAGGATATCGATTCTTGATGGTTTTCTGATTCAAGGCTCTGTAATCCACACACATGCGCATGGTTCCATCCTTCTTTCTCACCAAAACAACAACCGAAGCAAGGGGGCTTTTGCTAGGCCGTATGTAACCCATGTCAAGCAATTCCTGAATTGCTTTCTCAATCTCATCTTTTTGCTTCTTAGGATATCGGTAAGGAGTAGTCATGATTGGCTTAGCTCCTTCTTCAAGCTCAATAATGTGTTCGACACCTCTTTCAGGAGGCCTGCGAGGAGGTGGATTTTCGAACACCTTGCTTCTCTTGGTTATCAAAGCTTGAATGTCTTCAGGATAATTTTTGTGCTCCTTTTGTGGTTCTAAAGGCATGACCATGATCTTTCTTCTATCCTTGATCATTGCTGAAATATCTGAGGAATAGCTGCCCTTATCTACCAATGGATTGGAAGGCATTATCAAACACTCTGCTGCCCACTCCACCTGATTATGGCAGATCAACATTTCCATTCTTTTCAAGGACACCACTTTAAGTCCCCCATGTGACATTCCTCTCAACACTACCTTCTTCCCTTCAGACATGAATTTCAGCTCCATGGTTTGTAGGTTTAGTGTGATCTCACCAAGAGATCTTAGCCATTGAATCCCGAGGACTGCATCGTCAGTCCCTCCAATTCTCACGACAAAGAAATCATCTTTGATTTCATGATTCCCCAACTTCAGAGACATGTTGGAAATCATTCAGTTACAGGATATAGTGGAGCCATCTGCTACCATGACTTTGAAGCCCTCAACTTCCTTTGCCACTAGTCCCTTTTTTGCAACAATCCTCTCATCAATGAAGTTGTGTGTTGCACCTGTGTCAATGAGAGCAATGACATGATGCTCTCCAATCACACCCCGAACTCTGAAGGATTCATTTTTGTGAATGCTCAAGAGTTGAGCAACCACTCCTCTATCTTCTAACCCAAATTTAAGCCCTTCAGGAACCTGTTCATACTTGCTGTCCTCAACTTCAGTTTGCTGTTCTAAAATTTCAGAATCTGATCCATCTTCTGAATAGCATTCCATCTGATGCAAATTCCCTTTTCCATGGCACTTATGTCCGGGAACCCAAGGTTCTCTGCAAGAATAACAAAGAGTCTTTCTCCGGAGCTCTTGACGGAGCCCATCATCCATACGCGGAGGGAATCTCTTGGTCTGATTCGTGAACTTCTTCTTATCCTTTCTGAAAGGGAAAGGCTTGGACTGAATTTTACTCTTTGGGGCAGGCAACTCCATACTTCTTGATTTTTTAATAGCTTCTGCCAGGGTGGGCGGATCAAAAGCTTTCACCCATCCTCTCAAAGGTTCTTCAAGTTCTTCAGTGAAAAGGACAACCAACCGCTTCTCTGAGATGCTACTCACCATGATTGACAGGTTTTGGAATTCAGTCATGTAAGTGTCCAATGAACCTTGTTGCCTAAGTTGTGCAAGTTCTCTAAACTTCACCTCTAGATCCCTGGTGTCGAATCTCTCAATCAGCTTGTTGGTGAAATCAGCATAGGTGGTGATTAAGTTATGACCAAGGGTGACCAATCCATGGTACCACCATTCGTGGGCCACTCCATCCAAATGCAAGGTAGCAAACTTGATGGCATCCTCCGCTGGCATAGGCCTCAAGGACAAGTAATTGTCCAACTTCTGTACCCATGCTCTAGCTGTACTCTTAGTGCTTCCATCAAAGTGTGCTAAGGTCACTCTTCCAAAAGCTTGCTGATAATCTCTTGGGGCAGCAGACTTATAGTCATTCCTCCTTCCTCTCTTCATTTTCTGATTTATAAACTGACCTAGAGTTAGGATATCTCGGATCTCACTAGGAAGTGAAGCATACTCCATGTAGCTGTTCCTTATTTCATCAGTTGTGGGTATCTTTGTTTTAGCTTGTTGTACTTCTCATGGCAGAAATACAGGTTGTAAAGGCCTTGGGGCTGAACCTCCATTGTTACTCTCGTTGTTACTCCCATTTCCATTGCTTACAGGAGCGTTAGAAGTGCTGGCTTCCGGTCCATTGTTGGGCTGATTAGGGACCCCAACAACGTTCTGGTTGAGCTTGTCCAGCAGTAGACATCATGTCCATCATGGCATTGAATTGTCTATCTGCCTTCTTATCGGGTGCCTCATTTGGTTCTGTAGTCTTATTTGCCATTGAATCCACTGAATCTGAGGTATCTAGATCCTTCCCTTTGTTTCTCAGTACTTATGAAAATGTGTCCTCTTTTGGCACTATAGGAATCTGAAACTGCTGCCTCTTCTGCTCTCTGTTGTAGTATCTGACGTCTCTGTCACTCATGGAGACTTCTGAACCCACTGACTCTCACAGGCTGGAAGGAAAACCAGCTCTGATACCACTGTAATATCCCAGTAAATTTTGTTTTTGTTTTTTCCAATAAGAGTTACAAGCATACATCACAACCCGTTAAGGTTAGAGAAATAATCCAAACTGCTGAAAGGGAACCCTTCCACCTTTTGTTCACCGAGAGCCCAATCTGGGAGGGTGAGAGCATACGGTGTTCCGGGGATCGTTAGCACCATAAATCAAACTGAAATTACAATGCCTGGGCGGCAAGCCAGCCCCTTCTACTTATCCAGCAGGATAGAAACCAAACTCTTGGCATTAAACTAGCCAAGGGAAATAATAAGAAACTGAAACTCAATCACTCTACCGCATATTTCAGCGGGCGGACATTACATTAAGCTATCACTCTACCGCATATTTCAGCTGGAGGACAATTGCATTAAACTTATCACTCGACCACTTATTCAGTGGGAGGACTGAGTACATAAATTGAATTACAAAACAAGAAGGCAGCTAAGCCAGCCTCTTCCACTTATGCAGTGGGAATTACAAATAAGGACAGCAAGAATGATTGATCAGTACTACTGAAACAACCTTACAAGATAGAGATAAGATGAGAAGAGTGATGCATATTATAACACTATGAACAATGAATTTCTGCTACATCCAAACTGCAGGCTGGAATTACAAATCAGCAGCCTATGCAAATGCTAGAATGCTCATAACTCCCTCATTTTACATCCGAATCAACTCAAACCAGTCCCAAACCCACCATATAACATGTGCAATGACAACCAAATAAAGCCACAACCCAAACAACCCCTTATTTAATTTGCACGCATCCCAATGCAATATCAGAAACTCACGCCATACCTAGGAATTTCGATTTGATCTAGGAGATTCAAAGCTTAATTAAAATTACTATAAACTCACCCATAACCGTCAGTCGCTTCAACAAAGAGGTGTGATTGAAAATGTGCTTCAACCACAGGCAAAACCAGCAAGTCTCCAGAATCACTTTAACACCAAAAATGTCTACGGCCAACTCTGAGAATGTAAGAGAATACAATGCATAGCTAGGTACTATATTTCAAGTACGAAACCGGGTAGCACTAGGGAGACGCACTCCGAAGCCTCAAGTTTTGTCGCCAAACCGGCAGCATAACATTTCAATTTTTCAAGATGGTGCAAATGGGAGCCCAAGCCTCATATTTATAACTTCACACACCTCAAACGCAAATGCAAATTCCTTCAAATTCAACGCCTTTCATTTGCATTTCATTCCACCACATGTGGTCCCCAAGTGTAGCACCATTCCCCACAAGTCAAACTTCACGCCCAAGGCATGGACTCACGTTACACTTTGGCAAATATTAGAGATAAGTCATAAAAATAACATCTCTCTCAAATATTTCGAAATCTCTTAATTAAGCATGAAATTCGCCAAAAACTTAGGAGAATATAGACATTAATCCCAAATCGATAATTAGTAGCAATTAAACAAATTAATTAAATATTAAACCTTAGGATAAGGAATTAATATTTAATCGTGTCGCATAAGACTCCCATACTAATTATTATCACAACCAGGATGAAACTGAGCCAGGAAGACCACTGTACTGCTGCAGAATCAGGACCCTGTCCACTGCCAAAAATAGAATTATGCTACACTGTCACTTACCAAAAATAGTAAGTCAAGAACTAATGCTCCAAAAAGCATGATTTTCGTGCTCAGAGACAGAGCAAGGAGAGCTCAGTAGGACAGTATCACCAGAATAGCCATTCCTTGACTTAATAAAAATAGTAAGTCCTCGTTTCATCAATGCTGGACCTCTCATTCTTCATTCCACCTATAGCCTATGGGTCTTAGGGATAAGCTAATGGACCACTGGAAGGTCGTCAATGAGAAGGGTACATTACATATTGATCCAAATGCTAAGAAGGAATATGAGAACAATGCTAAAGCAAAGAATGCTATTCTTATTGGGCTATCTGATAATGAGTTTTTTAATGTCACGCATTGCTCATCTGTCAAAGCAACTTTGGATAAGTTGTAGAAAATATTTGAAGGCGATGCTAAAGTCAAGGAAGCCAAGGTACAGACATTGAGAGCACAACTTGAGGGTTCGAAGATGAGAGATGAAGAGAAGATTGCTGACTATCTCCAAAGGATTGATGAAACAACAAACACCATTAGAGGGCTTGGAGAAGAAATAAAAGATGAGGTGGTAGTGAAGAAACTACTTAGATCCCTTACACCCAAGTATGATACAAAGGTCTCTGCAATAGAGGAAGCAAAATATCTGAAAGTCTTTACAATGGATGAGTTGTATGGCTCCCTAATTGCTTATGAAATGAGGGCTATCGGTACTGAGGCTGTGAAGAAAGAAGCTGCATTCAAAACATCAAGAAAAGGAAAAGAAGAGTCTTCTCATGATGGAACTGGTGAAGACTCTGATGATATCATGGAAAACTTTGTCAGAAGACTCAAGATGGGTTCAGGCAAATACAAAGGCAAGCTGTGTAATATCCCCACAAGTTTTTTCTATTTTTTTCCACTTACAATCACAAGAAGAACCTATTAAGGTTAGGAAATGAAGATACAATAATTCTGAAATGGTAACCCTTCCACTTTTTGATCACCAAGTTCCCAATATGGGAAGGTGAGAGCATACAGTGTTTAGGGGATCTTTAGCTTCAAATAACTAGAAATAATACAATGCTTGGGTGGCAAGCCAACCCCTTCCACTTTTCAACGGGATATGGATGTTAGGGGTAAATAGCCTATGTTAGTAAGAATAATAGTTATAATTGTGTTTATGGTTATGTTGTGTCGCCGAGAGGTTCTCGTCCGGTAGTTGGGAGTTGGGGATGGTTGGCAACTTGGCCAACCGTCGAGTCTATATATTGTTTGGATGGAACCTTGGCAGGTGAGGTTATGTATGGATATATTCTGGATAAATCAATAAACATATAACTCTTCTGGTCTAGTTGTTTATCATTATTACTTATGCTGTGATATATGAATGTACTGGTACATGAATAATTGGTATGTGTGGAAAACACTGTGTTATATGTGAGTTTTACCAACTTTACATTAAGGACTAAACATTTTGGCGTCGTTGCCTGAACAAACTTGGAGATAACTATGGCGGCAGGTGGAAGGAATTAATGGGCCGGCCATTCAACCAACAATAAATTTATGTGGACAACGACACACACGAAGAGAGTACCGCGGAAGAGGCACGAGAGGAGCAGTTGGCGGCAGACTTGGTAGAGTTGTGGGACGTGTCGGTCACGCAGTACGTGCAGACAGAGGCTTGGGAGAGAGCCATCTCGGAAGGCACGGTATGTGGTGAACTCACCGTCAGCACTCCCGTCTTTGACCTGCTTGGAAGTATTCCAAGGTTACTTGCCAGAAATTTGATTACATTTCAAGACCGAAGGGAGGAAACTACACGAGAACTCTGTCGGCAACAAGTACTCCAAAGGTACGAGGAGCAGAGTCATAGGGAGGAAGAGGAGAGGGAGGTTAGCCGACATCGTACCTCTGGCACTTGATGCCCCTATGGCCAAACAAAGACAAGCATACCACTGCCACCGAAAGGAGTAGACGAGGGAACGGTACGGAGATTTCTGCGGATAAAAGAATAGGCCGAAAGGAGACGGCAGCTAAGGGAGGTTGCTAACTCGAAGAGCCCATAGAAACACAACAGAAGTCAGAGTGTGAGTCAGAGTCATAGTCGGGAGAGACAAAGGCCGTGTATGTGGAAGGAGTTGGCCGAGGTCGCCAGGAACCTGCCACTTCCAGACGTAGCAGAGGAAGATCTCGCCGACTAGGCCCCACACTCAACATCAAGTGAAGAGGACTCCGGAGCCGAGTCGTAGAGCAACCCGTTGAAATATTCTAAACAAGGAGAGGAGGCGGTACGGGACCTGCACGAAGAGATCGCCACTATATTTGAAGCAACATTATCTGGCATCAGGAATTTGTCCTTGTCAGAGGGCATCAAAATAGGAGGGTCAGATCTAGAAACCCTAGGAAGGAGGGACTATAGGAGCGAGGGTGACCAAAGCCCTGCGGATAGGGGCCCAACTAGACCAAGAGCGTACGGTACCTCCCAGACACATAGTACCTTTCCGGCATATAGTCACTCCCAAGCGCTACATAAAACCCTCCAGACAAGAACAATGGCACACACCCCGGAGAAACAAAAGCTTCCAAAATTCATGGGTGACGGGTTGGAGGACCTCGTACGACATTGTAAGACATGTGTGACCATTTGGGAGGCAAATGGCTAGGACGACCGGGATTACTGGTTGAAGGCATTTCCAGCCACTCTACGATGAATAGCGATTGACTGGTATATGGACCTAGATGCCCAGTATAAAACGTCCAGGAACAGTCTGAAGAAGGCTTTCGAAGAGGAGTTCAAACTCCTACGAGATGACAATGAAATTTTGGCGGAGATTTACAATACCAAACAAGGAAAAAGTGAAAGCGTGCGGGCATATAGTAGAAGGTTGAGGGAACTTCTCAATAAAAGGGAGAACCAGCCGGCTGATGGTCTCAAGAAGAGATGGTTTGTTGAAGGATTGGTACCAGCCCTCAGACGGAAGATGAAGGTGGTCCCCCCGCCCTTGTATGATGAGGCGTACAACTGTGCGATGGATATTGAAAGCGAAAATAAGACATCCCGAGGGAAGCGTCGAGTGAGCGATGGTGATAGTACGGATGAAGACAGTGATGGGGAGTCCAAAACCGTGCAAGCACTCCGAAGAGATATGATGAGAATGATGAAAGAACTAAAGGCTGACAAAGAAGGTGGCAAGGAAGGAAAGGAGCTATGGTGCACCGACTGCAAGATGGAAGGACACTAAGGGGAGTTGTACCTGCAAAGCCTTCTATGACATTTGCCAAGTAATGGGACATTCCATTAAGGAATGCCTGTACAACTTGAAAACACGGAGCACGAAGCACACAAGTGCTTTACGCCCAGCCTGACTAAGCCACACCGCCAGTGACACCTCCGAAGCTGACAGCAAACTCAGACGCCTCTCCTAGAGGATACAGAAACAATCGGCAGTGTAATAACAGGTCCAATAATAACACGCCAAGGAGCAAAATTCAATACGACGCGAAGGGACGACCCATGATTCAATGCAAAAAGTGCAATGAATGGGGTCACTTTGCGCGCGAATGTCAAAATGGGGGAGACGCAAGAAGTTTGTTGTGCAAAAGGTGCGGTCTAGGGAATCATGAGGACATAGACTGCCCAAGGCAAAAAGGGGTGAATATGCTGGAAGTGGAAGGACCGAGGGAAGGCGTATTGGCAATCACAAGATTGCAAAACAAAATAGCCATGTATCCTGACCCTCGCACGGAGAAGGAAAGACTCCTGGAAGCTAGGGCGGATATCGAGCATGCGATGGCAGAAGAGTGGAGGGCCTTGCACCTGACTGGTAGTACACCACTTCGGTCAGGACTAGAGAAAACTATCATTAAGCAGATTTTACAGACCACAATACCCGTACGGGTATTTGACCTTCTACAAACCATGCCACAGTTGAGGATGGCCCCGACGAATGCAGCCGGTGACACCGCCGTCGGCCAGGAACACCGGGCGATGACAAAACCACATAGTACGACTCTGGTGAAGGAACCTAGTACGAACACCATGTACCCTATACTACTCACAGTAAGCATTGGACAAAAACTTGTCGTGGTGGAGATGGACATAATGGGACAAGCTCACAAACACCATTGTGGATGACGGGTCAGGAGTCGACGTACTACTGGAGGAAACATGGAGAAGCCTTGGCAAGCCTACTCTCTAGCCACCAACGTTCCACCTCGTCGATGCAGACCAACACGGTATCAAACCGCTCGGTACTCTCATGGCACAAAAGGTAGTGATCGGGACACAACAGTTCATTCTGGATTTCGTAGTCATCCCACTGGAACGAAAAGCGCACGACGCCCTCCTGGGAAGGGGATGGCTGATCATGGCTAGAGCCAATCATAACTGGAAGAAGAATACACTCTCAATCGAGAGTGAGGACCATAAGTATGTGATTGACTTGAGAAATCAGTCCGTCAGTGAAGAACTTGTATCGTCTGACTCTGACTCGCAGGACTCGAATAGATGGGAGTGGGGTTCTGAAGGAGACAGAGGAGGGAGGGAACCCAACGAAGGAGTATTGGAACTGGACAGATGCACTGAGGATGGAACTAGCTCGCTGGCCGGGCTCTTCCATTGGCAGATTAAGGACTATGAGGTCTTCCACCTGAAGTGCCACATGTTGCAAGTATGCGAGATTGGGGAATCAAGTAGCAGGATGGACGAACAGTCATTTCCGCCAGAGTACGGTAGATACCAGGAGGGGATGGCACGAGTGGATGACACACCAGCCCACCAGTTTGAACGAGACAAACCTATCAAGTACGAGGAAAGGGGAGTGGAAAAAGTTAATCTAGGCAAGGATGAGGACCCACAGGTAATACTCATAGGAGATGACTGGAACTCCGTGCTGAAGGCAGGGGCCTTTAGGATATTTTTGGAATACAAGGACGTCTTTGCTTGGACAGACAAGGACTTGAAGGTGGTATCACCGAAACTGTGCGTACATCGCATAACCCTTGTACCAAGAGCCCAACCCGTACGGAGGAGACCGTACAGGATGAACAAAAATTACGCGGCCAAAGTAAACGAGGAAATCAACAAAATGTTGGAAGCAGGGATCATATTCAAAGTGGAAACTAGTGACTAGGTTTCCCCAATAGTCATCTCTCTTAAGAAGGAAGCTAATCAGATAAGGATGTGTGTGGACTTCAAGTACCTAAACGCAGTAACCATCAAAGATCCATTCTCGATTCCATTCACTGACAGCATCTTGGAGGAAGTAGCCGGACACGAGATATACACATTCCTAGATGGGTTCTCGGGATACAACCAGATAAGTATAACGGAAGAAGACAAACTGAAGACCACATTCGTGGTGGAGGAAGGGGTGTACACCTATAATCGCATGCCCTTCAGACTATGTAATGCACCTGCAACCTTCCAGAGAATAATTCTACACATCTTTGACAAAATGTTTGTAGGAAACTTCAGGGCATTCCTAGATGACTGGTAAATTTTTAGTGACCAGGACACCCATTTGAAGGCTCTCGAAGAATGTATGGAGAGGTGTCGAAAGGCTAGGCTGGCTCTGAATCCAAGGAAATGCAGGTTTACGGTACCATAAGGGAAGCTTCTGGGCCACATTGTTTGTAAGGAAGGTCTGAAGACAGACCCAGACAAGATAGGAGTGATTGTCAACATGGAAAGGCCAACAAATGTGACAGGGGTGAAATCATTCCTAGGCCACGTCGGCTACTACCGGAGGTTTATCAAAGGCTTTGCACAAGTTTCCTGGCCCTTAGATAAGCTAACAAGGAAGGGAGAACCGTTCGTATGGGGTAGAGAGCAGGAAGAAGCCTTCAAGGAATTGAAAGATCAGCTGGTGAGTGCACCAATATTGGTATACTCGGATTGGAATAAGGAATTTCATGTACACGTCGACACCTCCAACTTTGCAATCGATGCTACTCTTGTGTAGGTAGGGACACAAGGGTTGGACCATTCCGTTTTCTTTGCCAGCCGACTCCTGTCAAAAGTTGAATGGAACTATAGCACAACAGAGCGGGAGGCACTAGGGATGGTGTATGCGGTACAAAAGTTCCGACACTACCTGTTGGCCACACCGTTCACATTTTATGTGGACCATTAGGCACTAATGTACCTGGTAAATAACCAATCATCCAAGGTAGGGTAAGTAGATGGCTACTACTCCTGCAGGAATTTACCTTCACCATTATTGTACGGCCAGAAAAGTCCCATGTAATAGTTGACCAACTATCAAGGATCAAATCAGGGGAACCAGTCGAAGGGGTGAACGAGGACTTTTCGGATGCACACTTGTTCCAAGTTGCAATACTATTGGCTTGGTATGGAAAGATCGGCCAATACCTCTCTACCTCCACATTTCCAAGGGAGATGCCCCCAAGGGAATGGAGGAAGCTGGCACTGAAGAGTAAGACCTTCCAACTAATCAATGGGCTGCTATATAAAATGGATCCCGACCAAATCCTGAGGAGATGTGTTATGGAGGAAATCTCTGGTGTGTTGAAGGAAGCACACGATGGGTTAGCAGGCGGACATATGGGACTGGATGCAGCTGCCAGGAAAGTGTTTTTGGCTAGCCTATGGTGGCCAACTCTTCACACCGACGCTCGAGAGTGGGTGATTGGGTGTGACACTTGCCAACATGCGGGAAAACCACTCAAGAGGGACTTCATGCCTCTCTTTCCTTCACAGTCGCAGGAGTTATTCGAACGGTGGGGTCTGGACTTTGTTGGACCTTTGAAGCCAAGTAACATGCACAGGTGTAAATATATTGTAGTAGCTACAAAATACCTCACCAAGTGGGTAGAAGCGAGGGCCTTGCCAGACAACACGACTCTGAGTATGACACGGTTCTTGTATGAACAGATTGTCACAAGGTACGGGATACCCCTTCAATTCACTAGTGACAGGGGAGTGCACTTTGTCAATCAAGTAATTCATACCATGACCGTAGAATTCAAAATATTTCACAACCTTTCTAGTTCGTACTATCCCCGAGCTAATGGGCAGGCAAAAGCAACCAACAAGGTGTTGGTGTCAATAATTTACAAATCATGTGGGGTGGAGCAGGAAGACTGGGAGGAAAGACTACCAGTCGTGCTATGGGCATACCGCACAACATACAAGGTCACTAACGGGCACACCCCGTTCCAGCTCATGTATAGGCAGGAGGCAGTAGTGCTAGCCGAGTAGACTGTACCTAGGCTTTGGGTGGTAGTGGATAATAGGCTCGGCGATGAAGTGAGTTTGAATGGCTTGGCGGCCTGATAAAACTGGATGAACAAAGATTGATGGCACAATGGGCGACAGAGGTGGCGCAACACCGACGGAAGCATTGGCATGACTAGCACCTACGGCGGGCCAACTTTTGGTTGAGACAGTTAGTTTTGAAGTATAACGGCCGAAACGAACTTCGACCGGGGAAGTTCAAAGTGCGGTGGCTCAGACCCTATAAGATCAGAGAGGTCGGTAAGAATGGGGCAGTAAAGCTCTCGACTCTAGACAACAATCCGATCAGAGACCCAGTGAATGGTTCCAAGCTGAAAATCTACAAAGAACGAAACAAACCTGTGATTGAGATCAACATGCTGGGATACGCTACCAGAGGGCACTGGACCATTGGCCTGAGCAAGGAAGTCAAAGAAGACCCAGTGGTACAAGGAGAACCCTAACGGAGAGATGAAGACTGGGCGAAGCCTTTGGCGACCATGGAAGAACGAATTATACCAAAAAGGGTGGAAGGTGTGGCGGTTCCCAGGATCCACAAGCACCTCATGAATGCGTATTTTGGGGACCCAGCTGTGTGGGTGTGGGAGTGGGTTTTAGGACATTGGAGGAAGCGGGCCTTGTACGAAGGACTTCGGGAAGGGTACGTAGCATATGATATTGATGAAGAAGCGGAAGCCCGGAGGAGAGTGGAGAACCTAAATAAAGAGGAGGAACCGATGGACCTGGAGGAGCTTGACTTAGAGGTATATGGGGCAACCTTGGGTCCCTGTTTAAAAATGGTGCTGAAAATAGATCTATTCGTCATCGCCTCCCTGCCAGGCGAAACAGAAGCCGGGCCCAATTCATTGTACCGGGTGATCCCTAACCCCATGGGACCCTCGGAGGTTGACGGAGAGAAAGTAAAATGGTACCAACAGTATGGGGATCGCTACATTGACGATCGATATAAGGGTGTGGAACTTGCTCCGTTAGTTGACAAGATATGGGACCTGGAGTACGTAGGGACATGTTGTGCACAAGAATGTTATAGGAGACTTCCACACGTCTGTGTGGTTGCACGATTCAGAGATAAAAATGAAGACTCAAAACGATCCCTCAAGAATGAAGAGGAACAACAGTGGGGATGAGGACACCGCCCAGGAACCAAACAAAAAATGGAAGGAAGATAGGACATGTAATAAGGGAAGAGCGAAGAAGAAGCATAGCACCCGCCCAACAAAGAGGAAACAAAGGGGACGGAAAGATCATTCAGCACTAATGATAGAAACAATAAACTGGCCAGTAGACCCCAAAAGTCCATTTAAAAGGCACAACCTGACCAAGGGACACCTTGGTAAACTGAAGGTACGGGGAATTACATTCAAAAAATGTTTTCAAATAAAGGAAGTAGAACAACTGTTAAGAAAGGGGGTATTAAAAGTTAGGGAAGGGAAATATATGGAGAGGAGGAAAAAGTCAAGGTTAGCAAATATTAAAAAATTAAAATGCCAGGCAAAAATAAGGGAAATAAGTAAAGAAAAATTACGACTGATAAAAAGGCATTTATTCTATATTAAGTTAATAAAGCAATTATGCCTAACCCTAACCCTGACAAGGACTAACCCTGACAAGGACAAGTAATTATAAAAACCCCCAAGAGGCCCATTTGTACACAGAATAGGGGAGGAAGCGAAGCAAACCCGACAGCAAGGTGGAATTGGAAGGGCGAAGGCAGGTACCTGTACGGACGAAAACATGAAAGGACTTAAGCCTATACACCATAGGGAAGTGAAGGTGTGGGAAGGATCATTGGAAGGACCGTACGACGTACGGATTGTCCGTACGGAAAACATGAGAGACAAATGCCTCACTCGTACGGCGTACGACCAATGCATACAGAGGCAACAGGGGAAAGCGGAAGGCAATGGGATGATTCGTACGGTGTACGATGTACAAAGCACATAGTACAAGAGAGGACGCAACATACGACATGCACACTTGGTCCGTACGGTTGGCACCAAATTCAACATGCCACACCGTACGTCGTACGGAGTATCAAGTACAATATAGATCACTCTTAGCAACATTTGTCGTACGGAGCCTAGTGTAGACCGTACGACAGGCTAAGTAGCCAGTACAGCAACGTACGACCGTCAACACAAAGGAGGGAGTCGTACGACCAAGGCAACGAATACCGTACGAAGACCAGTACACGATAGTCCGCACAGACAGGAAGCAAGCAGGTATAAGAAGGAAGGTCGTTTGGCAAGTCAAACCCCAAACTCTGTACGGTGAGAAGGTAGGGGATAGTGCAATGGGTCGTACAAATTGGCGAAGCACCATTTCAGATGGTTATAATAACGACCACGGACGAGACAAAGGAAGGAGAACAAAGCAGGGCAGTTACAATGCAGCCATGACTGCCACAGAGCCAGCCAGCAGCAAGAAAGGCAGGAACTGGCCAAAGGTACATAAGGATTCAGAGGGGGTCACGACGGAGAATGTAGCATTTGAGAGTGTAACTGGCAGCGAATGTCATACCTGGGGGAAAGAAACCACTCCGGACCATGTAATAAAGCATTCTCTCAGGAAGGCCTAGGTAGACCACGCCATCCAAACGCCCACATTCAGCATTAAGGATGTTGAGTCGGTTCTGCGGACCATGGTGTCCGGATACAACCCGCAGGAACGAGCTTCCGTTATTCAGTTTCAAGGGTGCACGGTGTGAGTTTCTTTTAAACCAGAGGACTTCAAGAGGGTATTTGGTATACCCAAGAAGGGGGTATCCGCGGCCAAACCAACCAAAAAACTCACCAAGGAAAAAACGAAATGGTTGATGGATTGGTATGCAGGGACGATCTCACAAAGGAACAGTGGAAGAGTGCCCAGTCTGATGCGAGGGGGGTGAAGCGCGCATTTGTTGCACCAGGAGAATGGAGAATGCTAATGGACCTGGTAAAAAGTCGCCTCACAGGAGCCAGCCGCGCATCCGACATAGCTGTTTGGATGATAGGGTTAATGAACAGGATTAAGTGTGGGAAAGTATACAACTGGGGGCAACTCCTGGCAGAAAGAATCCATGACTTCCTCAATTTGGAACACAAGACTTTCTACATGTGCCATCATGCTATTGGCCTGTTCTTGGACACTGTACGCCTGCAAGTACCACCAAAAATGTGGGGAACCTTCCAACCGCGCAAACGGGTGGAACCAAATAAACCTAGCATGTACTACTATACCCACCTGAACACATTAGGTGACACCGCGCAGCCGACCAAAAAGAGAAGAAAACTAGACACATCCATAGAGGTCGAAGATCTCAGCAGCGCAGAGGATTCGGAGGAAGTGGAAGAGACTGAGGAGCAGGAAAGTGGTGATGAGGGGTTCCATATGGCAGGACACACAGCTGCAGAGGACCAAGGGGAAACAGAGTCGCAGCAGCAGGAAGAGGAGGAAGAGGAGGATCAACACGTAGGGTTAAAAGCACAATGGAAGAGTACGAGGGTAAAGTTCACACCTCCAAAATTATCCTCGACACACTTGGTACCGCAGGAAGCACTTACGGTGGCCAGCCCCGTGGGGGATGTATGACCAATAGGGGTGCTGCTCCGAAAAATCAACGAAGGGGAACCACCAGCACGGCGACGGGTATCATTACCACAAATCAGCTTGGCTGTACTTGCAGCAGAAGCCACAAAGGGTACCAGACGGTGGCAGGAGAGGCCATGCCAGGAAAAGACATAATGGCGGAGCAGGGAATTGGTACGGCAAACCCAGGTTCTGGTACGAGACATTGGTACGGTACCAACCGGTACTGGTACTGGTACGGTGCCAACATGTACGGCTCCAACATGTATTGGTACAACTCCAATAGGTACTGGTACAGTTCCAACGGGTACTGGTATTGGTACGGCTTCAGCGGGTACTGGTACAGCCCAACAGGTATTGGTACGGCTCCAGCAGGGAAGGAGGCAGGGAATATATCGATGGCTGGGGATAGCCTGGAGGCATTGGCAGCATTGGAGACACTCACGGATGAAGATATAGATGCCTTGCTAGACGGATGGTTGGGGCAGTTCGCACTCACTCCACACCTTCCCCCCTCCCCTGCACCGCACAACATGGCCATTGGGGCGCACTTAACATCGGACAAAACCATTACTATCATAAACCAGGACGTGGGGATGTCTGTTGACCGAGAGCATCAGGCTCGAGGAAGTGACGGGCAGGACCAAAAGAGCAGCTATGAGGGGGAAAGCGGGCCAGAAGGATCACTGGCAGGGCTCCAGCTCACTCCACCAAATCCGAGTGATCCAGCAGGCTCACTGCAGCGATTCCTTGGCGAGCTGCAGGGGCTCTCCGATGTTGCACGAGGAATGGCACAATTGACTGGGCGAATGGAGGCCGACAACTCCGCCAACGTTGCACAACTGTGTCACTTCATGACTACTGGGTGTGCAGATGAGTTTGCATGCCACTTCGAGCAACAAGGGTGGCCGGACCATAGTACATCAAAAATGGTTCAGGAATGGACTCACAGGCACCTGGTGGGAGGTAGGGTTACTTTGGGCACCACCTTCCGCAACATGGAGGGGGCCTTCTGGGATGTGTACTTGCGGATGCGGCGGTACCAAGTTGAGCAGGAGGCCCAGCGGCTGTATATAACAAAACTGGAGAAGGGGAGAAGCATGCACAGTTGGCTACAATAGAAAGGAACCTACGAAATGAGGTGGAAATGAAGATGACCACCTATGAGGCCCATTGCAGCAAGCAGAAGAGGGAAGTGCAAGTACTGGCAGCCAAGGTAGCAGAGCTCACCTCACAGATAGAGAAAAAAGATAAGGAACTGTTGGAAGCTGCTCACATGGTGAAGAAGGCACGGGAATGGCAGTTGCAGGCAGAAAAGAACCTAAGACTTCACACGGGACAACAATCTTCTTCTCCGGCCACTACAAGGATGCCTCCTCCCTCTTCTCGGTCCTAGTTTACGTTTTATATTTCAGCTCTTATTGTCTTAGTCGTTTGGAAGATGACTACGTTTTTGGGGGGGCTAATGTTAGGGGTAAATAGCCTATGCTAGTAAGAATAATAATTATAATTGTATTTATGGTTATGTTGCGTCGCCGAGAGGTTCCCGTCGGGCAGTTGGGAGTTGGGGACGGTTGGCAACTTGGCCAACCGTCGGGTCTATATATTGTTTGGATGGAACCTCGGGAGGGGAGATTATGTATGGATATATTCTGGATAATCAATAAACATATAACTCTTCTGGTCTAGTTGTTTATCATTATTACTTATGTTGTGATATATGAATGTACTGGTACATGAATAATTGGTATGTGTGGAAAACACTGTGTTATCTGTGAGTTTTACCAACCTTACATTAAGGACTAAACAATGGAGAATATTAAAAATCACTAGGCGGTAAACCAGCCAAGGATGATGCAAGAAACTGAAGAATAATCACTCTACCGCTTATGCAGCGGGAGGACTAGAAATGAAATAGCAATCAACTCCACCGCTTATTCAGCGTGATGACTGAAAATGAGATTACAATCAACTCAACCGCTTATTCAGCGGGAGGACATAATTACAATAGATAAGAAGGCGGCAAGCCAGCCTCTTCCACTTATGCAATGGGCCAAAGAACAATAATCCAAGTATATAGTTGTTAGTACTACTAATCAGCTTTACAATGCAAACATGGATTACAAAATTACTAGAATCATTGTCCAAACTAGGCGGCAAGGCCAACCTCTTCCACTTATGCAGTGGGACTAAGAGAGTTCAAATAAATTGTTGTTAGCACTACTAACAAGCATTACAATCTGATTCATCATGGATATTCAAATGCCCAAACCCAAACTAACAGCTGCAACTTATTACGAAGACTCTTCACACTACACCCATAGACTCACACACCTGAAAACCAGTTTCAACCCCAAAAAACTAAATCTGATATGAATGAACAGTAGGCTGGAAATACAGACCAGCAACATTAAAATCCTCACAAACACTTCTAAATCACTCCCCACACACTCAAATTATCTCTAAACACACTCCAAAGAACCCACACACTCTAAAACCAACTCCACACAAGGAAACACTCCAAACTAACAATTTTTCAGATTTTGATATGCAACCCATGCGCTGGGAACACATAGACCAATAGCCTAGAAACTCACAAAAATGCTCATAACTCTATTCACACTCAATGAAATGACCCCCAAATGGATGCAAATGAGAGATACAAGACAAGTAATGAGATTGGAACCAACAAACTGCACCCAAAACCCCCAAATGAATTTATGCACGCATTCCCAGGCAACTGTAATGTCCCCTACTTGATCTATTTCAATATACTAAAGTTGATTGATATTCTTCAATTAGTTATTAACAAGTTCTTATTTATTTTCCTCATTAGATGATTAGTTTCATTATTCATAGTTTTTAATATAGATATCAGACCCTGCTACTAGTTCAATTTTAAGGGAGAAGGGTCTATGTATGTTACCAAAGCACTTAGAGACCAAATACAATAGGTTCCCTCAAAGTTTACAGATCCAAGCCCTTACCTATCTTGGGTCTATACCCTCAAAGCTTATGGGTCGTTTATCCCCACCCTATCTTGGGACTTAACCTATTGCTTGGATTTAGACTGCCCCTCTTTGGAACATTTCATTTCCATCTTCTTAAATACTGATAGTAATAACATGATTTAGACTATAAGTATACTAATTTCTTATGTCTTATGCATATATATGAAATTAAGTATGACTGTCATACATATTGCAGTCCATATTAATATTACTATTAACTATGTATAAGAATGTTATCAGGTTTCATATATTAAGCATACATACTCAACTCATCCCCATGCATACCACCAATAACAAAGATGTTACTGCTTGTAACTTAATAACAGTTTTGATCTTATCAATCCATGGTGGTGTTATTGGATGCTTTGATTCCTTTCCTTTATATCTCTCAATGTGAGGGAGAGGTCACACCTCTTCATCATGCATACCCTTAGGGACATAACCTTTCATAATCAGTTATGCACTTATTTAAATCAGATCTGCACTTCTCATTTTTCAAATTATCCCCCCCTCAAATGAGTTTCTCTTCTCCCTTTTATATCTCACATTAGAGGAAGTCACAACTTATCATTTCATGCCTCTTGACCTTTCATTAACTTTAATCAAATTTTAATTACATTCTTTTATATTTTAATTTTAATTTTTATATTTATTCTTTTGTATTTTAATTTTATTATTATTTATTATTAAATTATATTTCAAAGTAGGGACATTAAAATTAAAATATGTATGCATTCCCAGGCAACCCAACATAGTACGACTAGGAAAGAAGTACGATTTGCATTTAAAAATTAAATACTCAATATTAAGCTCTACAAACTTACAAACTCGATCGCCTGTGGCATAGGAAGAGAACGAGCCACTACGTAGAATGATCTGGCACACGAACTGAGAGTTATGAACTAAAACATGCTACAACCACACCAAAAACTAGCAACACTGAAATCCGCACCACACTGAAAACCACACCACATTGGAAATCTGAAAATGCACAGTGAAATCGAACCACACATTCAGAAGATCCAACCACAGCTAGGAGTGATGTCTCACACTCGAAGTCTGTCAAGAGCCCTAGGAGGTATTCACCCTCTAAGATTGTCTGGAGTCAATCCGACAACATAACGGTGTAAATTGTCTGAGATACCAAAATGAGAGCCCAAGTCACTTATTTATAACTTTTTGCCAACCCAATTCAAATTCAAATGCACTCCAAATACGCCCAAACCAAATGCCATTCCATTTAATCCACATTTAGCATTGCATTTCATTTCATTTCCTTGCACAAGCTCGCCCAATTCACATTCACGCAAAATTGCCCTTTTTAATTAATAAGTGTCATAAAATAAAGTGTAAAGTGGGCGCCCAACTAGGACTTCCAAATAAAAAATATTACCAAGGCAATATACTTAGAAAATCGCCCCATTTGCCTTGAGTTATAATTTAATTATTAACACCATGACAACCCCCTTGAAGTCATATGCAAATTACACCCAAATAGACTTAGGATAAAATTAATATTTTCTCCCTTCTTAAGTCGTCCATCCATAAAATAATCAAATATTAATACCTCATGCCTAAGGTAATATATTAAAAATACCTTCTCCTCAAATATTGATTATTGCCAAATTGAGCCGGAGACTGAAGTGTTGGAAATCACCAAAATTGAACTGAGTTGGGGCTCTAAACTGAATTGCTAAAAATAGTCATTCGAGTGAATACAGGATCTTGCCAAAATAATACCGCCAGAAATAGCCACTGAGCTGAGCTACAGAATCCTTGCCAAGAATAGCACCAAAAAATGCTGGAAGACCAACTGCTCAAACTGACCTGCCAGAAATAGCCATCTGAACAGGCCTACTGACATCCTGCTAAAAATAGTACTTAATAAAAATAGCATACTGCTAAAAATAATAAGTGTTTCCAAAGTGATTTTAACCACATTTTGAGCAGTCATCGCACTTACTAAAAATAGTAAGTCTGGAAAAAGTCACCCGATGCAGAACCATCCTGAAGCTCTCTGAAAACTCAGAAGGAATCTAGAATCCAAACTGTCAAAATCCCACATATACCCCCTAAAAACACCAAAGAATCCTCCTAGAAAATAGGAAACCCTAATTTCTGCCCTCGAATAGCCTACGGGTCCTCCGAACTAGGCTAATGGCCAACAAAACTAATCACTGCGGAGAAGGGGACATTACAAGCTGCCCCTGAAGTGTTTCAACTGTGGAAAGATTGGACATTTTTCTACCAAATGTCCCTATGTTGATAAGAATGAAGATGATCAATCAAGTGGTAGCAGGTCATACGGTAAGGACAGGAAGCTGAATGTCTACCGACATGGTAGAAGAGGCAACCGGAAGCAGAACAATCTTTACACATGAAAATGATACCACCGATGAGGAGAGTGTCTCAGATGACTGTTGCAGTGAAGATGAAGTCAGTGCAACCCTTTTCATGGCTCAAGAGGTTCCGGTATCTGAAGAAGGAGAAGAGGAAGAGCAAGAAGGAGAAGTAGATCTTGAAGAAGAGCTCATCAACGCCTTGGAAGATCTGAAGAAAACAAGAAGAGATCTGAAGAAGGTGAAAAAGGCTACAGCTGAAGAACAAGAGATGTTGGAGAAATCTCTTGAAGAGTCCAAGAAAACAATTGCAGATCCAAAACTTCAATTGGAAGAAGCCAAGAGGATCTGTGAAGTTACTAGCACGGGCTTGAGTAAAAAGGAGGAAGAGCATCAGAACTTAGAAGAAGAAATTGTCAAGCTCCGGAAGGAATTAGAGAAAAGCAAGGAAGAAATGAAAGTGAGAAGCAAATATGAAGGCAACACCGAAGCTTTAGACAAGATGTTGAGCAAACAGAAGCAATCTAAGGATACCGGTGGCTTAGGATTTGAAGAGGGTCAAAGTTCAAAAAGAAAAGACACATCCAGTAAGGAAATATTGTTTACTTCTTCAAATGAAGGTGAAGAGAAGAAGACATTCACGGTAAGAAAAGATACCGGTAAGAAGACATATGCAGATGCTGTTAAGAACAGTCATACAAACCGGTACACACAATCAAAGAACCAAAGACCCTACTCAATGCACCGACATGCAAATCCAAGGAGAAATGCAAGAGCTGATCATAAAGGATTCATCAGAGTTAGCAGCATGAAAGGAAGATCCCTAGTGAGGCAGTCATTTGCAGGACCAAGACAATCTAATCAGTATGTTCCAATTTTTCATGGTTATTGTCACCGGTGTAATAAGTTCGGTCATAGAATAGCAGATCGTAGGAAAATGAATTTAAACCCCAGTTTTGAGAGTAGAAACTCATTTGCTGCATTACAAGGTACAAATGTCACTTGTTATAATTGCAATGAGTTTGGTCATAAGAGTTATGAGTGTAGTACAAATGTGCAGATGTCCTACAAGAATGCTTTGGATACATCTTTCAATGCTAATGTAAAATGTTACAAGTGTCAAAATTTTGGTCACATAGCAAGGCATTGTAAGCTGAGAACTGGTGAGCAAAAGAAAATAGTACCGGATCAGAAGATAGAGACTAAACTGGAACACAAGATGACAGAAGAGAAGAAAGAAGAGAAATAGGTTTGGATAGAGAAGGAGAAGAACAAGACAGTGTCAAGCTTGATTGTGCAGACTGCTCTACATGCTGAAAGGAAAAATTTATGGGTAGTTGACAGTGGCTGCTCAAATCACATGACCGGAGACAAGAAAAAGTTTATCAAGCTTGATGATTGGAATGGTGGTTATGTCCGTTTTGGTGACAACTCCATCAAGATTAAAGGCTGTGGTACATTGAATATTGATGGAAAGCTTAAGGCTCAGGATGTGTACTACATGGAAGGACTGAAGCATAATCTGTTGAGTGTGAGTCAGATGTGTGACAAAGGGTACAAGTTCACATTTGACTCTATCGGTTGTCAAATAAGAAAGCAGAGTACCGGTCAGGTTGTGGCAGAAGGAAAGAGAACAAATGGTAATGCCTACAATCTGAAGGAATGCTATGAGTCCCAATGCATGATGCAACAGGTTGATGAAAGCTGGTTGTGGCACTGGAGATTAGGTCATGTGAACTTTGACAATCTGGTGAAGATAAGCAAGAACCGGTATGTAAGAAACATTCCACAAATAACAAAACCAACAAGTACTTTTTGTGATGAATGTATCAGAGGCAAGCAAATCAAAGTAAGTTGCAAAACAAAAGAGTACAATACCTCAAGACCTCTAGAATTGGTGCATACAGATCTGTGTGGGCCATCAAGGACAAGGGCTCTGACCGGTGAAAGATACTTCATATTGTTCTTTGATGACTACTCAAGGATGACTTGGGTGACATTTTTGCATGAAAAATCACAGGCATTTGAAAGATTCAAGATTTTTAGAAGGATGGTTGAAAATGACAGTGGACACCCGTTAAAGTGTTTAAGATCAAACCGGGGTGGAGAATATTCTTCAAATGAGTTTATTGACTACTGTGAGAAACATGGAATCCGGAGATAGTATTCAGCAGCAAGAACACCATAGCAGAATGGTGTGGCAGAAAGGAAGAATAGGACAGTAAAGGAAATGGCTAGAACAATGTTGAATGAAGCTAGCATACCGAATACCCACCGGAAGGAAGCAGTTCATACTGTTGTCTATACATTAAACCGGGTACAACTAAGAGTGAACAGTAGAATGACTCTCTATGAGTTATGGTACAACCGGAAACCATCACTAAAGCATTTTAGAGTGTTTGGAAGTAAGTGCTTCATTAAGAGAGATGTTGATGGATTAGGAAGTTTTGATTCCAGAAGTGATGAAGGAATCTTCTTGGGTTACTCAACCAAGAGCAAAGCCTACAAATGCTACAACAAGAATTTGAGAAAAATGGTTGATAGTATAAATGTGAGAATAGATGAAAACCTACATAAGAAAGAATCTGCATTGGCACCCTATATTGATGTTTCAGATGATGAGCATGAAGATCAATCTGACAGTGGACCAGTAGAGGAAGCACCAAGCAAAAACTCCAACCGGTATGTGCAAAAGAACCATCCGGAAGAACAAATCATGGGAGATATGCGTGCAAACCAAAAGAAGACTAGCTCGAAATGATGAGCAGATAAATTTCTGCCTCATGACAGAACTTGAACCCAAAACTTTTGATGAAGCTAGCAAAAGTGTGAAATGGGTAGATGCCATGGATGAAGAATTGAAACAAATTGAGAAGAATCAAACATGGGAACTTGTTCCTAGACTGGTGGATAAGAATGTCATAGGTACCAAGTGGGTCTACCGGAATAAGATGAATGAAGAAGGCAAGATAATCCGGCATAAATCAAGGTTAGTTTGCAAAGGGTATGCTCAAGTGGAAGGTATTGACTTCGAAGAAACCTTTGCACCGGTTGCTAGGTTAGAGGCAATAAGAATGTTTTTAGCTTCCTCTGCCTATAAAGGTTACAAGGTCTACCAAATGGATGTCAAATCTGCTTTTTTGAATGGTAACCTTGAAGAAGAGGTGTATATGGAACAACCAGAGGATTATCTTTTACATGATGATGAGAGTTTTGTATGCCAGTTGAAAAAAGCCTTGTATGGCTTGAAGCAGGCTCCCAAAGCATGGTATTCCCAGTTAGATAAATACTTGAAGGAGCAAGGATTCCGGAAAGGGAATGTAGATAGTAACTTGTATGTCAAGGTAAATGGAGATCACATGATTATAGTGGTGGTATATGTGGATGATATTATCTTTGGTGGAGACAAGGACATCATGTGCAAAGAATTTGCAGATCAGATGAAGACAGAATTTTAGATGTCCATGCTGGGTGAGTTGTCCTATTTTCTTGGTTTGCAGATCTCACAGCAGGAGAAAGGAATTTTCATCTCCCAAACCAAGTATGTGAAAGACATGTTGAAGAAATTTCAAATGGAGGACAGCAAACCGGTAAGTACTCCTATGGTTACCGGTTGTAAGTTGAGCAAACTAGATGAGTCATCAGAAGTTGAGCAAACACTGTATAGGTCTATGATTGGTAGTCTGTTATATCTAACAGCATCTAGACCAAATATTGTACAAGCTGTTTGCATGGTAGCAAGATTCCAAGCTGCTCCTAAGCAGTCTCACTTAATTGCAATCAGGAGAATCTTCAGGTATCTGCAAGGAACTATCAATTATGGTCTGTGGTATCCAAAGAAAGGAGACTTCTCTTTGCAGGCTTATACTGATGCAAATTGGGCAGGATGTATTGATGGCCGAAAGAGCACAAGTGGTGGTGCTTTCTACTTAGGAGACTGGTTAGTATCATGGCACAACAAGAAACAAGACTCAGTGTCATTATCCACTGTTGAGGCCGAATATATAGCTGCTGCTACATGTTGTTCACAAGTGCTATGGATGAAGCAGACATTGAAGGACATACAAGTGGAGATACCGGATCCTATTCCAATCTGGTGTGATAACTCAAGTGCAATCAACATCTCCAAGAATCCAGTAATGCACTCAAGAACAAAACACATTGCAATCAAGTATCACTTTTTGAGGGAGAAGGTAGCAGACAAGGGGGTCATAGTAGAATGTGTTCCAACTGGTGAGCAGATTGCTGACGTATTTACAAAGCCACTTCCTCTGGGTCCATTTGAGTACTTGAGACAAAAGATGGGAGTTGTCCCACCATCTGGCAGCACTTAATAAAAGTGTAGGAGGATGTATGGTTCAGGGGGAGTCAACAATTGTTACTATTCTTTGACTCTTGAATCATGAAGCATGGACACAGGGGGAGATTGTGTCCTAACTGGATTAACATGAAGGCTTGTCAACCAGTATGGTGGAAGACAAAACCGGTATGAAGGCGTGGAAGACAAGCAGGTATTGAGACTGTCAGTGACATCACCAGTAAGAGGTGATATGAAGTTGTGTGTTGGCATGGCAAGTTGTAACCGGTATGTAGGCTGGTTGTTTGTTTGTGTTAATGTCTATGATGAAGAGGTAGAGTGACAAAGAGATCACAAACCACCGAAGGTGAAGTTGAGCTACCGGTGTAGTGTATGCTGCCGATAGCAGCAGGAGAAGGTTTTACCAGTAAGGGTTTGTTCCGGTATGAGGATTTGTCGAATGTTCAAGTTTAAACCGACCCTATGTAGGTGAGCTGAGTGTATGCCGATGTGATGCCACGTGGAGCTGAGGTGGCAAGCATACAAAGGTCAGTGAAGTTTCCATCGATATGGTTGTTGAAGCAATTAGTTGATATTAAATGAAACAGCCAAAAATCTCAGGTCGATGACAGATTGATGTGGCTCAAGGAAGAATGAATGACAAAGAAAGATCAGGGAGTTGTTGGTGCCTGGATCGAAGTAAAGAAATCAGATTGCAAGAGGACCTCAAGAAGGAAATAGCTGGGTTATAAATGAGTCAACAGATTTCAAGGCCGGAAATCTTGGTTGGGTTTACTATTTTTGGCAAACATACTTTGGCCAGATGGAAAACACGTGATGGCTTATTCCTCCAAAGCAGGTGTGCGATCCAAGGCGGATCGGATGCAGATTTGGTCGGTAGAAGGAAACGCTAGCCACCCTCTGTTTGAATTGGTTTTAGCGGGAAAGCTTCAGTTTAAATATGGTGACCTAAGACAAATAGAAGAGGTGATGAAGGGTGAAGGAGAGAGTGAAATTGTTGTCTGAGAGCCGAAGAGATATACACTTGAAGTGTTTGTGAGTGAAGATTGTACCGGTAAGGAGAAGCAGGGTAAACTGGTGTAAGGAACAAACCAACAGAGTAAGCATAGAATGCAGAGGCGACAAACTGAAAGAAGCAGTACCTGATAGAGAGTGACCAAGTGTGATTTGAAGTCAGCAGAACAGAGGGAGAGAAGATTAAGTAGAGTTAGAACCATCAAAAAGGCTAAGTTGCAGTGTGTGTTGAGTTGATACAAACCAGTAAGATAGAAACCGGTAGTGCAAAGCTTTGAAGGGTTGCAAAACTTCATTTGCAGCAAGGATCTCATTTGTATATCTGAGTTTTCATATTGTTTTCACTGAGTATGTGCTTAGTGTAGGGGTTGTAACTCCTTTAGTTTGTAGCCTATAAATTGTGTAGGGGTTGGTGCTCCTTTGAGTTGGTGCTCATAAATCATGGGTTGGTGCTCCTTGGGTTGGTGCCCTAAAATTTGTAATCAGATCTTTTCATTGTGAGGCTGGATTGGAGTAAAAGATCTCTAACAGCTATTCTCACCCAGGTTTTGCCCACATTGGGTTTTCCTCGTACATCTAGTGTTGTGTGTTGCATCTTCATGTGTGTGTTGTATAAATCTTTTAGATATCCTCTAGGAAAATGCAAGTTAATGGGTAAAAAACAAAACAAAACATTGTTTTCCATCATTTATCCACTGTTGGAAGCATTGAAGCTGCCCTAGAAGAGTGAAATGCTCCTAGAAGACTACAAAAGTTACCCAATGCCAGGTTTACAATTCATGGCAATCATTTGTTTACATCTCAAAATTTTAAACCCTACAAGCATGGCTTTCGATGAGACCAGTTCACATGCATTGTGAATGCTTCCACATTTTGCATACATGTCATTTCAAAGTTCTATGTCATGATATTTTTTGGAAATTATTTAATTATATGAAAAAATAATTGGGGTCTCCAAGTACCACCCATCTCCTATTTTTGAAAATTAGCCGTACCGGTACCAGTATCAGTCTCCAAAGTCTCCAAGTAGCCCTGTCTCCTGGTGACTGTTTACCTCATTGGGTAAACAGGAAGAATACAGAAATCGAACAGTAATGCACAATGCAAATACAAAAGAAGTACCAGAATAAGCTTGCCATTAATGTCAAAGGGTGTTCATATTATAATCTGTCGTCAATATTACATGTCCTCCAACACCCGGAGGTGGTACAATATATGACAGCCGAAGGGGTGCGACACAACCGTCGCGACTCCAACTACCTACCCGTCGGCTAACTAACTGACCGCCGTAACTCATTATTACCGACGACAACATAAACATAACAACATAACATAATGATTATTCCCGACAACATCATCCCCCCCAAGAAAAGAAGTCGACTCCGACGACTTAATACAAAATAGAGATGAACGGCAGGAACTACTGACCCCAGTCGGGCCCGGATCTTATACACTTGCTGCGTCCTCGCCTGAAAACCCCTTTCTGCTACCATCCGATGCTCAAGTGCGGATTTCACCAATATGGCTTCCTTGGCCATCACAGTCCTCCTGTGCCTAACCCAAACTTGTCTGCAAAACACGTTTTTCAGTCTCAGCTTCCACCAACTGCTACTCAATTGATATTGTCTCCCTAGCCAATTTGTCCTCGATAGCCACCCGTGTTGCTCTCCCGGGTACGCTGAACTAAGTCTCACGCAACTATTGCCTCCAACCTGGTGGTCAGCTCCTCCCGAGCCCTCCGTGCATCCACCACGGCAACCTCACGTCCAGCCGAGACATCCTCCGAGTTCCTCAAAGCGTACCAGTCATGCCTGGAGGTGGCCACAATCCACTGGCACAAATGCTAGGAGACACCTCAAATCCTCCATCACACTCCCCAAAGGCTAAAAACTGAACTGAATAGCTCCCTGGTGTCATACAACTGTGCAATCCTGCAATGCCTTCCCTCAAACTCTATTTGTTCCCAACCTCCAAATCCGTCTCCCTCTACGACTTATGGCTTCCCCACCAATGCTTCTTTCGCACAAGATGGACAACCACAACACTTCCCGTGGTCTTCTGTAGCTCAAAATAAACTGGGGGTCTGGGGGCAACGCCCCCAACGGGGTCGAGGGGCAGCGCCCCTCGCGGGGTCCATGGCGCGCATCATTTCTGTGATATTTTATGATGTCAAAACCCTTCTTCTACACTCCAATATTTTTAGTGTCCAAGCTCCAGATGTCATCGAATCATTTTTCAATCTGTCGTCGTTTTCTTTTTTCTTTTTTTTTTTAGGCACTGTAATGTCCCCAATGGCACCCCGGCCATACAACCTCCCTGTACGATCAACAACAGCACTGGCACCTCCGATCGTGCGGTCAACACCCTCCACCGTACGACTGTGTTTGTTTGTGCAGGGGCTGCGTTTATGTCTTCGTGCTCCGCGACAGCAGTGGTTTCCACCGCACGGTGGTGGACGTGCTACCGTACGATGGTTCCACCGCACGGTGGTTCCACCGTCGGTGTTGCCACCGCACGGTGGTGCTACCGTACGGTGGTTACACCGCACGGTGGTTCCACCGTCGGTGTTGCCACCGCACGGTGGTGCGACTGTACGGTGGTTCCACCGTGGCTTTCTTCTCCTTTTTTTTCCCCTGTACGGTCAGCTGACCCGTATGGCCATACTTTTTTTTTTTTTTTAATTTCTTTCTGCTAGAGAGTCTTCTGCTGGGGTCCCCTGTCTCTGAGATTGCCCTTCATCCTTCTCGGTTTTCCTCGTTCGAGAGTCTCCTGTTTTGGTCCTATACCTGGCGAGTCGCCTGCCCGGCCTCTCGAGTCCCCTTCCATCCCCTCGGGTCCTCCTCCGGACTCCCAGGTGTCCTTCCAGCGTCTTGGGTCCCCTGCGCGCTTTGCGTGGTAGGGTTTCAATTTGGGCCTATTGGTGGCAAGTTTATTTTCCATGGCCATCCGAAGACCTGGAACCACAAATTCTACAGGGACCATGGTCTCCTTCCCGTACATAAGAAGAAGAAGGATAATAAAGATTTTTAAGGCTGCGGCCTTCCACACAGGGTTCCAATCATTGCCGACACTCTTCGGATTATTTACGTCGCCAGGGTTTGGGGCGTCTCCCTTCCAATATTCTTTGTATTCCGGCAGGTACACCTCTGTTGGTTGCTCTGGTTCCTCTACTTCGAGCCTGTAGCTTTGGAACATTTCGTAATCCTCCATTTGCCAGTGGAAGAGCCCGTTAGTCGAGCATACCTCATCTTCAGAACATCCCTCCAATTCGAGCACCCCTTCACTGTTCGGCTCCATCGAGTTCTTGCCCTTACTTTCATCGGGACCCCCTTCCCCTTTATTAGAGTCCTCCGAGTCAGAAGAGGCGAGCTCTTCGCCGACATCTTGGGTGTGTAGGTCAATGGTATATTTCCGCCCTCCCTTCTCCATGGAAAGTGTATTTTTCTTCCAGTTGTGGTTTACCCTCGCGTTGATCAACCACGCTCTCCCCAAGATGGTGTCATAGCCTTTCTTCTTCGAGGGAATAACCACAAAATCTAACAAGAATGGTTGCGTACCAATTGTCACTTGCTGGGCCATCAACAGGCCGAGTGGCTTAATGCCGTGTTGGTCCGCTCCCACCAGGTTGAATGTGGGTGGCCACAGGGTGGGCTTCCCCAGCCACTTCCATGTTTCTTCTGGTAGTACATTCACACCAGATCCCCCATCCACAATGGTGTCCTTCAGAATGGTCCCACGGATACCCATTTCTACCACAGCTGGGTGTCTACCACTGCTCACGGCTAGTAACATCGGGTCAGTCGAAGGGCTGATGGAAACCTCCACCTGTGGTGTACTCTTCGAAGCGGTGGTGGGAACCCCTACCTGTGGTGCACTCGACGATGCGGTGCTTTGCACATTGGTGAGTATGGCAGTCCTCAATTGTGGCATAGAGTCTAGAAGGTCTTTTACCTTTATCGGCACCTCCATCTGCAATATTTGCCCAATGATGTTATTTTCCGCTTCCGTACGGAATGATGTACTCGCCACCTCGTTGTCCCGTTGTTCGGTCATCATCTCACGTTCAATATTGGCCTTTGCCTCCCGTAATCTCTCCTTCTCCGTACGGGGGTCGAGATAAGTGGCTTTTTTCGTCTGGGCGTGGGTGATCGCCAGTACTTCTTTCTCACCAGTCTTCTCAGCCTTCTCAATGTTGAGGAGATTAACCCCTGCCTGCGGGCAATTTGCGTCCTCATGGTCGCCTGGCCCACACCAACGGCAGAGGTGCTGAGGGGTGGCTTCCTTCGTGCAATCACGGGCGAAGTGCCCCCATTGATTACAGGCCCTACATTGGATAATTGGCCGGCCCTTGGCGTCATACTGGAGACGGCTTCCGTTATTGTTATTGTTGCTATTCCTTCCGCCGCCGCATCTATTGTCCCCGTATCCTCCAGATGATGCCATTGTGTTAGTATGTTGGCCGGTACCCGCTGGTGCGGATGTTGTGGCCTGCTCCGTGAACAGCACCTGGTTCATTTGTGCACTTCGGGTTTTCATGTTGTATGGGCACTCCCTGGTGGAGTGTCCCATCACTTGGCAAATCTCGCAAAATGCCTTCTTTTGGCAAGTACCCTTTGTGTGCCCTTCCTCTTTGCACTCAGTGCACCATATGTCCCCTTCGTTCCGACCAGTGCTTCTCATTATTTTGAATTCCTTTCTCATTCGCTCCATGTCTTTTTGGAGCGCTTGCACCCGTTTGCCAGCCTCGTCATCGCTGCTTTCCTGTGAAGAGTCATCGTCCTCGGATGAGGATTTATTACTTCTCTTCTTCTTTGATGTTTTGTGTTCGCTCTCCAGGTCCATCGCCCTATTATAAGCGTCGTCATATGACGTCGGGGGTACAATTTTCATCTTCCTCCGTAGGGAGGATTTCAACCCTTCAACGAACCATCGTTTCTTCAATCCATCTGCGGGTTGGCTTTCCATTTTACCCAAGAGTTCTTTCAGCCTCCGATTGTATGCCCGTACTGTCTCCCTAGTACCTTGTTTGGTACTGTATATCTCCGTTACAATTTCATTGTCATCACAGAGCAGCCGAAACTCCCCTGTGAATTCCTTCTGTAGATTGGCCCACGTGGCCACTTTTTGCTTATCCACATCGGAGTACCAATCTATGGCAACTCCTCGTAACGTGGCTGGGAATTGCTGTACCCAGTCATCCTGGTTTGTTACTCCGTTGGCGGACCAAATGGTTTCACATGCACGGCAGTGCCGTAAGGGGTCTTCCTTGCCCTCCCCTGTGAACTTTGGTAATTTTTGTTTACTCGCCATCCCACCGCTGGGTCTCGCTCCTCTAATTCCTTGTGTGCTTGTACCTGGCGATTCTCCGCCTCCTGCAACTGAACCTCCACTCGTGGGTCCTCCGAAAAAAGTTCCTGACACCGAACCAAACAAATTGCCTCCCGTACGGTACCCTTGTGCTCCCTCGGCACCTTCGGCCGTACCGTCACCTTCCGGTTTCTCCCTCCGGTTGTCCTCCGAAATGGACAAATTCTTTAGCAAGTCTCTAGTAGCGTCGATTAGGTTTAGATTTCGCCTTGTTTGTTCCACCAACTCTTCGCAGCTTCGTACCCTATGGTGGTATTCTGGCGAACTATAGAGTTCTCCTTCGGCACCCTCCGTGACTCCTTCTGGCAGCCCTACAACAGTGTAGACGGTGTAGTTCTCTCCGTCTATCTCTGCCTCCGCAACCTCCGTGACACCTCCTGGGTTCCCTTCGGGCAACCCCTCGGTCGGTCGTCCCTCGGCAAGCTGCCTTAGCCTACGCCTTCGTTCTATCTGTTGTCTGAGATTCAACGCAGTTTGTGCCACTTCCCATTCGTCACCCTGTATCTTTTTATTTTTGTCCTTATTTAGTCTATTGGGCATAAGTCACTTCCATACACAGCAAACACACGCCATGTACACAAAAAAACTTTTATTATTTTTATTTTTTATTTTGCCTCTTGGCCACCATTTATATCAGCAATTCAATTTCCCCTTCGCCTCTTGCCATCACGCTCTGCGTCCCACGACGATTGTTCCCTTTGCGTGTCGTCGGCCTTCGGGTTTACTTCACCAACGAGTGGGCCCATTGTGTCTGTGCGCCATCCGTGTCTTCCGTTCCCGAGTTCGTCTAGGCAACGGTGCCAAATGTTTACCTCACTGGGTAAACAGGAAGAATACAGAAATCGAACAGTAATGCACAATGCAAATACAAAAGAAGTACCAGAATAAGCTTGCCATTAATGTCAAAGGGTGTTCATATTATAATCTGTCGTCAATATTACATGTCCTCCAACACCCGGAGGTGGTACAATATATGACAGCCGAAGGGGTGCGACACAACCATCGCGACTCCAACTACCTACCCGTTGGCTAACTAACTGACTGCCGTAACTCATTATTACCGACGACAACATAAACATAACAACATAACATAATGATTATTCCCGACAACAGTGACCATGAAATTTCAAAATGAACACAAACAGTTTCAGATTCTAGGAACCTTTGAGACCTTAAAGGTTAAAACATACCTGAGATTAGGTGTCTGAAAATGGACCTTCCGATGATAATGAAACAATTTATAGCAGTATGAAATCTGAGAAGCTGTTAAGACAGAATTTGAAACTTGGAAACAATTAAAACTTGAGTATTGAAACCACAACCAGGGAACAAAAACAATTGTGATTCAAGCTGCAGGAAAGCAGTAACCCAGGAAATAAAGTTGAGAATTGGGGCAAAAACATCAAACTGGTAATTAGCAAAATAAACTAGGGAACCATTAAAAATATTACTTGAGGCATGATTTAATCAGGATTTCTATTAAAGACTAGAAGGGTTTCTTTTGTTCAAAAAGAACCTAGGTGTGTCGTGGGCACAATAAGACATATCTAGTGAAATATAAACAACCATAGTTGAATTCGACTCAAGAACTACACAGTTGAATCCTGATAACAGTATCATAATTTGACTTGCTGTGGAAAACATCTCCTACTTACCATACTTCTCTCTCAAGAGTATGCCCTTTTGTTCAAAATTCACATGTTAATAAACTCGTTTGCTTCAGCTATAATGTTTTTCTCCATGCCTTTCTCTTATTATCATTGAGCATTTCGATTTATTAATAAAATCGCTTCCATGTATACAACGGTTAAGAGTATTGTCCTTTGAGTACTTGGGTGATTCGGTCAGCACTATTTTTAGTGTTTATTGTATTTCATTACTTAAGTCCAGATAATCTATCGACAAATTCTATATGATTTATTGTTCTAGTTACTGAAAAATGAATGTCCAAAAGGCCTAAAAATTTTCAGCTTCAACCTGTCGATTGTTTGAGCATGAACTTAATGTCACAATGGTACTTTTGATTTGCATCTAAAGTGAAAATTTATCTTTACTTTTGAAATGACTTTATACTAATTTTTATATGCTGCTTATTTCTAGGCAAGAAAAAGAATACCATGGAAAGCACCTCCTCGCATGGTGGGAGGATCAGAGCCTGCTCCACCTCCATTACCCAAGTCATTATCCAGACTACTATCAGATGAAGAGATTAATGAGATGGACAAAATTTCATTAAGGCAAGCTTTGATAGCTCGGGAGCTTCCCACGTCTGGAAAGATTGAAACATTAAAGGAAAGGCTTAAGGATGCCCAAAAGAATTCCATTAAACCCTAAAAACTACAGAAACCTAACAAGCTTTAGGATTCTGAAACTCTTCCTACAGTTCAGCATATGAAGGCAGATGCAGATTTGATAATGTCACGAAATGAGTAAAAATTTATAGAAAACTTGACGAGTATGCTAATTAATTTTGAACAAATCTACGTCTATTTGTATACTTGGTAAGAAGTGAAAAAGAAAAGAAAAGAAATCTGGTTAAGAACGATTCTTTTTTTATTATGGTTATTATCTATTGATGGGACATTTATCCTTATTTTACAGATTAGATTGCAATATATTTAATGTGTAGATGCTGTATTAGTTGGTAAAATATAAATTAGTAGAAATGTGCTCATAAAAACTAAAGATTAGTACATGAAAAATAAATTACAATTGAGGATGCATTAAAAAAAAAGTTATTTAACAACATAGACAAGATCCAATCACCACAAAGGGCGAGACATTGGTTTTGAATTTTGTTAGTAAAGTCTATGATGGAAAGTAAAGCTTTCTGAAATATCTACTCAACCATTCATTTTCACTTACCAATTACGAATCCAAATACATAAAATGAAAACTTTAACCCCAAATAAATATGAACTCCAGCATTTTTCTTCGTAATTATTCAGGAAACATTTAGAAAATGAGCCACAATATAACATTACTAAAAAGAAGAGAACATCAATACAATTAAATGGCAGATCATCTGTATAAAATAAAAGATTTGAGACATGTTGCGACATCCTTCTCACTTTTTTAGTTCTTTAATTGTATGCATAATCTCTCTGTGTTCCAAGGATGAAAGCGTGTATTCTCCACTTCAATACAAACCATTTAAGTGATTGTGCTAAACCACACGCTACAATGTGTTATAACCAAACAAAATTGCAATATGGTTCTCCTCAGCAATAAATTGGAATGTGTTTCTACTCAACAACAAATCGCAAGGTGGTTCTTCTCAAGGACAAATCATTTTTAATGATTTTGGTTTATCCTTAGAAAATGTAGTTGTGAAGGTACTCAATGCCAGCATTTGGTTTGAAATCGTTAATCTATAATAGGTTATTGAACAACGTATGTGTTAACATGATGAGCAATTGAGATGTCAATTTCAATTCTGATGTCTTGGAATTTTGAGAAGAAGCCTTTACTGTCATACCATGGAGGGGGTAATCAACAAAGAATTTGATAGCCCAATGAAATTTGGCATGTAGAAATAAAAAAAAGTATCTTTTTGTCACAGCCTATTTGATACACCAAATAATTAGACATTTTGCATAGTTAATGCAGATGGAATAATGGTTTGATTCATTCAATGATGGTTGATATGAATTGTCTTGGATTAATTGTGTTGTGATTATAATTATGAATGCTTTGGTCAACAAGATATTCAAGATTATGCAATAATTTAATATTGGCATTTTATTATTCAATTTTACGTGAATTGTTAGAACAATTATATTGATAATTACAAACTAATTCTCCATTGCTTTTGAGTGCAATAGGAAACATCTGACGCTTTCTTGCTATAGAGAGAGTATCATCTGAGAGGAGCTGTCTAGCTATCTTGCTTACGAAGTTTATGAAGGAAACACACACCACATTGACTTGCATTTAGTTGTTGACATTATATTTGAGTGTGAGTTATTGAAACAAGTTTATGAATTATTTCATTTTATTTTTAGATTAATTCTAAAATTTGTCAGAGGATTAAATGTAAAGAATTTAAAATCTTAAACATAAAAATGAAAATAAAATTAGTTTTTGTGGGAGTCAATGCCACCATCTACTTGGTCGATTTCTTGCAGAATAGACTTATTGTTGGTTTCTAGCAATTCATTTTCATATTTTTGATTAGCCAATTGCATGTACTTTGTGCACTAAATTAGATTTATATTTGAAGACTAAATTCAATGCAAAGAGTTGACTAGTTTGAATTTGGAAGATTTGGTTATCTCATTGTAGGAAAATGGGATCGAGTTTAAACTAAAAAATATGGAGATAACTCTAGTTAGGAAGGCATAGAACACGGAAAAGAGGCAGTTAAGAAGAAAATAACTATATTTTGCATGGTGCAGATCAGCAAAGGAGAGTTTAGAAGAAAGTAGGATTTATTTTTGGAGAAGCTGGAGATTGAGAAGGATCACAGTGATAATTTGGAGTGATTGTTTTGTTTTACTGGTGCTTCTATGGAAAAGGAAGAGGCTTGAGGTAGAGATTCTCTGCAGATAGCAATGGTGGAATCTGCATAGAAGAAAGGAGTTGAAAGGAAAGGAGAAGCATCATCCTCACTTCAAGTGAGTCAATTTTTCCTATGCTTGATGTCTTGTTCAAATCACCAAGTGATGTATCTCCGATATTGGATATGTAATGATGTGTTAGATTTTTGGAGATGAATGTCTTTCTTGTTGGAAATGTTGTCATTGATGTCAAAGGTGCAAAGACAAAGTCACCATTGATGTCAAAGTGAGTAGACGAGATTGAGATGATTGCAATTAACGTCAAAGGCGTATGGAAGATTGAAGAAGGAATGTCACATGGTTTTTATATGTGACGTATAATCTTGTACATGATTATAAGGAAAGTTCTTAGAGTTAGTTTTGCAAAGGAAAAGCAATTTAGAATAAAGCTTGATGGTTCAAAAATCCTTTTGCTCACTTATGTTTTTTTTTTTAAATAAAAGGCAAGCGCCTAAACTATATTAAGAAAGAAAGAGATTTACATAACCGTTTTACAAAAAGAGGGGAAGGATTTCAACCCTCACATACCAAAAGTCTGAAGCTTAGCCACAAGCATAACTCAAAAAAAGTGAAATAGAAAATAGCTCGTGTAAGACATCAATAGAAAACAGAGGAGAAGAAAATAATGGATCTCTAGTCGCGTCCTTTTGCTCATTCATGTTGAACCTGAACATATGCAATAAATATGCAATAAGTAAACATGAAGACTTTGAAGTACAAACACTTAGAAAATGACACACAATGATTTAAAAACCCTTGGATGGTGTAATGAATGATGCGATTGGAGTAATAAGTTTTCAAATATCAGTGCAAGAACCAAAACCTGCATAAAGGCTTGGATAACAAATGAAAGGGAGAAAGACTTTATAATACGTCAACTTTGCAATGGTAAAACAAAGTTATAATTCATTTATATTAACGATGGAGAAAAATTAATAAAGATAATTTCTCAAGTCTTAAACTAAAAGGACAAAAACAGAAAATGACAAAAATAGGCAGCAATTAACATGGTCGGCAGCAATTAGTTTATAGAGAAAATAGAAAAGACAAAGTTTAAATAAGGCATTAGCAATTAGTTTAAAGGAAGGTTATAAACTAAAAGTGATGCTTTTTGATATGGTTGTCACTCTTTGAAGAGATGCATCATTACATAAGAGATATATAAGATATAAATGGTAATTGAAAATTGTAGAAGTGGGTGATAAGGAGTGAAAAAGGGTGTATAACATATTAAAGGCTGATTATTCAAGGAGAGAAATAATGCAATGAAAAAGAGTAATATTTGAGCAGATTTAGTACAGAAATTTTAGCACATTGGAGAGGACTTATTAGTAGATATTTTGAAGGAATTATGGGCAGACATTTATGAAGAATATGTGCAGATATATATGAAAAATATGTGTATATGAGAAATTGCATTCGTTATGAGGAGATTGTGAGAATATTGTTTACAGATTATACAAGGAGATTGTGAGAAGTTTTTATGATAGATTTGTAGGGAGATAAGAATCAGTTGTATGAGAGATTAATGATCAGTTTATAGCAGATCTGAGGAGGGAATTATAACAGTTTGAAAAAGAATTATAACTCTTGTGAAGAAAATTTGAATGAGGGGTTGGTGCCTCTAGAGGGAAAGTGCTTATGAATTGAATGAGGGGTTGGTGTCTCTAGTAGGTTGAGCCTACATAATTTGTAAGAGATTATTATATAAGCAAGTAATTTGTTGTGGTTTTCTCCTGTAAGGGTTTCCACATATATCTTGTGTTCTATTTATGTTGCATGACAATTAGATCTTATGTGAACGATAATGTGCAATGGACATGTTTACGATATTAAGTTATATGTTTATGATGTTTAGTTGAAAGAGTAAAAGTTTGTTGTTATATTTGTTGGATATTGTTGGTCATTGTTGCTGCTAGGATATGTTGTTGTCATTGATGTCAATATTTTCATGTGAATTGTTCCGGTGTGTGTTGATCTGGAAGATCTTATGATCCAGTTTTGTAGTTTTGTTTTGCTGATCACTATTTTGTAGAGTTTAGTATTTCCTCTGGTATCTTTTGGTGTGATATGATCTTAAGCTGAGTTTTTGGGATATTGCTTTAGATGGTCTTGTGTATCTTCATTTCAGATGGATCCTGATTTGGTGCTCCACAAGTTATCTTTCTTCATGGTAGTTGTTGTTGTTGAGTATTCTTGAGTTTTAGATGTTGATCGATGAAGATTTGATAAGTGGTGGAGGCACAACTATTCTTGATGTTTCTAATGTGCTTGTTGGTGTTTCCTAGTGGTTTCCTATTTGTTTTTGGTGATCCGTGTTGATCGTGGTATGAGTTTTTGATGGTTTCTATGAATCGGTGATGATTTTCATGTTATGTTGTATTTTTGGTGGTGTAGCGTGTTACAGTTGATCTTGGCGTAATTTTCGGTGGAATTGAGTATTTGAGAATTTGTTTTAGGTCCATGTTATGTCATATAAATCATTATATTGGTGCGGTGGTCAATCTTTGTATCGTGTGATGTAATTTTGTAATTGAGGGTTGAGGGTTTAGTCGACCTTGTTATCAAGGTTGATGAATTGTATATATAAGTGATATATTCATGTAATTTAGGTGTTGATGTTGTGTCTGCATTATCAGAGAGTGGTGTATGTGCGAACAAATGATTTATCCTTCGGTATTGTGATTGTGTGGAGATTGGTGTTGCAGAGTAGACAATTGTGCTTAACCGGAACTGTAATTAGGCATTTGGAGATGCTATTTCTTCAGTTCATTTCTTTCGGATTGTAGTCTGAATCTTGTTGTAAGTCAGTGAGACTTCCCTGAGGGTTGTAGCCTTCCAGGCCATTATCTTTTGAGCAGTGAGCTCTAGGCGGTGTGCCTGAATGCATGTGCATTCCCCATTGTAATACTTCACATACTACTACAGAGTATCATCTTACTGTAGGTAGGTTCCCACCGTGGTTTTTCCCTTAACTGGGTTTTTCACGTCAAAATCTTGGTGTTGTGTTGTTAATTTGCTTATCTTTATTATTGTTCCAATTTATCATATTTGTTTTAGTGATTAAGTTAGTAGATCTAGTGAAGACTGATTCACCCCCCTCTCAGTCTTCCTCCTCTTTGCTGCTAACAATTGGTATCAGAGCTAGATCCTCTGGAAGAAGCTTAACCTGATGAGGAGGCAACAGATCGGAAGGAGGTGATCTTGAACCAATCAATCTCTAAGGTTCACAGATTCAACCGGTAATCCCTGATTCTAAAAGTCTTTACACAACACCAAATGAAAAAATAATTCAATGACACCAAATTATACCTAGGAAAAACCCAAGGCTCCACTATGTCCACTTATAGACAACTAACACTTCTCAAGCTCTTGTGTGACTACACACACCCTTGCAAACAATGAGTGGACTACTACTAGGCTTAAGGGTTTGAATGGCCCACTTGACCAATTCAATACAAAAATCATTGGGGGGAGGTGGGGGGGGTGTTCTCACAACACCTGAATACAAATGAAACATGATTTCATGGTTTAGATCCACCAGAACATCAATTTTGACTCATTCGCCCACAAACCTGAACCAGTTGCTATTAGGCCTCCTTTTGAAGGAATCGGGTGATAACTTTTGGCACCCTGGGGATCTAGACAAACAAATTATGTTTTCAGATACCCTTTTGGGAGTTTTAAACAATATCTCAATTTTCGATACTGGAACAACTTGCAGATATTCCAACCGGTGCTGCACTAACAAACCTAATAAGGCTTTTAGGCCTATTTGATTGAACGCCTTTCACAACTTGGTTTGGTTCTCCTAATGGGTGACCATTACTGACCATGAAATGCCATGTAAACCTCCAAAATACTCATTTATCACATTCAAACCCTTTCCCAGTGCTCTACTTCTCAATTCTCACGCATTGCACTCATCAAACTGGTCTGTCATATAGATATGCTAGATCTAGGGTTAGGTCTCCATCCTTTTCACCCTGTTGTAACCTCTTAATGTCTTTTGGTACTGACATATGATACAGTGGCCTATCATCTCTTGTAACGACAAAGAGTTCAGTTAAGGATTGATAGGCCGAAACCCATTATTGCAGTCAACCCTTAGGGGTTTAAGGGTTTTAGGCTACCCAGTAAAGATTTACTTGTAGAAATGGGCAACGATCACTTCAAGGTTCCACACTAAATTCAAAACAAAGGTAAGACAATCTAATTTCAAGATCTATGTCATGAGAATTCTTACCAATTCGCCTTCAGTATGCAATCAATAGAAATCAGACGATTTTCTAAGTTTCCAACAGTTCATGATGCTTCAAATTCCTTTCCAAATCAACCAACATAACCAACATACATTCTTTGATGTTTGGGGCCTTTAAAGGTGTTTCCCAAATGACCATAACCTCCTCCAACTGTTTTTCAAATTGACCAACCCTTGGAGAATCCCGATTTACAAAAAGTGCAAAATTGTCATAACAACAAATTGACAATATGACAACTTTTGCATAATTCGACCAACTTAGACTCTAGACTATCATAGTCCCACAAAATGATTATGTTTGACTTTAAAACATAAAAAATGACTCAAATAGACTTGTGGTCACTTGATCCCTCAATTTAGACTATTATGACCCTTATTGACTCAATTTGCTCTACCAGACCTGAGATGATAATTTGATCCAAACATGGACAAACTTGTCACACTCCTTGGACATTGAGATACAAAAAAAAAGGACCCATAGGGTCTTCTTACATTGCTTCTAACTAATAGAAAATCATCTTGCTCTTGGCTCATGCCTTCATAGGTAGGTGCTCCTGCACCATAACCGCTTGAGTAGATCCGGGATGGCAGCTCAAGGTGTTATCTTTAAGAAGGATAGTCTGAGGTTTAATGGAAGTAACTATGCTATATGGAAGAACCAGATGGAAATGCACTTGAAATGTCTTGGAGAAGACTACTGGAAGATTACAAAGAATGCTTATTCTGCTCCTCCAAATGGACCAACTACTCCTGATGAGGTTAAGGAAGTTGAACATAACATTAGAGCGAAGGAAGCATTGCTTAGTGCCCTAGTTGATTCTTAAATGAAAAATGTAATGGGACTTTAGACCACACATGAGATCTAGGATAAGCTTGAGATCCCGTATGAAGGTGATAAGCAAGAGAAAGTTGATAAGTTGCAGAGTTTGAAAGGAAAGTATGAGATGTTGAAGATGGGAGATGATGAGAACACACTCTTTCATGGCTAAGGTGAATGACCTTGTCCTAGGTATCATATGCACCGATGGAACCATTGAGGAAGATGAAATTGTTGCTAAGGTGTTGAGATCTTTGACTCCTGCCTACAAACATAAGGTTGCTGCTATTGATGAAATCTGGAGTGTGACTATAGAGACGAGATATGGTGGTTGGAAAGATTGTTGCATTTGAGCTAAGCGAATTTGGAGAATCACATGGAAAGTCTGAGACAACATTTACAACATCAACATCTGTATCCGGAAAGAAGAAATATGATCCTAATGAGTGTAGAATATCTAGCTATGAAAGAGAGAGAGAAGAGAGATGGAAGAGCAAGAAAGAGAGTTGGATGAGCTTGAAGCGTTGATTGCCCGAAGATTGCCTAAAGGAGCCAGTAAGTATGATGGAAAATTGCCTTTGAAATGTTTCTCTTGCAATAAAATAGGACATTTTGCTTCTAGGGGCTCGGAGAGAATGGCTAAGTATGACAAACATGATAAGTTTGACAAGCATGATAGAAATGATAGATATGAGAAGCATGAGAAGTATGATAAGCCCTACAAGCCTAACCGAAAGTATATAAATCAGAGGAACTTTTATAGTGAAGACTTCTGAAGACTATGAGATGATGAATAGTATCTCTCGTCAAAAACCCACATCGCAGATACCACTTATATGTTGCTCTCCATAATAGTTGAAGTAGCTACAATGATTATGAATTCTTTGTACTGGTGGGCCAAAATGAACCTTTTTGACTAGTCTAAGGGCGGATAATAACAATCACAGCAGGCCTTCCTTCCTAAAGAAAGAATTTGAACTTGTACCTAACAATTGTTGAGGTACAGGATATATTAGTGGCATGCATGCATAAAAAAATGAATGTACTTTTCATACTTCCGGGAACTAACTATTATGTTGTTGATGAATGTGTTATAGATGAAGAATTAGAAGGAGATGAAGTTGTGTTTATTGTCATTGAGGAAGATAGACCTATACCTATTGATTCCATAAGTTGTACTATTGAGGAGAAAGCTTTAGCTTCTAAAGTTGAAGAGAAAGATGAATGGGTAATTGACAGTGGTTGTTCACATCATATGACTGGTGATAAAAGAAAATTTGTGAGTATGGAAAGGTATGATGGTGGAATAGTTAGATTTGGGGATGACAACATGTGTGATCCGTGGAAGAGGCTCTATTTCTTTCGATGGTAAGCATAACATTGATGATGTCTTGTATGTTGAAGGTTTGAAGCATAGTCTTTTGAGTGTTGGATAGATGGTTGATAAAGGTTATGATCTACAATTCAAGAATGGAAAATGCAAGATCCTAAATGCCTCCAATATAAAGATTGCATCTGGAACTAAGACTGAAGGTAACATTTTTCATTTGAATGTCGGTGAGAAAAGTTGTTTGATTGCTCAGATTAATGAGAGTTGGTTGTGGCATAGGAGAATGTGTCATGTGAATTTTGATTCAATGATTAAGATGTGTTTTACACAAGCTATCAGAGATCTACCTAAAATTGTTAAGCCTACTAATCCGGTATGTAAGGAATGTCAGTTGGGTAAGAAAACAAGGATTTCTTTCAAAAGAAAATAGTATACATCTGATGGATTGCTAGATCTTGCACATACTGACCTATGTGGACCTACAAATGTTAGAAGTGTGCAGAGTGATAGATATTTAATGCTACTAATTGATGATTATTCCAGGATGATGTGGGTTATATTTTTGAAGGAGAAATCAGAAGCATTGGACAAGTTCAAGTTATTCAAAGCAAAGGTGGAGACTGAGTCTAGTTTGAATGTGAAGTGTCTAAGATCTGATAGAGGTGGAGAATTCTGTTCTGGTGAGTTCAATTTATTCTGTGAAACATGGGATTAGAAGACAATTATCTGCTCCTAGAACTCCTCAGCAAAATGGAGTTTTTGAAAGGAAGAACAAAACTGTCTTGGATGTTGCAAGGACTGTTGATTGAAGGGAATGTTCTGAAGCTTTACTAGAGTAGCTATTGGCACTTTTGTTTACACATTCAACATAGTTCACATCAAAGGTGATACTGGTAAGACCACTTATGAGTTATGGTTTGGTCATGTTCCTACTGTGAGATATTTCAGAGTATTTGGTAGCAAGTGTTATATCAAGAGAGATGAAGATATAGGAAAGTTTGATGCTAGAAGTGATGAAGGTATTTTCTTGGGATATTCTACAAAGAGCAAAGACTACCGGTGCTACAATAAGAGACTGAGAAAGATAGTAGAAAGTGCAAATGTGAAGGTGGATGAGAACCTTGGGAAAGAGATTAGAACATGTGTTATGATGATGTTGTTTTAGCTTATGTTCAGACTGAAGAACCTAAGCAGGATGATCCGGTAGAGACAGTTAATCTGGATGTTGTTGTTGTCGGTGAAGAGGTGTAGGAACTTGACAATCAGAACAATCAAAAGACTCTGAGGAATGTAAGTTTGAATCATTCTGAAAATCAGAGTATTGGTGATAAGAATAAAGGTGTAATGACTAGAAAAAGGTTAGTTGTTGAAGAAGTTTGTCTGATTTCTAAAGTTGAACCTAAAGATGTTGAATCTTGCAAAGATGAAAACTGGATGAGAGCTATGGAAGAAGAATTAGATCAGATTGAAAAGAGTAACACATGGGAACTTGTGCCTAGACCTAAGGATAAGAATGTTATTGGTACTAAATGGGTATTCAGGAACAAATTGAATGAAGCCGGTGAAGTTGTCATAAATAAAGCTAGACTGGTTTGCAAAGGGTATTCTCAGAAAGAAGGAATTGATTATGAGGAGACCTTTGCTCCAGTGGCTAGACTTGAAGTTGTTAGACTGTCGCTTGCACATATGCCGCTTATAAAGATTTCAAGGTATATTAGATGGATATCAAATCTGCCTTTTTGAATGGTGATCTTGAGGAAGAAGTCTACATTCAGCAACCTGATGGATTTTCATTATCAGATGATGGAGACATGGTATGTAAGATGAAGAAATCTCTTTATGGATTGTAGCAAGCCTTTGGAGCCTGGTATGCTAGACTAGGTAAATATTTGCTAAAATTGGGATTTAGCTAGTAAAGGTGTTGTAGATAGTAATCTGTATTCTAAGATAGAGAATGATAATATCTTGATTATTGAAGTCTTTGTTGATGATAGTATCTTTGGAGGTGATGATAACTTGAGCATGAAGTTTGTCGACGATATGCAAAAAGAATTTGAGATGTCTATGATTGGTAAGATGAAATTTTTCTTAGGTTTGTAGATTTCACATATTGGAAAAGGTATATTTATATCTCAAATTAAGTATGTAAAGGAATTGTTGAAGAAGTTTGGGTTAGATGACTCCAAACTAGTTGGAACTCCTATGGTCAGTGGTTGTAAATTGTCTAAGAATGATGAATCTTCGAAAGCTAATCAAAGTTTGTATAGATCTATGGTTGATGGACTGCTATATCTTACTCAGACTAGACCAAACATTATGCATGTTGTGTGCATGGTTGCTAGATATCAAGCTGATCTAAAAGAGAGTCATGTCACTGTTGTAAAGAGGATCATATTCAGATACTTGAAGGGGACTGTGGATTATGGTTTGTGGTATCCGAGGAATGATGATTTCATGTTATGTGCCTACACTGATGCAGATTGGGCTAGTGATGAAGATGACCGGAAGAGCACTATCGATGGAGCATTCTTTTTGGGAAAGAAGCTGGTTTAATGGGTTAGTAAGAAACAAGATTCAGTGCCCTTATCTATTGCTGCTGCTAGTAATTGCACTCAGGTAGTTTGGATGAAGCAAATGTTGAAATATATCAGAGTTATCTATGATGAGCATAGTGTCATTTACTGTGATAATTCTAGTGCTATTAACATGTCAAAGAATCTAGTGCAACATTCAAAGTCTAAGCATGTGTCAATCAAATATCATTACATGAGAGAGCAAGTCAGTGAAGAGAAAGTGAAGTTGGAGTATGTATCTACAAAGGAACAAATAGATGATATTTTCACCAAGCCTTTGGCTGCAGATACATTTGTCTATTTAAGAGACAAGTTAGGGGTCTCTACCCCTCTTGATGAGAACTAGATGCATTGAGTTGCATCAATCAGGTGAACTTCAAAGCCGTATCGTTTTATCTGGATTGGTGAGTTGGTGCTGCTCCTCTGGTGGAGTAGTTTGTGTTTTAGAGAGATAGATTCATGTTCTTGTTTTGGGAAAGAGGTTTTAGTTTTCTATTTTGAGATCTTTTGCATTGTTGTCAAAGGGGGAGAGAGTTCATGTGAAAAATTTCTTTATATGTCTTGATCTTAGGGGGAGTTTGCTAGAGATATCTTCTTTCTTTGCACTGACTTCTTTTCATATTCATATGTTGCCATCAATGCCAAAGGGGGAGATTGTTGGATATTGTTGGCCATTGCTATTGCTAGGATATGTTGTTGTCATTAATGTCAACATATTCTTGTGAATTGCTCTGGTGTTTGCTGATCGGGAAGATTTTATGATCCAGTTTTGCAGTTTTGTTTTGTTGATCACTGTTTTTCAAAGTTCAGTATTTCTTTTGGTATATTCTGGTGTGATTAGATCTTGAGCTGAGTTTTTGGGATATTGCTTTGGATGGTCTTGTGTATCTTCATTTCAGATGGATCCTGATTTGGTGCTCAACAAGTTATCTTTCTTTGTGGCAGTTGTTGTTGTTGAGTATTCCTGAGTTTTAGATGTTGATCGATGAAGATTTGATAAGTGGTGGTGGCGCAGCTGTTCTCGATGTTTCTAATGTGCTTCCTGGTGTTTCCTAGTCGTGTCCTATTTTTTTTGGTGATCCGCATTGATCGTGGTACGATTTTTTGATGGTTTCTATGAATCAATGATGATTTTCTTGTTATGTGGTTTTTCTGGTAGTGTAGCGTGTTGCAGTTGATCTTGACGTGACTTCTGGTGGATTTGAGCATTTGACAATTTGTTTTAGGTCCATGTTATGTCATGTAAATCATTATATTGGTCCGGTGGTTAATCTTTGTATCGTGTGATGTAATTTTATAATTGAGGGTTGAGGGTTTAGCCGACCTTTTTATCAAGGTTGATGAATTGTATATATAGATGACATATTCATGTAATTTAGGTGTCGATGTTGTGTTTGCATTATCTGAGAGTGGTGTATGTGCGAACAAGTGATTTATCCTTCGATATTGTGGTTATGTGGAGATTGGTGTTGTAGAGCAGACAACTGTGCTTAACCGGAACTATAATCAGGCATTTGGAGAAGCTATTTTTTCAGTTCATTTCTTTCGGATTGTAGTCTGAATCTTGTTGTAAGTCAATGAGACTTCCTTGAGGGTTGTAACCTTCCATGCCATTATCTTTTGAGAAGTGAGCTCTAGGTGGTGTGCCTGAATGCATGTGCATTCCCCGTTGTAATATTTCACATACTACTACAGAGTATCATCTTACTGTGGGTAGGTTTCCACCGTGTTTTTTCCCTCAATTGGGTTTTCCACATCAAAATCTTGGTGTTGTGTGTTGTGTTGTTAATTTGCTTATCTGTATTATTGTTGCAGTTTATCAGATTTGTTTTTTTTATTAAGTTAGTAGATCCGGTGAAGACTGATTCACACCCCCCCCCCCCCTCTCATTTTTCCTCCTCTTTACTGCTAACAATATTGATTCACTTCCCACTCGACCCTCCTGCCCCCACTCTTAATATAACTGTGTGCTCATCAATTCTAACCAACATCGTGAGAGCATTGTAAATTCTACACAAGTTGCCACTTTATTTAAGATTGGTCATATATTGAATAATTTTGACTGTTGCAACATCTATAGTGTGTAACCTTTAATATGGTGAATCAAGTGTGAGGTTTAGAATTGGCTAGTTTAATGAAAAGCTTCATATATTAGAATAGTTGTGTTCTTGCAACAATTCTCTTCCAAGGCCAATAGATCTCATAGTAAGATATTCATGCCACTTGAGTTTGATCAACATGGAGAATTACAATGGTTAATCATAGGTTCCTTAAGCACCATCTTCTGAATTTATAGAAGTTGCTAGGAGAATGAAGATTCAAACTTCATAGTTATAATCGAATGTAAGGAGAAAAATCTTGGTATAGGCATTGTCCAAATCAAGTAATCGCCTAAAACTATTTGGAATGCATATTATTATTTTTAATTCATTCTCAAGCCATTTGTAATATTCCCAAAGAGGGATAACGGGAAAACTCCAACATCTCCAAAAATATGCAATAGAAAATTCAGAAATTTAATTTGTAAATAAATAAACATTCAAGAAACTCATATCTATGCTCAAAATATTTGTCTTATTTTTCTATGATTTATTGGAATTTATGAATATTCCAAATATAAAAAAGGTATTGCCTAGAAATTTTAGAAAGAGCTTACATTTTTATTTGGTTGAATGTAACCAATAGTATAATGGTTAATGCTCAAATACCTCAGAAAATGCCTTCAAACCCCTAAACAAATTAGCATTGGCCCTCACAATGATGTCACCCTTGTCCTTGCTGACATTAGCCTCAAGGATGCTCAAGAAAATACAAGAATTTTTCTATAAGTTGTCCAAATTTGATTTTGATATCTTTGAATCACACATCCAAAATGGTCTCCAAATCTGGATAAGAATAAGCAACTTTGAAAATGATGTGCTAGGGAATCAAAGGCTAAAGCCCTTCTATCAAAAACCACCCTGCTGACTAGGGGGAGCTCATATGTCTCTTTGAAACTAGGGTCACCCAAGGGTTTCAAGCCTCAAGCCAATAAATTGCAACAACAATAGAGAAAAGTATAATCACATAATGAGCACCAAGAGAACCTGAACATGTTACACAATGACTCCCAAAAGAATGATTAATCTCAACCATAGATTTATTGCAAGACTAATCCAATGCTCAAAATAAAACCCTAATAAATGGGCCAATAGGCTCTTTATTTTCCAACACCCCCTTTGCCCCATTTTGCACATGTTTAATAAAAATCACTTAGGTACATTTCTATTCTTTATAGTTTTCTCGTTGTTGGGTGGTTAGCCTTATTTTGATGTACTCTTCTTTCTATTTTGAATACATTTTTACCCCTCTTTCAAAAAAAAGTCATTAAACTCAAAAGGGAAAATAATAAGTCTTTAGGCTAAGAGTCACTTAAGTTGCATAAAAATACATGCCCACAACTTAAGAATAGAATATAGAGCAAGTCAAAGATTCTAACATTTACCTAGTGATACCAATGATGCTCTTAGTCTTTTTCCTCTTGGGTAATCCAACGACAGGACAACCAATGCATTAAAAAGCCTCATGGCTTGAGTTGGGGACATTATAGTCCTCCCCACCCAATGAATGCTTGTCCTTAAATATTTGCACACTAGGATGTTTAAGGATCACTTCTCCTTCCCATGTTCCATCCTCTAAAGGCAATTGCAAGATTATTTCTGAAATGAGTATCAACTTACTTTTTTCATCCATAGAGGAAAATCTCATAGAAGAATCACTTGCTGGACAAAAGCATTTTTTAGGCATGACACATGGAACGCATTATGGACTTTGCTTGTAAATGGCAACTCCAAATCATATGCTATTTCACCAATTCTTTTAATTACCTTGAAAGGCCCACAAAACTTTAGTTTAAGCTTTTCCACTCCACTTACTTTCAATGAGGATTGTGTAGGTTGAAGACACAAAAATACCATGTCTGTGACCTCAAAAGGCCTCTCAACTCATTGACAATCAACATATTTATTTTTTTGTTCTTGTGCAATTTGAATATTATCCTTAAGTGCCTTAAGGATATCTTGATTCCCCTTAGCGCACTCAAGAGGTTTTGGAGCTCTAGAATCAGAAAATACCAAGTCCACAAGTGTAGAAGCTTCATAACCATACAAAGCTTTGAAAGGGATCATACCTATTCTCATATGATATGTAGTGTTGTAACAAAATTCAGCCAAATGTAACGACCTTGTTCATGCCTTTTTCTTTCCTGAAAGATAGTTTCTTAAGTAGCCTTGAAGACATTTGTTTACAATCTTTGATTGACCATCCATTTGAGGATGATAGCTAGTGTTATTATTGACTTTTGTTTTGGCCAACTTCATCAACTCGTGCCAAAAAATGTTGATGAATATGTAATCTCTATCACTTACAATTATTTTTTGCACACGGAGTTCAAGCACTTGTTCAAAAAATATACCAGCAACTTGTGGTATTTTAAACTCCAAAGGAATTAACATAAAGTGAGCATATTTAGTGAGTTTTTCCACCACAACATAAATACAATCCTCACCATTGATCTTAAGCTCGATAATGAAATACATCGATATCCATTCCCTTTTTTAATTGTGAATAGGAAGTGGATGTAGCAGCCCTGATGGAAAAGAAACTTCAACTTTGTTCCTTTAGCACTCTATGCATTCCCTTACATGCTTGAGGACAACATCTTTCATAGATTTCCATTAAAAACTTTCATGGATGTACCTGTATGTCTTTAAATAACTTGGATAACCAACAAGCTTATTTTTATGAACAATAATAACAATCTTATGTTTTAGATTACTTTCTAGTACAAAATAGATTATGTTCTTATGAAAGATGATGTCATTAATTAAACACTTTATACCTTTTATCATTGAGTTTACCATCTAGAATCTTACAAGCATGCAATTTTTGGAATATTTTACAAGAAGATGATCCTTCTAGATGGATAAATTTTTTGAGAGTGAGCAAAATGAAGGGTTTCTAGATAATGCATCAACGACAACAATATTTTTGCCTTTGACAAATATCCTTGAAGCAAATCATAATAGTCTCAAGTATTTCATGAAACAAAAGGGATTAAATGATAGACAACAATGTTGGGTAAGCTTCAAGGGTACAAATTTGATATTGACAAAACTTTTCAAGTGCATACATAATTGCCAACATTTCCTTGTCATGTGGAGAACCTCTTTTCAATCTCATTCGATTTTTGGCTCTCATAAGCAATTGGGTTCTTTTCTTGCAGCAAAAAATGCCAATATCAACACTGGATGCATCACACTCAGGCACACAAGGTTTAGAGAAATCTAGTAAAGGTAAAATAGGACAAGTCCTTATTACCTTCTTAAGATGGTCCATGATCTTTTGAGTCTCATCCATCTAGACAAAAGCATCCTTTTTGGTCAAATATATCAAAAGAGAAGCTAATGGAGAAAATATCTTCACAAACCATCTATAATATGTGCATAGACCAATGAATCCCCTCAAGTGAGTCACGTTCTTTGGCAATGGTGAATTACGTATAGCCTGAAAATCTCCTTGTGTGCCTTCACACCACATTCAAAAATGACATATCCCAAACACAATAGCTCAATCATGTTGAACTCACACTTAGAGGCTTGCGCAAAAAAGGAAGTTAGTTGCTAAGATACTTAACACCTCATCAAGGTGTCATATATTCTCCTCCCATGTATTGTTGTATACCAAGATGCCATCAAAGAAAACTAGCACAAATTTCTACGGCTTCTTATGGAACACATGGTTCATGCAAGACCAAAAAGTAGTTGGAGAATTTGATAACCCAAAGGGCATCACTAAATACTCAAAATGTCCATAGTGGCACTTGAAAGTTGTCTTATGCGTGTCCTCCCAAACTCAAATCTAATAGTATCCAAAGCAAAGATCTATTTAAAAGAAATAGATCACTCCATGTAGCTCATCCATCAGTTAATGATTGCATGAAATATGATACTTTTCTTGATGGTCTTCTTATTTAGTGCACAAAGTTAATGTGCATCTTCATGGTACCATCCTTCTTCACCAAGGCAACAAAAAAAATAAGGGGGCTAGAACTAGGCTGTATATGTCTCACATCAAGCAACTCACAAAGTCTTCTCAATCTCATCCTTGAATAATCTAGGATGATGGTAGGGATTTGTAATAACTGGCTTGCTATCCACAAGCTCAAGAACATGCTCAAAACCAAGATTTGGAGGTAGACCACACGGGAAATCTGAAAATACCACATTGTGCTTTTCCAACAATCCATATATGCGGACATGATATCCATGCTATCCCGTATTAGTAAAACTATTTGAAATGAAATATTGCACTAGCCACTCAGCCCCTATATGCTCAAAAACTCTCTCCATCCATCTGGTTGACATGACTCTAGGAGCCTTTGAAGATGAACCCAACAATACCACCTTTTGACCACCTATTATGAAACTTAATTGCATAGCCTTAAAGTTTATAACATATGGACTTATAGAATGCAACCACTGAACACCCAATGCAACATTAGTCTCATAGATGTTGACCACATAAAAGTCATTAGTAAGACTATAATTCCCTAAAGTCATACCCAATTGTGGAACATGGTAAAATGATATCCTCTACTTGCACCAAAATATCTTCGTGAATACGATCTATAGAAGTGAGAGCATTGGAATGAATAGAAGGTAAAGTGGGTTTAAGGGAAGTATTAACCTTATCAACCTCTTGCATCACAATGTCCTCATAAGTGGGATGAGTTTTAGGAGATGTAGATGAAGATTAAATCAAGAAGAATTATCAATGGATTTGTCTAACATATTAAATTCATCGCTATTAAATGGCTCATCAAATATATAAAAATATTGTAAAAAGAGATCTAACATGGTTAGATAAGCTTGCTTTCTCCAATATATGTTGATAGAATAATGTAGTTTTTAAAGTTTTGGTTTTCTAATCTATGAATAGAAAAACTTTCTTTAACTAATGTCTTTAAGTGATGTATTTGGTGAAATGATAAAGAATTCAATACTTAAGAAATTAAGAAAACACCATAAAAGACATAATCAATGCATATAATGTAAGAAAATAAATAATAAATTTAAAAAATACTTATAAATATGAATCAATTATATGCATATAAATTAGATTTAAAAATAAAAATAAAAAGCTATGTAAAATGTAAGATACACCAGGTTCACCAAAATGATATATGGAAAATGAGATCCTAGCCAAGTAATGCAAAATAAAATCTTAAGTCTCCATTTGTGCTTATCATTGGGAATCATAAACTAGGTTTAGTTGCAATCCTAATAAGAGAGCTAAAAAATAAGTGAGTTTATGACTCCTTTTGATTTGTAATGGATTTGAATTGTCCAATGTATGTAAATGAACTAGGTTTAATAATAAGAAATTAATAATTTTGAACATAACTAGCAAGATGCAAAACTAGAAGTCAACACTGTAGCAAAGATATGAAAATGGCATACATGGAGGAACTTGCAGCTGTAATCTGGAGTTGGATATGCTAGACATAGGAGTAGGATTACTTAGTCTAAGGGAGTCTTCATCAATAGAAGGTTCCAAATTTTAGATCCTAAGGATTTGTAGATCTATCTATCCAAAAATAAGCCAAAAGTGTCAAACACGAGAGTGGGACATCTTAGTCTAGGTTTTTTGCTTTTTCAAAGTCTAGAATTGTCTATTTCAATCGGTTTTATACTCTTGCAACCCTGTCTACTGTTAGGTCTATACCTATAGACATGAAAAGAGGAAACACATTGAATTGTATAGGGGCTTGCCTAAGTCAAACCCCATGATGGTGTTCCCACCTCCACAACAATTTGATGGTGTAAAAGAAAGATTATCCCCAAGCGGGATAGATGCTAAATCATAATTGAAAAGTTAAAATAAAATTATCAATATTTTTTCAGATAAACCCAATGAATTATTTGTATTAGATAATGAGTATAAATACCTAAACATTATAACCATTTTTGTTGAACAACCTCTCAGGAATACCACAAGCATTGAAAACCAACTCTCAACAAATAAACAAAATAATAACAAATCTATAAAAAACATGATATAAATGATGGAATATCGAACATCCCCCCTTATTACATCATTTTTTTTAAGTAATAATAAGAGTATCCTAAAAAATTTCAAACTTGACACATGTAAGAGGCTTGGTGAAGATGTCAGCATGTTGTTTCTATTGAACATAATGTACCACTGAGAGGGGGGTGAATCAGTGGTTCCTAAATTCTTTTCCTTTTTAAAACAACCTTAGAGTAGCGGTTATCACCCTAGGCACTAAACAATCAAACTGGTAAGACAAATGTGGATATCAAAAGAGGCAAACATACAAATGCAACCCACAACACCAGATGTACAAGGAAAACCCAAAATGGGAAAAACCTTGGTGAGAAATGTTGTTGGAGACTATTTCTCCAATCTAGCCTCACAATTGAAATGTTGAATTACAAAGATTTAGGGCACCAACCCTTGCACCAAGCTCCAACTCGGTGATGTATGGTGAAATACAATTTCAATACAGTTATAGCTTCAGGTTGCAAATGAGTTCTGCAACACTTGATCAAATAGATTTATGCCGATTAACGGTCTTCTCTTCTTCAGTGGATCTCGCACTGCCAGTTATCAGATTGCTCTCTCTGATTCTTGGCCTCTCTTCTTTCTCTCAACCTCTCAACACACTATGTCACACTTGGATGCCTTCTTGATTAATCACACCTCACCGGTTAGCTTAACTGTTAACCCTGCAACAGTTTACCGGTACTCTGTCTCTGTCGGTTAAACCCTTTCACCAATTTGACTACCACCTGACTCTACAACTTTCTTAGAATAAATTATAAGGAAGATGATCCTTCTTTGTGCTCAAGCTCTTTTCGCTTTCCTTCTTCACATCAAGCATCGATCATTTCTGTCTCCAGCTCACGTATTTATAAAATTGGATTAGCGCCAAAAACACACTCAAACAATGTCGTGTTAGGTTTTGCCTTCTCCAACTTGATCCAAATCAGATTTGATTTGATCTTCTTTTCCAGGGATATGGTCTTCATGACATCGATCAACACAAGCAAGACTTCGCATTCCAATGTGCATTTTCTAAATCTAGAGGTCTGCACCATGCTTTTTTGCTTTTCTCTGTCATACGACATTAATGGCTTTGTTGTTTCCTTCAGCAAACGGGTACGAAGATCAAATCTTATTGGAGGATCAGTTCAGTTGTTTTCCAGCTTGCCTTCCTTGAGCTGCAATCCTTTGGCATCCTCCGTGACTTGCGGGTTCTTCATAAAAGTCAACCTACGTGCTGATTTGTTACGTTGATGCACACTCCACTAACCTGTGCAATACCACCACCTAGCATCCAGTTGTCATGCTTGTCAACATCCACCTCTACTTGGATTCCTATGTCAATATAGTACACCTTACCGGTATGACCAACAAACATCCTTTGTATCGACAACACATCCTCATGATAAGTCATCTTGCCTTTTGGTATTTTTTCATGCCATCCTCTCTGTTATGCTCACCGGGTGTTGTTGTGATTCTTTTAACACTCTGCCTCTTCATACAAACAAACTGCCAACCTTCATGTCGGGTTCGTGCCTTACCGATAAGCCTGCTAACCGGTAGATGACACAATTCATGTGTAGCGGTAGCCTTCCTTCTGTCTACTCACTCACATGTGCATTGCCATCATATGTCTTGCTCTTCTTATACCGGTCACCACTTCCTACTTACTGGTGACCTTGCCAAACCAATTGACATCAATGACAACTTAATGCCAATAATGCCAACAATCTTCCCCTTTGGCGTTGATGTCAACTTATTGCAAGACACTTCATACCGACAAATTTCTCCCCCTTTGACACAATGACAAAGGGTACTGTATACTCCCCCTTTGATCCATACCTAGCTCCCCCTTTGGCTGCTACCAATGATTGCAGCTGGTACTGAGATCTGGTTCAAGAGTTATAGATGTTGCTATGAACTCCACTTGAACCATATAAATCCTTCCTTTCTCAAGTGCATTAGGCAGATGACACAACTCCCAACTTGTGTCTTAGGTACTCAAAAGTGCTCACAGGCAAGGGTTTAGTGAAAATTTATGCTACTTGTTCTCCGATAGGGACATAATCCATCTTTACTTCATGTCCTTCAACCTTCTCTCTAAGGAAATGATACTTGATAGCTATATGCTTTGTCCTAGAATGCATCACTGGATTCTTTGATATGTTGATGGCACTCAAATTATCACACCAGATGAGAATAGGATTAGTGATGTCCACCTGTATGTCCTTGAGAGTTTGCTTCATCCAAAGCACCTAAGAGCAACATGTAGCTGTAGCAATTTATTCTGCTTCAGCAGTAGATAGGGAGACTAAATCGTGCTTCTTGCTATGCCATGAGACCAACTAGTCACCAAGGAAGAATGCACCACTACTTGTGCTCTTTCGGTCATCAATGCAACCTGCCCAATCGGTATTAGTGTACACTTTCAAGATGAATGTCCCTTATTTAGGGTACCACAAACCATAATTGAGAGTTCCTTGGAGGTACCTAAAAATTCTACTTACAACATTCATATGTGACTACTTAGGTGCAGCTTGAAATTTGGCCACCATGCACACTGCCTATACTATATCCGGTCTAGAGGAAGATAGATACAATAGACTCCCTATCATGGATCTATACAATGTCTGATCCACCACCGGTGATTCATCATTCTTGCTTAATTTACTTCCGGTCACCATGGGGGTACTTACTGATTTGCATCCTCCATTTGAAATTTCTTCAACATATCTTTTGCATACTTGGTTTGTGAGATAAAGATTCCCTTATCTTGCTGTAATATCTACAAAACAAGGAAGTATGTCAATTCACCAAGCATTGACATCTCAAATTTTGACTACATTTGATCAGCAAATTCTTTGCAAAGGGTGTCCTTATTACCTCCAAAAATAATCTCATCTACATACACAACCACAATGATCATGTGGTTTCCATCTTTCTTTATGTATAAATTGTTGTTAGCACTCCCCTTTTTGAATCCTTCCTCCTTCAGGTACTTATCTAATCTTGAATACCATGCTCTAGGAGCTTGCTTTAAACCATATAGGGGCTTCTTCAACCGACACACAAAGGTTTCATCATCATGTAGCAGAAACCCTTCCAGTTGTTCCACTTACACTTCTTCCAAATTTCCATTTAGGAAGGTAGATTTTACATCCATCTAATATACTTTATAACCCTTGTAGGCAGAAAAGGCTAGAAATATTCTAATTGCTTCTAATCTAGATACCGGTGCAAATGTTTCTTCAAAGTTAATGCCCTCTACTTAAGAGTATCCTTTGCACACAAGTCTAGCTTTATGCCTAACAATTTTACCTTTTTCATTCATCTTATTCTGGTAGACCCATTTAGTGCCAATGATGTTCTTATCTTCCGGTCTAGGGACTAATTCCCGAGTCTTGTTCTTATCAATTTGCTGCAATTCTTCTTCCATGACATCCATCCATTCTTGTCGTTTGCTAGCCTCATTGAATGATTTAGGTTTTACTTCACTCATGAGGCAGAAGTTGACTTGTTCATCATTCCGAGCAAGTCTTCTTCTAGTCTACACACCATCACTCTTATTTACTAGAATTTTCTCTTCTAGGTGATTCAACTGCACATATCAGTTCAAAGCCTTTTTGGATGCTTCTTCTAGTTCATTGTTTGACTGAGCTTCCTCACCTTCATCACCAGAATCATCATACTGGTTCACCTGTGACTGACTTCCTTTGTGCATATCCTCATCAAATCTTACATGCACACTCTCAATGACTCTTCTTAGTCTTTTGTTGTAGCATTTGTAGGCATTGTTGTTAAATGAGTAACCAAGGAAAAATCCTTCATCACTCCTGGAGTCAAAACTACCTAGACCATCCATATCTCTCTTGATAAAACACTTACTTCCAAATACCTTGAAGTATTTGACGGATGGCTTTCGGTCATACCACAACTCATAAGGTGTCATTATTTTGTTTGTTCTTAATTGAACAGGTTCAAAGTATATGCAGCAGTATGAACAACTTCCTTCCAATATGTGTCTGGCAAACTAGCCTCATTTACCATGGCCTCGACCATCTCCTTGACTATCCTGTTCTTCCTTTCTACCACACCATTTTGTTGTGGTGTCCTAGGGGCTGAGTATTTCCTTCTAATTCCATGTCTTTCATAATAATCTTCAAACTCATTTGATGTGAACTCTCTACCTCGGTTTGATCTTAGACATTTTAGCTTGCACCTACTTTCCTTCTCTACCATCTTCTTAAAGATCTTGAATTTGTCAAATGTTTGTGATTTATCTTGCAGGAAAGTGACCCATGTCATTCTTGAAAAATCATCAATAAAGAGCATAAAATATCTTTCATCGACAAGAACTCTTGTCCTAGTTGGACCACACAGATCTGTATGTACAATTTCAAGTGGTCTTGAGGTGTTGTGCTCTTTTGTCCTGAAGCTCACCTTAGTTTGCTACCCTTTTACACATTCATCACAAAATGTGCATACCAGTTTGATGATGGGTGGAATATTTCTTACACACCCCTTTCTGCTTACTACAACTAAGTTATCAAAGTTTATGTGGCCTAATCTTCGGTGCCACAACCAGCTTTCATCAACTTGTCCTATCATGCATTGGGGCTCATATAATTCCTTCATATTGTAAACATTTCTATATGTTCTCTTTCCTTCTGCCACAATTTGACCGATACTCTCTTTCTTTATCTGGCAACCGATAGAGTCAAAAGTGAATTTATAATCTTTGTCACACGTCTGACTCACACTTAGCAGATTGTGCTTTAGGCCTTCCACATAATATACATCACGTGTCTTCAATTTTCCTTCAATATTTAGAGTACCTTTTCCCTTTATTTTGATGGATGAGTTATCTCTGAATCTTACTGAACCACCATTCTAGTCCTCATGCTTGATAAATTTCTTTTTATCACCAGTCATGTGGTTGGAACAACCACTGTCTACAACCCATAGATTTTTCCTTTCAACATGTAAGGCAATCTGCACTATCAGACTGGATTTTGCCTTGTCCTTTTCTTTCTCAACCCATACGGGTTTGGTTTCCTTCTTCTTGTCAGCTGCTATTTTGTGCTCCGGTTCAACTGCTAGTTCTTGATCAGGATTTGTCTTCTTCTACTTGATCTTCCTATTTTTACAAAAAAAAGCTATATGTCAAAACTCTTGACAGTTATAGCATTTCACATTTTTATTTAAAGATGAATCTTTGAAATTATTGTAGGACACCGGTTCATTCTTCCTACATTCAAAACTCCTATGACCAAATCTATTGCACTGATAACAGACAAAATTCATATCCCAGAGTGCATTAAAAGGATTTCTACTTTCATAACTCATAGAGGGATTATTGGTTATTCTATAGTCAGATATTCTATGCCCAAATTTGTTACACCGGTAACAATAACCATGAAAGTTTGAAACATATCGGTTAGGTTGCTTTGTCCTGCAAATGAATGCCTCATGGGGGGTCTTCCTTTCATGTTGTTGACTCTGGTGAATCCTTCATGGTCAATTCTTGCATTTCTCCTTAGATTTGCATGTCGGTACATTGAGTGTGGCCTCTGGTTCATTGATTGTGCATACCAATTTGTGTGGCAGTTTCTAACAACATCTCCATATGTCTTCTTACAGGTATGCTTGCTTACTGTGAACGTATTCTTTTCTTCACCTTCATTGGAAGAGGTGAACTATATCTCCTTACCAAATGTGTCTTTGTTGTTTGAACTTTGACCTTCTTAAAATCCTAAGCCACCAGTATCTTTGGATTGCTTCTGTTTGCTCAATATCTTGTCTAAGGCTTTGGTGTTGCCTTCATATTTGCTTCTCACTTATATCTTTCTTACTTTCTTCAAGCTCCTTTCTAAGCTTCACTATTTCTTCTTCTAGATCTTGATGCTCCTTTTCTTTCTTCATCAGATCAAAGGATGTAACTTCACATATCCTCTTAGCTTCTTCCAACTGCAGTTTCAAGTCAAATATAACTTGATTGGACTCATCTAGGTATTGCTTAGCTTCAAGAGACCTTGTTCATCTACTGCAACAAGCTTGAACTTCTTGAGTTCTCTTCTTTTTTTACTCAGCTCCTCGAGAGAACTTATAAGCTCACCTTCTAGATCTACTTCAGCCTAAATGTCTTCTTCCTCATCTTCACCAATCGGTTCATCAAGTGCCATAAAGAGATTAACTTCTCTGTCATTCTCATGGTGGTCATCTTTTGATGCACTTTCTTCATCTGTGGCATCATCCTCAATAGTATAGAGGTTGTTCTTCTTTCAGTAGCCTCTTCTTCCTTGTCGGTAGACATTTCTTTCTTTATCTTTACTAGCAAATCTGCTAAAACCTCTTGACTCATCTCCACCAGTTTCATTATAAGGACATTTTGCAGCAAAGTGTCCAACTTTACCACAATTGAAACATTTGAGTGGTAGCTTTCTTTTATACTTTCTAGATCCTCTTTTTAGATTTCTGACAAAGTTTGCTACCTCTGCATCAGAGTCTTCACTGGATCCTTTATGAGAAGCTACTTCTTTTCCCTTCTGGGTGGAGTTGAACGTTGCCTCTTTCCTTAAGGATGCATCACCAGTTGTTCTCATTTCATAGGCTGTTAGTGAGCCAAATAGCTCAGCCATTGTGAAGATCTTCAGATCCTTGGCTTCTTCTATGGCATAAACCTTAGTATCATACTTAGGTGTGAGAGATCTGAGTACCTTCTTGACAATAATCGCATTTGCAATTCTTCTCCAAGTCCTTTGATGGTGTTCACAGTTTCATCAAATCTATGAAGGTAGTCTGCAATATTTTCTTCGTCCTTCATCTTGATGCCTTCAAGTTTACCTCTTAGTGCTTGCAACTTGGCCTCTTTGACTTTTGCATCTCCATCAAATAACCTCTGCATTTTGTCCCAAGTCTCCTTGACGGATGCACAGTGCATGACCTTGACAAACTCATTATCAAACAACCCGCTTAAGATAACATGTTTAGCCTTTGCATTATTCTCATAGTCCTTCTTGGCATCAAGATCAGTGGGAGGAACACTAGGGATAGTATACCCATTCTTGACAAACATCCACACATCAAAACCAAGGGAGGAAATATAGGTCTCCATTCTTCTGCTCCATAAGGCATAGTTGGATCCATCAAACATGGGAGCTTTTGAGGAGGCAGACTCATTTCTTTCCATTGTGTTCTAAGACCAACATCTACCAAATATTTAATCAATTGGGAACCTATGCTCTGATACAAATTGTTGAACACAATGCACCACTAAGAGGGGGGTGAATCAGTGGTTCCTAAATTCTTTTCCTTATTAAAACAACCTTAGAGTATCAGTCATCACCCTAGGAACTAAATAATCAAGTTGGTAAGACAAATGTGGATATCAAAAGAGGCAAACACACAAATGCAACCCACAACACCAGATGTATGAGGAAAACCCAATATGGGAAAAACCTCGGTGATAAATGTTGTTGTAGACTACTTCTCCAATCCAGCCTCACAAGTGAAACACTGGATTACAAAGATTTAGGGCACCAACCCAAGGAGCACCAACCCCTGCACCAAGCTCCAACTTGGTGATGTATAGTGAAATAAAAAAATTATATAGTTATAGCTTCAAGTTGCAAATGAGTTCTGCCATACTTGATCAAATAGATTTATGTTGGTTAACAGTCTTCTCCTCTTCAGTGGATCTCACACTACTGTTTATCAAATTGCTCTCTGATTCTTGGCATCTCTTCTCTCTCTCAGCCTCTCAACACACTATGTCACACTTGGATGCCTTCTTGATTAATCACACCTCACCGATTAGCTTAACTGTTAGACCTGCAACAGTTTACCGGTACTCTGTCTCTGTCGGTTAAACCCTTTCACTAGTTTGACTGCCACCTGACTCTTGCGATTTTCTTAGAATAAATTCTAAGGAAGATGATCCTTCTGTGTGCTCAAGCTCTTTTCACTCTCCTCCTTCATGTTAAGCATCAATCATTTCTGTCTCGATCTCACGTATTTTTAATCTTGGATTCGCGCCAAAATCACACTAAAATAATGTCGTGTTAGATTTTGCCTTCTCCAACTCAATCCAAATCAGATTTGATTCGATCTGCTTTTCCAAGGATATGACCTTCATGACATCGATCAACACAAGCAAGACTTCGCATTCCAATGTGCATTTTCTAAATTTGGAGGTCTGCACCATGCTTTTCTGATTTACTTTGTCATAAGCCATTAATGGCTTTTTTGTTTCCTTCAGCAAACCGGTGCGAAGATCAAATCTTCTTGCAGGATAAGTTCAGTTATTTGCCAGCTTGCCTTCCTCGAGCTACAATCCTCTGGCATCCTCTGTAACTTGTGGGTTCTTCATAAAAGTCAACCTGCTTGCTAATTTGTTACGTCGATGCACACTCCACTGACTTGTGCAATACCACCACCTGGCATCCAGCTGTCATGCTTGTCGACATCCACCTCTACTTGGATTCCTATGTCGGTTCAGTTCACCTTATTGATATGACCAACAAACGTCCTCTATACCGGCAACACATCCTCATGATAAATCATCTTTCCTTCTTGTATGTTTTCATGCCATCCTCTCTGTTCTACTCACTGGGTGTTGTTGTGATTCTTTTAACACTCTATCTCTTCATCATAAACAAATTGCCAACCTTCATCCTGGGTTTGTGCCTTACCGGTAAGCCTGCTAATCGGTAGATGACACAATTCATGTGTACCGGTAGCCTTCCTTCTGTTTGCTCACTCACATATGCATTGCCATCATATGTCTTTCTCTTCTTATACTGGTCACCACTTCTTACTTACTAGTGACCTTGCCAAACCAGTTGACATCAATGACAACTTAATGCCAATAATTCCAACACTTTCTATGTGAAGCAAAATCGAAGCTAAATGTTGCTTTGTTGAATATGTCGTTTAATGAGCTGACAGTCAACTTCAATATGCCTGGTTCGTTCATGAAACACTGGATTATGAACAAGCTTGAGAAAAATTCGATGGTCACAATAAAGGACTGTAGGTTAGTTTTATGATACTCCCGATCCTTGTAATATGTGATGTAGCCATATTGATTCACAAATTGTTGCACTTGTTGAACAATATTCTACTTCTATTGAAGAATGAGAAAGTGTGGCTTGTTTCTTACTTCCCCAAGAAACACTTCCTAAACCTAGGAAGAAAAAAAATCCATGTGTAGACTTCATATCATCCACAAAACCAACATAATCTACATTTGTATATCCTGTCAAGAAGAGTTGATCATTCTTTTTATATTCAAAATCATGGTTCAGTGTACCTTGGATATACCCACAATATACCTTAGTACCCATTTTGCCACTTTCCAATGATACATTTTTAGTTCTTACATGAATCTTGATAGATTAGCAATGTCTCGTCTTGTATTAGTTAAGTAAATCAAACCTCCAATCATTTGTTGATAGATAGTTGCATTTACTTGATGAGATGGATCATAAGAAGATAATTGCAATCTTGATTCCATAGGTGTAGACATGGGTTTGGAATCCACCATTCTATATTTCTCAATCAGTTTCTTAGTATATTTTCTTTGTGATACAAATATATGGTGATTTGTTTTCCATACCTCTAAGCCAAGATAATAGTATAGTAGCTTGAGATTTGTCATATCAAATGCCTTCTTGAGATCATTCTTAGTTGTTTCAATCATTTCTTCTGAGCTTCCTGTGATAACTAAGTCATCAACATATATATTAATGATCACAATATCCCCCCTTTTTCCTCGAGGTAGAGATTTGAATCATATGGATGCCTACTAAAACCATGTTTTAGCAAATGTTCATCTAAACCACCACAAGGTTGGCCTACACTCTGCCATTGTATATTTTCTAGAAGTTGCATTATATTTGATTGCTATGACTATTTTGAGATTGCTACATTTGGCTTATCATCTCTATTTGTTGATACGCATTTTGTTGTGACAAATGACACCATTATGAATAAAAAGTTGCTTTTACCAACCTATGGTGATAGGATGACTGTGCTATCTCCTTGGTAGTGATTGGATATGCTCTGTTCTTTATTACTGACTGTATTTTTAAAGTTACAGGGCTGCAAACTTGTCTTTGACTATTTTTTTTTTATCTTGCTTCATGTCAATTCACATATGCTTTCAACCTATCATTTGTTGTTATGAAAACATCATACACTATTGGCTCTTTTATAATAGTCCCCTATTTACTCAATTCACTGTAACCCTTTTTGTGTAGCTCATCGCTCATATTGTCCTCAAACTGGTTGACATTGGTTATTGCCATGCTCTTTATCTTGTTGTTCAAGAATGAATCCTTGGTTGTGAATTCTCTTTTTTTGCACCCTTTCAAACTAGTGAAGGGTTCTTGAAAATAGTGAACTGGGTTTTTACGCTATTTTCTAGGTTTTTTCAGCACTTCATCTTCTAATTTTTGTTAAAACATTAGCCAAGTAGGCATTTGGGTTTTTGAGAAACGATCAAAACACATGACTGTATTTTCACTGTTTAGTCTGCATAATGAACTTATATGATACTCAAGGATTCTTAAGGGATGAATAATGAATTCTCTCAATGTCTTTTACCATGTTGATGTATGCCTTAGCTTCTATTGCACACAACTGACTGAGATTTTAGATATTGTTGCTTCTTCATTGTTCAGATTGTTCACATGATCTAGGTGCACTCAATGGCAAATACACTTTCAAATGTAACATTATTGCAATTGTAAAATCATTATGTGAAAGTAATCTCTTTCAAATGCATACTGGGTTCTATCCTTGTGGGGGCCACATTTTACCCCATATGCTTAATGTCAAAAAGTTGCACCTATTACTGCACATGGAACAAACCAGTTAGAAAAATAAATGCACATAGGGGCTAGCTTATGCATGTATGGTTAAATGTTCATGTTTAGTGTGTAACCTTTCATCGCTTATAACCTTGTTCTAACTCATTATTCACACTCTATGCAGGAAACATGAAACCTAAGGACCAAGGGAAGCTAGGAGAAGCGAGGAAACACCATCAGGAGCAGATCAGACCAACAGTACCAGTCATTCAGGCAATGATTGGTTACCTCCTTTACATATTCTTATTTTCAATGTTTACTCATTCATGTATAAATGATCCTTATATGCATTTATTTGAGCAAATTCAGTCTCACGACTTGTTGTGTGAGACATGTATTTTATCATCTTCAATAAAAATTACATTTCTTCAAAAAGACTTATTCAATATTTTTATGCTTCATACATTTATATCAATGAAATGATTTCATCTTTGTAATTCTTTATTGGTGTACTTGAATGCAACATAGAGAGGTTATAAAATGTACCACTTGTTTGAAAAAAACTTGGTGGCTCTTCCTGATTGAGCCTATAGGTGAAAATATGGTAATGGGTATTATCATTGCCAAAGAGGCCATTCACTCCATCCAACAAAACAAGGAATCGAGTATGCTTATCAAGCTAGATATTAAGAAAGCTTTTAATAAAGTGGACTGGCACTTCCTTTGTAAATGTCTGGAAGCCTTTGGTTTTGCTAAATCATGGATAAACCATATTTATGTATGCATTTCCTCTCCTACAATGTCCATCTTGGTAAACGACTCCCCTGAGGGCTTCTTTGGCACTTCAAGGGGGTTAAGGCTGGGGGGTCTTATTTCTCCCTTCCTCTTTATCATTATGGAAGAATCTCTAGGTAGGTCAATTTCTAGAGCTAGAGAGAGGGAGTCCCTGACAGGCATTAGAATAACCAGGCGGGTATCTCCCATTCCTCATCATCAGTGTGTTGATGACACTATGTTATATGGCCTAGGTAAGAGACAAGAGGCATGCTCGTTCAAGGTTATTCTCGATTCCTAGGCCAAGGCTTCAAGGTAGAAAATTAACACTAAAAAATATGAAATCTTCTTTTAACACTGATAAAAATGAAGAATATGCAATCCGCAATATTCTAAATTTTAGGGTAGGAGAATTACCATGTAAATACCTTGGCTTACCCTTAACAAAAGGTTGTAGATCTTATAAACTTTGGGATCATATTGTGAACAAAATAAAGTCCAAAGCGGAATCCTGGAAAGGAAAATGGCTCTCCTCAATGGGTAGAGTTACCATGATAAAATCAGTCCTCTCTTCCAAGCCAATTTATCAACTGTCATGTATTGACCTCCCGACAGCCAAAAAGGAGGAGCTAAACAAGATCCTAAGAAATTTCTTCTGGCAAGGGTCAGGAGATAAAAATAAATATGCATTAATGGCTTGGGATAAAGTTTGCAAGCCTAAGGAGAGTGGTGGGGTTGGAATTAAGAACATTAGAGATCAAAGTAAGGCCTTAGGGGAGAAATTAGTGTGAAATATGCATAAGTCCCCTCACCTTAAATGGGCTAGAATCATGTATCATAAATATTTGAATAGCATCAACCCTGAGAGCATCTTTAGAATTGCTAACCCCCCAAGAGGGTCACGCATTTGGAACTTCATGCTTGACTGCAGAAGCCTTATTCTGAAAAAACTCACATGAAATATAGGAGAGGGTGGTCAGGCCTTGTTCTGGTTAGACTCGTGGGGTGGCTATTTGATAATCAACAAACTCGCTAATTTCAAAAATGCACAAACCCTCTTGGAAGATAGATGGGGAAAACACATCAAGAATTATATTGAAGTAGAAGTTGATGGAAGCATAACCAATAAGTGGAGATGGAAATCTTTGGATAACATAGAAATTATGACTGGAGAGAAAGAGGAGTCGATTCAAATCCTAGAATCGAGAATCATTTCTTTCCAGCTCAGCCATGATAAACTAGTGTGGGATGGATCCAAATCTGGAAGCTATAACACCGAGGAAGGATATAAACTTCTGGCTGAAAAACAGCTAAGTCCAAAATGTGACATTCCATTAAAGTTATGTTGGGATAAAATTTGCCTCCCAAAGGCAGGTATGTTCTCGTGGTTAGCCCTTCATAATAGGGTCCTTATAGTTGACCTGTTTGGAAAATGGGGTTATGAAGGCCCAAGCAGATGCCCTCTTTGCGAAAAGGAGGAGGAAAATGTGGATCACTTATTATTATCCTATGATTTCTCACTTCAATGCTAGAACTGGCTCCATAATAAACTAGGATGGAGTACAGCAATACCAAGCTCTGTTCTGAACATGTTTCAAGCTTGGCCTATAAGAAACATGAAGTGTTTGTATGGAGTTATGTGGATCATTTTTCCATCTATTATTATTTGGGAACTCTAGAAAGAGAGAAATAGGAGACTCTTCAAAGGACAAAAGTTGGGTTGGGAACAACTTACTAAAAAAATAGAAGTTGTTATTATTGAAATTATAAATAACAAAGTAATGAAGGGTCAGCATGGGGAAGCAAATGTGTCCTTCTGGGATGAGAAGATGAGGGGGCGTTGGAATGGCTTGAAGATTCCCTCTTATATTGGACCAGGGCCTAAGCTAGGTAAAGGTAAAAGGAAAACTTGTGTTTGGAAACCACCTAAGATGGGATGGTTTAAGCTAAACTTTGATGGAGCCTCCAGAGGTAATCCAGGACAGACTCGCATTGGTTGTTGTCTTCACAACTTAGATGGGACCGAGGTGACTCAAAGGGCTAAACCAGTAGGCATTGGAACTAACAATAGGGCAGAATTCATGGCACTAGTGGAAGGGCTCGAAATGTGCAGGGCATTAGGAGTGAAATTGGTTGTCGAAGGGGATTCGACCATTATAATCAACACTATGAGAAAAGGATCCATTCTAAACTGGAGGTTAGATGTGTTTCTCAATAAAGCTTTAAACCTGAGCAAGGCCTTCAAGAAGATCATAATTAATCACATCTTCGACAAGGGTAATTCTGAGGCGGATGAATTAGCTAATATGGGGGCAGATGGGATCTACGTAGACTAATAGTAACATCATGTATGTAGCCTCAAAAATTCTAAGATCAAACCTCCCCCTCGCTCTTTGATCTATAAGGGGATAGCAGATAAGAGGCTTGTAGGATGGACATAGATTATATATCTTATTACCTTACGTTAATGACACATTTACACTCCTGCCATTTTTTCCGAAAGAGAAAATACTCATTATGCTAATATATAGAAGAAATTTATATATGCATGCCTTTTCTCATCTCATTGCTTCTTAGATATATAAAAATATAAATATAAACATATTCATATATATAGGTATATATGTATAAAATATATACACAGATATATGCAGATATATGCATGTGTGTGTGTGTGTATAGACAATTATATTTAGGTATATGTATACATATATATATATATATATAAAGGTATATATATATATATATATATATATATATATATATATATATATAAAGGTATATATATGGATGAATATATATATATATATACACGGATATATACATTTATATATATATGCATATATATGTATTTGTATACATGTACATATATATATACATATATATGTACATGTATATATACATGTACATATACATATATATGTGTACATGTATACATGTACATATACATATATATGTATATATATATATGTACATGTATATGTATATATATATATATACATATATATATATACATATAATTATAAGATGCATATTTATGTATACATATATATAGAAATTAAATGATGCATATGTTGACATATATTTGTATCTATATAAATAGGTGTATATGTATAGTTATATACACACACATATATATATATATCTAATTTGTATATATATATATATATATATAATATACTTAGTGGTATATAATCATAGATATATATATGCTTATAGGTATATATATATTCTCATCAATTTATTTGTGCATTTGTATAAACATCCATATATATATATATATATATATATATATATATATATATATATAAGTTGTCAAGCATAGCCTTTTCTTCTACTCAAATTAAAACCTTTATTCTAGCAGCATATACAAAGACGTTGATGTGACCTTCGTAGAGAGATCAATTAACGTTGGCGGTAGTAATTACCTTGTTCTTGGAGATCGACTGTCTCCACTTTCCTTGCATCTTGACCCTTCATTACTGCCCCTCTAACACTCTTAAGCGATCAAACTGGTTCTTTATCGAGATAGTTGAGTTGTATTTTACAGAGCCCTTCAAAGCACAATTAATATAGTAATGGCTATGTTTATAGAGCAGTTGGTTATCCCAATATAATCGAGGATGTCTAGCGATCTGAGTGAGTTAAGCTCATTATGGATACACCACTGAGGCTAGTGGGGCTCAAGCGACAAATGGCATTTACAGAGGACATTAAAGAAGATAGATTGAAAGGCATTCTGGTATTCCCAAATGTCCCAGTTGTTTGGGCGGTCAAGAAAATATTAGGGGAAGAGTATATTAAGAATGATGACCGCACTAGGGCCAACTCTGATATAGCTACAATGTTTTTAGCAGTGGCCATGCACTTTGAGAGGGATAGGGAGGTGGTTGTGAAATTATGCAAAAGTGCCTTTAAGAAGGAATTATTGGGTGAACTAAAGAGGGTTGTTATCACCGTGGATGAGGAATTAATTGTTCCTAAGCCCCATGACTATGACAGATTCATATGGAAAAACAAACCGGTGCCAAGATGTCCAATCTTGGAAATAGAAGATGAAGTTGCCTTTGCGACTACAATCCGATAAGGCGGAGGAATTTTTTCTTTCTTATGTAGCTCCTGCATGTTAAAAAAATGCCTTGTAATAGATGGATGGCTAACCATCTCGAGGCAAAAAACATTGAAGTATTCCTCGGTGATATGGAGATCCCTTCTGACCCTGCCTCCAGTCCACATGAACCCCCTGCTAGTTCACGGATGACGGAAAGTAAGGTGCGGTTGAGAAGGTGTCAAGCTTCTCCTAAGTCCTAGGACTCTATCCCTATCTGCAGTATATTTTTTATGTTTCTTTTTTGGTTTAATTTATCGTCTCTCGTGGCTCTGACTGGTTTCCTTTGTTACTTAAAGACTTCTTATACTTTTAGTTATGATATAAGTTATACATACATTTGGATGTTTAGGTTAATATTATATTTAGCTTAGCTATGTTATTAAGTTGTTCTATTTCCAGCTCCGTGTTCTTCTCGCATCAAATTTATTTCACTGTCTGCTCTGGTTTGGATGCATTCTCATAATTCTGCATGATATAGATCTAGGTGATTTAGCAGGTCCCGCTTGTGGGTTTAAGCGGATAATTTTGTGAATATAGAGATCCATACAATTATTTTCAAAATGTGGTTTTTTGCATTGTGTCATAGCTCCTTTCCTTTTTGTATATGTGTGTGTGTGTGTGTGTATGTAGGCAAAGGTAGGCGGGGATGGCTACTACTTTTTCTAATTCTCTAAGATTGGTTTGAGATACCAAGGACTAAGATTCATTTTAAGAACTATCAGACATTTGCAGTTTGTTGATAAGCCTTATGAAGGTACAGGTTTATAATCAAACATCTCTATCTTCCCTCTAACTAGTATTTTCCATCTCACGGTGAATTTCTAGATAATTTTGGAAAACAAATAATATATTTATCTTACCTACTTACAGTTATGGCTTGGTTCTCTTAGGAACTAGGGTAACCTTGGTATAAGGGTGAACAATTATTTTAAAACATTCTTGATGATTCACATGGGCTAGTACTATGGGACTTAGACCCTTCACACACATGCATATATATAGCTTCACACACATAGTCTTTGGAAAGGATCTGGAGGTCATCCTTTGTGGAAAGAAAATGAAATCTCTTGTTAATGGAAATAAAATAGGATTGAAACTTGTTGTGGATGAGTGATATAGAATTTCAGCTCTTTAGGGAGGATAGATTATCCTCTCTTCTCAGGCCCTTGCTATGTTAATATTTTGTTTGACTTAATTATATAAAAGATGTTATCCTAGAACTAATGATATACAAGGTTGTGTTAAAGATCTGTTTGACAATCTCGGTAGGGTCACTTCTCATAATGCTATTGTAATCTGGGTAATCTTTTATCTTGCAGTCAACATTAAAAGGATTTCTTTGTTGTCTCAATATAAAAGATACCATGGTTGTAATAGCAGTAGTGGAAAGTGTTATGCAAACCATGTTATATGAAAATTGTTTTTTTTTACATATCTGGGCTAACAAATTAGGAAGCGGTTTGTTGTAGGGCAGTGTTGAGATTATTTTGCAGGTGTCAGAGCTAGCAAAAAGGCTGGGTGTCAAGATAAATGAGGAAAGATACTAGCGAGATTGAAGGCAAAATGCTGACAGAAGCATTCCCATGATGGAATACTAATGCTAAAAAATGAGATGAGGGAGAGAAAATCATCTGGGCCTACAGGAGTATACTTAATCCAGAAAGAAAGATTCAAAAGGTTATGATGTAATTATAGCTGTTGTTGAGTTTTAGATACATTATCTAACTGGACTTAATGTCCCAGGCAAGGCCAAAAGTTTTCTCCTCTCCGCTCTTTCCTACTAGCGCCTTCACTGAGTGGAGAATGTAATCTTGTTTATAATTTAATAAAATATTTTGGCTTCGGCCTTTTACTGATCAAAAGAAAAAAAGAACAAATATATGTTGCATTTTGTGCCAACAAGATAATTTCAGTTGAAACAATTTTGGCCGGAAATGTTTTAATCGGAAGTGTTTCAGTCGAAACTATGTGGTAGACACATGGCCCAAATTCTAGCTAAAACTATTTCAACTGAAACAATAAGCGAAGCCCCTTTCTATAAAAACTAAACCCAAATTCAAATATTTTCCTTAGTAGAATTTGGTGGATGAAAAATTTTAATGTGTGGTTTTGGCCAAAAAAAAATTGGTTGAAACACTTTCAGTCAAAAGGGTTTCTGCTAAAGTGTTTATGTGGAATCCTAAGTGGCAACCATGTCATCATTTTTCAGTGAATTCTAAAAATTTTCACTTCTACTGTATTTTTCTGATGTCCAAATATATTTTTTTTCAAAAATCTAAAAATACCCTTGTGTAGAGCTCAAAGTCAAGAATCTTGACATATATTTTTTTAATGTTTTGATTAATTTAAATATATATATATTTTTAAACATTGCAAGTAGGTTTTTAAAATTTGAGAAGAGGCTGATTTAAAAAAAAAAATTAAATCATATTTAAATATTTTACAAAATATACTTCACTAATGGAGAGAGTCTTCTCCAAAAGAGTATAATTTATTTTTTGATAATGTAAACTTAATAGAAAAAAAAGACACTGAATGAAAACCGTCAAATTCAGCTATGTTGGACTTTAAAATGTTATTACGAGAAAAATATACATCAAAATTTTATTTTTTATTCTTTTTGCACTGCATATGTATGTCGTCTATTTGGGAAATTGAAATCGGGAAAAAACACATTTTTTTTCATTTTTTTTGGTGATGTCGACTAGACCCCCATATTTTTGGTATTTTAAGCAATTAAAAATCTACCTTAAAAAATATTGAAAAAATATCTTTTTTTAAAAAAAATTAAAAAATAATGGGCATAAACTTCATTCATATTTCCACATTTCACTAGTTTACATTATTCTAACATTCAAATTAGAAATGACACTTTTATGCAGTCAAAGTTGAACAATTTTAGTTGTGTTGGTCACTTCCTTTATAAAAGTGTGACACAAGCTTGTACTTTTACCTTAGAACAATAATATATAATTTATTTAAAATTTAGAAAAGTAGGTCAAAACTTATTTAAAAGAGATACACATATGTTGAGAACTATAAAAACATTGGTATGATAAATTAAAAATTAATATATTAATATTCTAATTAATTAAAGCGGGATAGGATGAACCTTTACATAACCGTCATGCAAGCGCACAAAAGGGAGGAGCTCACAATCAGTGAGACACTAAAAAGGATAGACTCTTTTTGAAAAGAGGCTTTGGCTAGAGGCTCAAACCAATGGCAATAGGTTCCCAATTTGACAAATCACATAATCGCAACAAAAGGGTTTAGAAAAGAACTCCAAACCATCACCTTAAAAAAACCCTTGAACTGTGACCAAAGCAGCAAAGGAAACAATAAACAACCAATGGATTTTGAAAATATTTTTGCAACCTTTTGTCTCAAAGACAGTCTTGAAGGAAAAACTCCATCAAAATAGAACAATTGAGCCATCCCTCAAGATGATACACAGGAGGATGAGGAACAATGGGGGTAGAAGCATCGTCCCATGGAGAAAATGGCATCCCCCATAAGAAGTCAAAAACCACCATAGATTGGAGTAAGAAGGGATCATAACCCTCTCTAGTTAATCGCCTATAGGGTAACCAACCCTCAACACTCAACCACTTCCAACTCACCATTAATAGCCAATCATCAACTCCAATAGGAAATCCATCTTCCACTAAGAAATAACCACACCCCTAACCTCAGCCAACCCCCAAAACAAGAAAAATTTACCTCCATAGGAGTCTCCAAATAAAGGGTTGGTAATAACATAAGGGGCCCCACCAAAGGAGAGGAGGGCACAAAGAGTCTAGAAACCAAACTGAAACCCTAAACCTAATACCAGAAGTAGATCCTACAAACACAAGGACCAACACTCCATGCCATTTAGTAGCAATACCATGAACTATAAATGTTAGGGTAACCTCAATAGGCTTTTTATTCATAGACATAGAGAAAGCTACAACAACTCTGAACGCCTTGACCTCGACAAAAAACACCTTGAAGGCCACAATAGAGAAGGGGATAACAACCCAGAAGGGTCCCAAACTCATAGAACCAAACTGCATAAATAGATAAATAAACTCCATATATGAAGGATTTTGAGTAGAGAAAATAGAGGAAGAAACAAAAGCCCACCAATATGGAAAAGACGACAAGCATTGGGTGGTAGGATAACCTAGAGAATAGGTCATGGATTATACTACGCAAACTCCTCTAGAGACACACAAATCCATACCATGAAACCCGCATAGCATCATAGCACAAACCTTGTACCAAACAAAGAGAGGAAAAGGGTAGGGACCAATCCCCTGTCAAACACACCCTTCCAAAAACTCCCACTTGCCATCAAACTCCACTATACAAAGGGCCAAATGAAGCTAGAAGAGAGTAGGAATATGAAAGAAAAAAGAGAAGGCCCGGGCAACAAAGAATTACCCCACACATGGATACAAATAGCCTTTGTGAGACCATACAAAATAGTCTCCCATGAAGAAAACATGAAATAGACCAGCAACAACAATCTCTAAGGAACGACCACCAAACCCCACAAAACGGTGCACACATGCTCAGACAAACAAGTTAGAGGACCTAAAAATATCCTTTCTCTAAGGAGAATCATCAAGGGCCAATCTAGAGGGAAAAGAAAAAAAAAACCCTTTAAACACAAGGGGCAAACAATAAAGAGCCTCCCAACTAGGGGAGAACAAAGACATTGCACACTCCACACCCATGGACACACACAACCAAGTAGATCCACCATCATTAGGTTTGTCATCTTCTCCTGCACCTTCTCCATCTATTGAAACCCTAATGCCTCCTCCATTTATGTCACCTCCACAGTTCTCGCTTTGCGATTTTTCAATACCAATTCATAGTTTCTTTAGAGTAGAATTTAATTATTAATATGTTAATATTGTTGAAATCTTAAAAAAAAACATATGGTTAGAAAGCTTAGAAGACATGTAGAATTATGGCAAAAAAATTACAAATACTCTTGAAAATGTGTAAACTTGATGAGGAGGAAGTTGAAAAACTAGATTGGAAGAAGAAAATACGTAAAAAGGAGGGAAATGAATCTCTCAAGCTTAAGATTTGTCATCTAAGGATAGGGTAAGTGCAAGAATATGAGTCCCACTTAGGGGGAAGTGCATGCATTGGGAAACGTGTTTCCAGGAATGGGGCCCTGAGGCAAAAATAAAAAGGCCCCAAGGCAAAACAAAATGGGGCCCTGTTATGACCGCGATCCATTCCATAATGGGGCCCCATAATTTAAACATAACGGGTCCTAGTTTTTGTTTTATAAAAGCATTTTCCTCATTTTATTTCTCCCCATTTTCTTTTTTATCCTTCACAGTTGCAGTGAAGAAGGAAGAACCAGAATGGGGCCCCATTTTTTGTATTAATTTTCAACCTCCCATTGCTATCGTAGGTAAGCAATCAATCACCTGCTTGACATTTTTTTTATTTTCTTGTATTTTGTATTCTGGTTTTTGTATTCTTGTTTTTGTATTATTTATGTTTTTTTTATAAATTAGGGTTTAGATAACAAAACCTGCGAAAAAATATATTCAAATTTTGTTGTTCTAAACTACACTATCTCATCACAAATGATCTTCATGTTGATGTTAGATAATAACCTTGTGTTACTTAACTCTTCACTCACCATTGGAGTCATCTTCACTTTATTGACACCAAAACACATAGGAAAAAGAGGGATACAAACCCCGGAGTTCACTAAGAGTAACCCTAGGAGTTTTTAACCTGTATGATAACATAAGAGGATGGAAATATTAGAAAAAATAAAATTAATTAGCTAGTGCATGTAGAAACTCATAAGCAACCTTTTAGGCATTTCCCTATGACTCAACAACGTGATATATTAGATTCATGATTCGTTTTAAGTCTTTTGGATCTTAACATATTTTTTTTCATAGAGGAGATTAGTCCCACATTTTTACTTAATATATTTAAGTCTTGTATATTTTTATAGTTCTTAGCTTGTATTTAAAAAGATAATTTTTTATTCTTTATTTGGATGCACTATTAATTTATTCATTTCTCTGTGTATTCTAATTATATGATATGTTCAAATGTGTTGATGTGGATACAATTTAAATATAATAAAATTTTATTTAAGGTGACCCTCTTGCAAGTTCTTATTGACCATTGAATCAATGGCCCTTATATGATACTTAAAATTCCATTGACTTCCCCTCCTCCTTCAAATAAGGTCTAATCACCTAATTCAAGGAATTGACATGATAGATGTTAGATTACCCATAAGTGTGATGATTCCTACAATTGTTAGGGAAAAGGTAATGGTCATAGTGCTCATGGTGGGTCCCATTCCTTTTACCAATATTCACATTATTCTCAACATCATTCTAGAATAGTTCCTATTTGGCTACACAGTGACAAATTCACATGGATTACCTTGGCCATTTCTCCTACTCACATTGTTTCTGAACAGCCGAAAGAATTACAAACTTATGAGGATAATCATAATGGTTCCCTATTGTCTCTAAACATATCCTATCAACTAATAACATCACATAAAAGGAAAACTAATGCCTAATAAAAAACGCACATTTCTTGAAATTTTACATGAGTGACAAATCTTGTATGTGATGTGTGTGTTCACATTGTTTTCGGTTAAAGTCAGTGGGCAAAATTTTTGATCGGAATGCCTCTTTTCTTTCTTTAACTTTCCAGCTGTGCTCGACGTACGGTCCAAGTGTCATCTCGGTGTTGCCCCGACGACCCGCATTTTACATTTTGAAGTCTCAAAGAGCACGGAGGTGACAGTCGGATCGGTTCTGGTGACTTGGCTTTGCTTTTGGGCCCCACCTCATGGTTTGAAAAAATGGAGACACCTGGCCTCTCCGCGTTGTTGGTAGTTTTTCAATTGGGAGGCTCTTTTGTAGAGTTTCCTTTGTTCTTTCGTGTGTCCTTCTGTGTGTGTTCTTGCGGAGTGCCACGACATGGTTTTTTTATTCAGGCGGGTAGGAAGATCATCGCGGCTAGGTGAGATTAACAACTTCGGAGGTCGTTTTGTTGGGTGTGTTCCTGTGGAGTGCCACGGCGTGTCTTTTCTCTTTCAGGGGTGGTTGTGCTCGATTAGCGGATGTTTGGGTTGTTAGCAAATCCATGGGCTCTATTTATGCTGGTGTTTTCCTTGTTATGGGGGTTTAGAACTTTCAAAAGAAACAATTAAGTTTTCTTAGTTAGAATTTCGATCTTTTAGCTGTTACTGTTTTCCGAGGAAGGTTAATCAAATTGTACCTACGGCCTTTGTGATGCCTCTTTTCAGCATGCTATGATGGTTTTTTGTGCTTTTTATTGTGATTCTGATAACTTTAGAAATATATATCTAAGATTCTGCCGATTAAACTATGTTTTGCACTTGTTATCTGGTAGATGCATGATTGATATTTCTTTATGTTGCAAAGGAATTTTGATTGTATCTTAATTATGGTTTTGTCCGGACATGTGGATTGTTGAATGGGCTTTAAAACCACATGTCTTTGGGTTTTATATGCTGATAACATTTTTAGAAAAATGTTCTGGTGTATCGCCTCAATAGTTTATATCTTATTGTTTTGAGTTTTTCCTTCTTCCCCTTTTCTCAAAAACATAAGGAAGAGTCGGCTTCTCAAACCCAGAGGTCATTCAGTGAGTCTTGCGCAATTGGCCCCCCATCACTGAATTTCCCATAAGGTTGTTTGCTTCTAGAGTAAAATTTAGAGTCAACGGTGTGTTTAAGAGAGAAACATATATCAAAAACCAAGATGGAAACAAATGTATGCCATGTATGTTTAAGAGAAAAACAATTTACCAAAGATTATAAGGTGATATATATCAAAAATCAACAAGAAAACAAACTGGAGCCTTTCAGGCAACTAAGTGATCATGAAGCTACCTTATCAACTAATTCAACAAATAACATCACATAAAGAAACTAACACCTAATTACAAACACACATTTCTGAAAATTTAACATGAGTGACAAATCTTTATGTCATGTGTGTTTAAGAAAGAAACAATTTACCAAAGTTTATAAGATTGCATATATATCAAAAAGAAAAGAAAAGAAATATATGTCATGTATGTTTAAAAAAGAAACAACTAACCAAAACTTATAAGAAAAATAAAAAACAAAACAAATTTATGTCATATATGTTTAAGAAAGAAACAATTTACCAATGTTCATAAAATGATATAAATCAAAAACCTTAAAAAAAAGGCAAAACCCTGCAGCCTTTTCTGCCAACCAAATCATGAAGATATCCTATAAACTAATTCAAACTCCTAGATTGATCTATCTCACATCTGAATTTACAAAACGATTGGAATGAAATACATGTTAAATTTATAAACAATCAGAACCTAATTAACCTAATTAAAATCGGAATGAAGTTCTCAGTTAACGAAAAGAAGCATTGAGCTGATCGACTTGCTAGGAGGCGACTAGACAGTTGGATTCATTCGGACGGAGCTGAGACTCTCCTGCTACCAATTCCGTCGGAGGTTGAGACTGAGGATGAGAACTTGGTATCAGGAGGAACACGGTCACCATACACAGCCACAGGAAACGTTAGAGGAACATGTGGCAATTCCCCTCCTCTTTTCAGTATACCCACCACTTTTTCCATATTCGGTCTAGAATTGGGATCCGGATGAGAACACAGCAATCCCACTTTCACAAGCCTTTCCATTTCCTCACCATTGAAATTTTAACCCAGCTTCTTTATCTGCTGCATCAAGAATTATGTTCTCTCTATGCAAGTGCCAAACCCATTCCACCACTCTGGAATTGTGATCAATCAAGCTCCAGTCTGCCGGTCGTCTTCCACAGGCAATTTCAAGACTCAGGGCTCCATAGCTGAGCACGTCCATCTCTCGGGTGGCTTTTCCCGTTGCTGCGAATTCCCGCGCTATGTAACCAATTGTACCCGCTGCCGTGGTCGTATGCCCTCCTTCTCCCCGTTCCACCATTCTGGCAAGGCAAAAATCACCCAGCTTGGCTTTGAAATTCGAATCCAGCATCACATTGCTCGCTTTAATGTCTCTATGCACAAAGCTCTCATGCCGATCCTCGTGCAGATAAACCAGAGCGGAGGCTATGTCACATGCTATGCTATATCTTCGACCCCATTCCAGTGGAGTTTCTGGGTTTTCAAAAATATATTTGTCCAGACTCCCGTTTGGGAGTAACTTGTAAGCAAGAAGCAAATCTCCCTTTCGATGGCACCATCCCAGAAACTTCAGGAGATTATGGTGAGTCAGCTTACTGTTTATAGTAACTTCTGTCTCGTATTCACGTTTCCCCTACTTGGAGGATGGAGATATTCTTTTTATTGCCACAGCTTTGTTTGTGCCAGCCAAAGTACCTCTGCAGACACATCCAAAGCCGCCGACCCCGATCTTTTGGTCGTCGTTGAAGTTGTTCGTGGCGGCTGTCACTCGAAGCGCTTGTTGAATTCCTCATCGCTCTCCTCGCCGTCCTTCCCAGCATCCCCGCGCTTGCTTTTTCTTGCCCTATTAAAACAGCATATGACTAAGAAACAGGCCACACCGGATGTCCATATAATCTTTTCAAAAGATTTCCTTTTATTTTTTGGACTTCGACCAGAAGCATTCACGCCTGGTATTGAAGTCTCCCAGGAATATTGACATGAAAAGTTCCACATGTATACTGTGTAAGTCTCAATTGAGTTTCCAGTGGACGCTGAAAGGCCAACCTGCACGTTATGGGGAAGAAGCTGACGCAGATCTATATCGTACAACAAGAATGGAGTTCTAGGTTTAGAAGCATCTGTGCCATTGGGGTTAAATGAAATAAACACTTTGAGCTTCACCTCAATGCCATCGTAATCTACCCATGCCTCCCACTTTTTTCCGTTTCTTGAAAGACGTGTTGTTGTACAGACCATTTACTGAAACGGTTTTCTTTGATTTCCTACTGTTGACATCAATTCCCACATGGTTATCATCCGGATCCTAAGGAAGATTCTTATATGTATCGAACTCCGCAGCAAGAATCTGACTCGATGAGTTTCCATCAGTTGCAGCTTCATAAAGACCAAGCCATTCTCCAGAAGAGTTTGTCAGATGATTGCAGTCCTGAAGGCGCAAGGAAGAAAGTCAGCCCATCCCCAGTGAGCTTACTGTTATTGACCTTAGATATGGCAAATTGAAAATGGGTAGAAAAATTCACCAAAGCTTTGGAATAATTATTCCATAGAGGAATTAGCATACTCTAGGTTGCCCAACCATGGCTCCGTTTCAGGTTGTCATCTAAATGATTGGAAGTAAGCTCTATCTGTTCCTTGAAAAATGAAGCATCTGCTGAAGAACTGATATTGGTGGTGGGAGGGAAGTTAAAGCTAATGGCTCCTCCATCTCCCGAAGGAATGAAAGAAGATGATACAAGAATACAAAGGATGAATACTTGGGCTAACTGAATGCTACGGAAATTCGCCATCTCAATAAGTCTGTTGTGTGACTGACGAACAATATTAATTAATATCTGCAGAGGAAGCTTACTCTGGCGACTATGGTGGAATTGAATACTAAATTAGTCTAGTGTGGTTTGCTCGCAATGGAGTCGATTGATTGCTTAGTAGACTTCACATAGTTTTTAAAAAAGCATAACAAAAAAATTTGGACAGGAAGCATCTAAGCGTTGATCAAATCCAGCCACCATAGCGTTGTCAAAGTGTCCAATGATTAAGAAGAACACCTAGAACTTGTTGTGGTAAAATTAATTTTTGAGAAATAAAAAGTATGTCAGCGAGTTTAATCTCATTTTATATAGATGGCTTCGAATAAAATTTATAAATAAAAAATATGAAAGTTGATAAAGATAATATGCAAATTTACATTAAAATCATTATTTGTCAGTTTTGAAAAGATAATTTTTTTATAATATTTTTATATCTTTTTTCAAATATACAGAAATATCAAATGATATTCAAATATTATTCTTAAATATATTTTATATTCTAAGTGAACATAAGAGGTCTTTGTACTAAGGTGTTAAAATTATAATGATGGTTGGAAAATAAAAGTCTTTATTAACAATTTGAGATTTGTAGGCATGCACTATATAATACTTATGTCCATCAGCATTTTGGGAATGCATCTTTCTTAATTTATTGTAGAGAAAATATTGGGGATAGTAATCCCAACTACCCAACCATACAGTCAGCTCCATAGCCTCCAAATTGCAAGCAACATTACTGATAAATATTGAAGCAAATCTTCATTGGATTGGAATGGATTTAATATTACTTGTCAACTGTCCCATCTGTAGTTTCACATGCTTTGTGGTTAGTTTGATAGTCAATATTTTATGCTTTGAATATACAGAATTCTGGAAGTTTCTTCCAACTACCTCTCGCACATTACTTTAAGATCTAAGTACTCCATACAAAGTGGCACTTGTGATCCATTATGTGATAAATAAAAAATTCGTTTGCCTTTTGTTGAGCTCTGTTTTGTTTTTCTCTATTTTTATCTGCTCCCTATTCCAACAAGTGGTATCAGAGCAGGGAGATCAAGGCATAGTTGAAGAAAGTCAAGAAAGTTGTTCAAAGTCAATAGTTACCAATTTATTGTTTGAAGAAATGGATTCAAAGAAGAACTCACCAATTTGAGAAAAGTTTGCTAGTCTATAGGATCGTGTTAGAAGTTAGAGAACTCTAAATATGATTCAAGAGTTGTAGCTAAGTTTATTGGATGTATGAGTATCCACCTACTCAGACTAAAGACATCCAATTTCTATAGTGCATCCATTCAAAGAATAAGAACAAAGGAGGCAAAAGAAAAATAGCTCACTATAATAGGTGAGGCACAAGTGACATGGAAGTCGTTTGATGGAGAAGACAAGCCACTCCAAAAAGAAAATTAAGGAAAGATCACGGGCCATTTGTGTAAGATCAATTATAAGAGAAGCTCCTCAATTTCCAATTCCAAAAAAAGTGGAATTGATAATTGAAGAGAGCATCAAGGATCACAACATTTGTAAAGCAAGATAGAAAGCTATTGTACGAGATTTTTGGTCCCCTCAAAACCTATTTATCCTAATCAAAAACTAAAAATATCAATATTTACCAATCCTTTAATTATTATTATCATCAATATTTTACTTTATTCTAATCCAACACATTTATATTTACTTAACATAAACAATCAAATAACATTACATTAAAAAGGAAAAAAACCCAATCAAGAACACATTTTTAAAAAATTCACATAGTTGTGAAAACTTATACGTTAATTCTGTAGACGGCTACATGTTACTGAATCTTACATGTACCGAAGGTATGAGCCTGTACCGATCTATCTATCTCACATCTGAATTTACAAAACATTTACAATCAAATAGATATTATAAAATCTTAAAAAAAAACTCTAACGACGCAAGTAACGCTAACCTAATTTGTCTAACTAGAATTGGAACAAGGTTCTACCGAATGAATAGAGGCATTCACCGGAGGCAAGTAGAGAGTTGCATTCATTTCGGATGGAATTGAGATTACCATGCTAGCAACTCCGTTCGAGTTTGAGAATGAGGATGGAGACGGTGTATGAGGAGGAACATGGTCGCCATACACAGCTATAGGGAACTTGAGAGGAACATGAGGCAACTCATCTCCTCTTTAGAATATACCCACCACTTTTTCCATACTCAGTCTGGCATTCGGATCGGGATGAGAGCACAACAATCCTACTTTCATAAGCCGTTCCATTTCCTCACCATTGAAATGTCCACCCAGTTTCTCATCTGCTGCATCAAGAATTATGTGTTGTCCATGCAACTGCCAGACCCATTCCACCACTCTGCAATTGTGATCAATCAAGCTCCAGTCTGCTGGCCGTCTTCCACACGCAATTTCCAGAGCTAAAGCTCCAAAGCCGAACACGTCCATCTCTCGGGTGGCCTTTCCCGTTGCTACGAACTCAGGTGCTATATACCCAATTGTACCCGTTGCGGTGGTCGTGTGTCCTCCTTTTTCGCGTTCCATGGTTCTGGCAAGCCCAAAATCGCCCAACTTGGCTTTGAAATTCGAATCCAGCACCACATTGCTCGGTTTGATATCTCTGTGTAGAACGCTCTCATGCCGATCCTCCTGAAGGTAAACCAGAGCTGAAGCTGCACCACAAGCTATGTTGTATCTTCGATCCCAATTCAGTGGAGCTTCTGGCTTTTCATATATATACTTGTCAAGACTTCCGTTTGCGAGCAACTCGTAAACGAGAAGCAAGTCGCCCTTTCGATGGGACCATCCCAAAAACTTCACAAGATTGTGATGAGTGAGCTTACTGTTTATACTAATTTATGTTATGTACTCACGTTTCCCCTGCTTTGAGGACGGAGATATTCTCTTAATTGCCACAGCTTCGTTTGTGCTAGGCAAAGTGCCTCTATACACACATCCGAATCCACCAACACCAATCATTTCGTGGTCGTTGAAATTGTTCGTAGCGGCGCAGATTTCAGCATATGGAAACTCCTGAGCAGATTGGGCTGCCTCGCGAAGCAATTTGTTGAACTCCTCATCGCTCTCCTTAACACCACGGCGCTTAGTTTTTCTTGTCCTCATAGAACACCACCTTCCACCAAAGAAAAAATAGCAAATAGCAACTAAAGAGGGTAAGGCAGCTCTCAATATTATATTTGTAGAAGATTTCCTTCTTCTAATTGAATTTGGGTCAGAAAAATTCACGTCTGGAGCTGAAATCTCCCACAAATATTGACATGAAAAATTCCAACTGTATACTGTATGAGTCTGAATTGAGTTTCCACTGGATGCTGAAAAGCCAACCTGGACGATCTGCGGAAGAAACCGACGCAGATCTATATCGTAGCACAAGACTGACCACCTAGGTTTAGAAGCGCTAGTGCCATTGGGGTTAAATAAAAGAAACACTTCAAGCTTCTCCGTGGCGCCATCATAATCCACCCATGCGTCCCATTTTGCTCCATTCTTGAGAGAGGTGTTGTTGTAAAGATCATATACTGAAACGGTTTTCTTGGATTTCCGGCTGTCTACGTCAATTCCCACATGGTTATCATCCGGATCGTAAGGAAGATTCTTGAATGTGTCGAACTCCACCGCAACAATTTGATTCGATGCGTTTCCATCTCTTGCAGCTTCAAACAGGCCAAGCCATCCTCCAGCAGAGTTGTCCGATGATTGCAGTCCAGAAGGCGCCAGAAAGAAAGTGAATCCATCGCCAGTGAGCTTATCATCATCGATCTTAGAGATGGTGAATTGAAAATGGGTAGAAAAATTCGCCAAAGCTTTAGAAGAATTATCCCACACAGGAATTAACTTATTATAAGTTGCCCATCCATGGCTCCGTTTCATTCTGCCATTTAAACGATTGGCAGTAAGCTCTATCCGATCCTTACTAAAGAATGTATCGGCCGAGTGATTGATTTTGATATTTGTACTGGGAGGGAAGTGAAAGTTAATTGCTTCTGCATCCGCCCCATGAATGAAAGAAAACGATGCACTAATACAAACGACAAATAATCGGGCGAACTGAATTTTATGGAGATCAGCCATCTTAATTCGTCCCTTGTACGACTGGATAATAAGCATTTAAGTTATATGATATGGGAATCTCTAAAGGGCCAGAACAGTCAAATTTTAATAACATGACAACTAGGTATAACTTTTTTTTTTTGTCAATTATTGCACTAGTGATTAATAAAAATATAATTTATTATTATATTATTGTCATATTTTTAGTTTGATTTGTTGTTGTATAAGTGATAGGAACAACTAGAATTATTTGTAGCTATTATGTGTCACATTTATAACAACAAAAATAAGTAGATGAGGTGCATTGTATCTTTATAGAAAAAAAGTGAGGTTGATTAGATGAGTTTCCCTATTTTTTGTCAAAAAATAGGAATTGCATTGAATAAAATAAAATTATGAATTTCGGTATGTGCATCAAGATGGTGAACAAAATGGGGTATAAGTGGTCACTTTTTTTTTTCTTGTGAAATCATATAAACCTAAACTTAGAGGAGAAATTCAAGGTTCATGCACTCAAAATTTGAAGATGCGAAAAAGAAGAAAAAATGGTAGTACTCTCAATCTGGTTTCTAAACTACTAAAGTTTCCAAAAATGGATAAGATTAAGACAGTCAAAAAAAATTTGCACACAAAAGTGTTCCTACTTTTTTAGCAAAACATATCAGTGTCTGGTGTGGAGGTCAACAAAGTTATAGTTGCATTTTCATTTTTGAAAAACTTTTTGGTAGAAAGATATCTTAAGAGTGAGTACTAGAAGTTGCGTATTTTTTTGTAAGTTTTAGGATGTATTTTTTTTTTTATGATTTTTCAAAGTGGACACATCCAAAAACTCAGATACTTGTTCATATGGGTCACATAACTTGCACCAAACTAATTGAAAATGCCTTTTTTTTTAAAGTGTCAGGATTGAAGTGTAGAAAAATAATATGTAACTTATTTAAAATTTGGAAAAGTAAGCCAAAAGTTATTGAAAAATGGTACACAAGTTGAGAACTATGGAAACGTTGATAAAAATATTAAAACTTAATATGTTAATATTTTAATTAATTAAAGGAGGATAGACTCAAACCTTTACTTAGTTGCCACATAGGTGCACAAAAGGGAGGAGCTCACAAGCAATGAGACCACCAAAACCAAAACGAACCAAAAAAGGATAGACCCTTTTTTTTAAAAGAGGCTTTGTCCAAAGCCTCAAACTGGTGAGGGTAGGTTCTCAACTCGACAAATCACATAATTAGAATGAAGTGAATTAGGAAAGAAACCCAAACAATCACCCTAAAAGTCTCCCTCAAATTGTGATTAAAGGAACCAAGGAAACAAGAAAAACCAATAGATTTTGAAAAGGTTTCCCACAACCTTTTGTCTAAAGACCATCTTAAAGGATAAAATCCATCAAATTATAACAATTGATCCATCCCTCAATATTATACATAGGAGGATGAGGGGCAGTGAGCGTAGAAGCATCATCCCAAGAAGAAAATGGCATCCCCCATAAGAAGGTAGAAACCACCAAAGAGGCCAATAAAGGGGGAGTAGATCCCTCTTTGATTAATCACCTATAGGGAAACCAACACTCAACCACTTCCAACCCACCATTGATATCCAATCACCAACTCTGACAAGAAATCCATCTTTCACCAAGGAATACCTGACCCCACCATACCCCTAACCTTAGCCAAACCCTAAACAAGCAAACACAACCTCCATAAGAGTCTCCAAATAGAGGGTTGGTAACAACACAAGAGGCCTCACCAAAGGTTGAGAGGGTACAAAGAGTGTCAGATGGTAGATAGTTACGGATTGCTTGAAGGCAAGCAATATTTGGGCGGGGAGGACTGTAATGTCCCCGGTTTTAATAAAGTGACTTAATTAAGTTAATTAATTAAGTTGATTAATTAAGTTATCCTAAATTTTAAACAAATTATTGTATGGCCCCATACTTAATAATATATTTCGGGCCCTTTTTATTAATTAGTTAGTTATAAACTTTTTGGTCGTGTTGGCCCATTTGTAACCCTTCGGGAAATTTCCCGGAGCCCATATTTATGGCTAATTTTGTCATTGTTGTAGGTATGTGAATTTGGTATTTTCTTTGTATGTGTGAATTTCAGTTGGAGTTCAGTTGTTAACCATTTTGAAGGTGGAAGATCCTCCCTACTTGGCATCCGCAGTTTCGGTGGGAGTAACTCCTCACCCTACTCTGCTCTACCCTCAGTCCAAGATTAGTGTAATCTGAAGTGTTATCATTACTGAATCTGAAATTTCTACTCGCATGTTTGGTGTTCATGTCGTGCCAAATTGTGTTAATCTAATTATATGGTCTATCTTGCACTACGCATTATAAAATATTTGTGTTTCCCTTCGCATCATAGTACTAGAGTTGAACGCGGCCAAAGGAAAGTAGTTAAAGGTGAATCAACATCCAAATCCATTGCACAAACGAAAGGAATTTGATATTGTACGGCCTTTAGACCGTACGATCCCATCCTTACCATACGGGAAGCTTTAATACCACCGTACGGTGGCCTGTCTGTAACCATTTAGGATGGAGGGTTTGACTCGTAGGAGACTTTGGTTGTACATACCGTACGACTTGGCACCAAACACCACCATACGCCTTTCTCTGTGGTCTTCGCATCTTGTCGAGGGGGGTTTTGTGAGCTGATCGGTTCAGGTACATTACAAAGAGTCCAAAAACCAATCTAGAACCCTAAACCTAATACTAAAAGTAGACCTTGAAAACATAAGGATCACCTCCATAGGCCCTCTACAAATAGTACCATGAACCACAATAATCCCTATAAACATTGGGACCACCTCAATAGGATCCTTATTCATTGACATAGAGAAAGTTGCAATAACTCTAAAAGCCTAGACTTCCACAAAAAGCAACTTGAAGGCCACATGAGAGTAGGGCACAACAACCTAGAAGAGTCCCAAACTCACTGAACCAAAATCCATAAATAGATAAACGAACTTCATATCTGAAGGATTTTAAGCAAATAAAATAGGAGAAGGAGAAGAAATCCACAAACATAAGAAAGACACCAAGCACTAGGTGGTAAGACAACCTAGATAGTTAGTCATAAAGAGAAACCCCTTGCACCAACAAAACTCCTCTAGGGACAAAGATCCACACCATGGAACCCTAATAGCATTGAAGTAGAAACCTGGCCCACAACAAAGAGAGGGAAAGGGTAGGGACCAAGCCCTTCTCAAACACACCCTTCCAAAAACATCCACCCACCACCAAAATCCACTACGTAGAGGGTCAGAAAAAGTCAAAAGAGAGCAAGATGATGGTAGAAGAAAGAGAAGGGGGCAACAGAGAAGTAACCCACAGATGAACATAAATAGCCTTTACAAGACCATGTAGAATAGCCTCCCATGAAGAAACCATGAGATAAACCAACAATAATAATTTCTAAAGGATGGCCACCAAAGCCCACAACAAGGTACACATAGGCCTAGAAAAAGAAGTCAAAGGACCCAAAAATGCCCTTTCGCCAAGGAGTGTCGTCAAGGCCCAATCCAAATGGAAAATAAATAAACTATAATGTCCCCTTTTCTTCGAGTGATGATTAATTAATTAAATGTTAAACAGTCCTAAGTCCTATAGGATTATTTAAATTTAATTAATTAGCAGTTGGACATACTTTATTTTATAAAGTGACTTTATAGTAATGTCAATTACAAATTATAAAGTAAAGTCAATTTTGAGAAGAAAAGTAAATTAAAAGAGAAATAAATGAAGTATTACTTTCGAAAAGGAAAAGTATTATAAAAGAAGGAAAAAGTGCAATGAGGATTCATTCTTGAGTTGTTATTTTCAAAGAAAATTTTCCTTGAGAGCTTGAGAGCTTTAGCTTGTAGGTTCAGTAAACCTTAGGATGAAAATCCTAGAGGATTTGGCTATTTGGATGGAAACCCAGATCATCCCACTTGGTGAATTTATCTTGGGATTCATAGTTGCACATCATTGATCAATTTTCATGGAGATTTGATGATTTTTCTTTTAAATTTTCAGAGGGATTGTTATTTTATCAATGGAGGCATTCTGAGTATGCCTTACTTGATGGCATTAGGCATTTTCTAATTTGTAACATCAGCATGTGTTTGTAAACAACAATAAATTTCTATATCAAAAGAATTTCATCGGCTTATTTAGATTCTTCGTATTTCACTGGTTGATTTCCTTGAAAATCTATATTGTTCATCTTGCATGTTCAATCTTCATGTTTGCATGTCCCATGATTACATTATGATGTGACAAAACGTGAGCAAAAATGAAAACCCATATCAAATTTGAAGCAATATCTGATTTCAGGTTATTTTATAAACCCCCCTTAAACACAAGGGGTAAACAATGAAGAGCCTCCCAACCAAGGGAGAATAAATAAGTTACACACTTCACACCTAAGGATTCACACAACCAAGCAAATCAACCATGATCTGGGTCACCATCTTCCCTGATACCTTCCCCATCTACTGAAACCCTAACACCTCATCCACCACTCTCACCTATGCTACTCTTGCTCACCATTTTTCAATATCAATTCATAAGTTCATTAGAGTAGATTTTTCATTTTTAATATGTCAATGTTAAAATCCAAAAAAAAATCATAAGGTTAGATAGCTTAGAAGACGTGTAGAATTATGAGAAAAAATTACAATTACCCACTTGATAAAGTGTAAACTTGATGACAAGGAAGTTGAGAAACTAATTTGGAACAATAAAACACATGAAAAGGAGGTAAATTAAGCTCTCAAGCCTAAGACTTATCATGTAAGGCTAAGTACAAGAAAAAAAATGTACATGTTATTTGAAATCAAAACATATATGTGCTCTTAGGATCTAGCAAAAGACACTTGTTTTGTTGAATAAATATATGTAATGTCCCAACTTCGCAAATCTAAGAAAACACATAAACAATGAATTTTAATGATTGATTACTTCATTTTAGGGTGTAATTTGTCTAAATTCATTTGAATTTATTTGTTATCAATAAGTCAATTCCATATTTAATTCCTAGTGGGATAAAAGGGATAAGCTACCTTAGGATGCCCGTAGCGCTTATCAGGCCCAAGGACGGTACACACCCCCTTGGCCCTCCTGCCAGAAGCCCTTTGTCAACTGCAGTGGGTGGTCTACCTGGCAGAGGCCTAGTTCTTGCTATCCCTGTTGCCTAAATCCTCATCTACCCCACTAGGTTTAAATATGTAATTGCTTTATTCATAATTTAGTAGTAACGCATATTATATCTATTAGCCCTTAATTGCATAATGTTGTTATTTCCTTAATTAGGAGTTGTGGTTTATTAATCAGTTCATTTAGTAAACTATTTTCTAACTTGTTCATTCATGATAATTTATTCATACTGTGCAATCATATATATATATATATATATATATATATATATATATATATATATATATATATATATATATATATATATATATATATATATATATATATATATATATATATATATATATATATTTATTTATTTATTATTTTTATATTAACTATAACATTTGTCTACCATTTATTCAATATATAATGCATTTAATGGAAACCATATACAATTATTTAACCTTTAACTTCCTATATGTGTGTGTGTGTGTGTGTATATATATATATATATTTTTAATTATATTAATTATATCATTTTTTCTAGATTCATTTGTTACGATATAAATTAAGTAACAGTTAAATAAACAGTGAAATAACAAAATATAATATAGAAGGAACCTTGTTAACGCCTCTGCGTCTCCCGTTCCCTGTCGTCCGTGCCTTTTCCTTCCTTTCGTGACCTCCGCTACTGTTTCCCGTGCTTCTTCCGCTTCCGTCTCTTCTAGTTCGATATTCCCTGCGTCTCTGTCTTCTTCCGTGTCCTCCCGTGCCCTTCCTCCCTGTCTGTTTGCATTCTTATACATGTGGGGGGAAAGCGTTTTGAGGGAATACATCCACGGGCGCAACCGCTTGGTGAGCGGTGGTGACTACTCCGGTTTCAGACGCTACCCTTTGTTAAATGCCGTTTGTGATGTGTTCCTCCTTAGCGTGGTTTAATCCCGCTTGTAAATGTTTTTGCATTAGGATTATGTGCGATAGAGTTTAATTAATATCGTATGGTGCTTTTAAGGGATTATTGGCATAATACCTTATAAAGTATTTCTTGGGAAATTGAACTTTAATATTTTATGTTTGTCTAATTATATATATATAATATAATATTTATATTAATATGATAATTTATTTTTGTTTGTGTTGTATGATTTGTTATATTAAATTATTTGTTAATATATTATGATAAAACTCATTCAATATTTAGCATTAATTAATTAAAAATATGATCAATAGATATATATTAAAAAAATTAAGGAGTTATCATTAATTAAGTTGCAATAGTATTAAAAAATGGAAATGTTTTATTACAAAAATGTGGGATCATGACAGTCCTCCCCACTCAAAATTGCTTGTCCTCAAGCAATCTGGGATTAAGACGATTAATGGTCTCATCTCCCTCCCATGTGGCATCTTCCCTAGGAAGGTTCTTCCATTTGACTAAGTATTTTGTTATGGTCCTCCTTCTTAATTCTCTTTCTCGCTTATCAAGGATAAGCTCAGGTTCTAAAATCAACTTCCCTTCATTATCAATTGGTGGTAGCTCAGTACAAGGCGAAATGTGTAATCCCAAAGCCTTTTTTAGTCGGGATACATGAAATACATTGTGTATTTTACTGTGATCTGGTAGCTCCAATTCATAGGCCACTTCGCCTATCCTTCTCAAAATTTTATAAGGACCATAGAATCGTGGTTTCAATTTCTCAGCTCCACTAATTTTAATGGATGACTGCTTATAAGGTTGGAGTCTTAAAAAGACCAAATCGCCTACTTCAAAAGATCTCTCAATTCTTTTTTTGTCCGCATACAGTTTCTGTTGGTTTTGTGCTTGGTGAAGATTATCTTTAAGGGCATTCATGATATCTGTGTTTTGCTGGAGGAAATCTTTTGCATCGAGTACATGACTTTCTGAGCGGATGAGATCCCCAAAGGATGTTGCTTCGTACCCATAGAGAGCCTTAAAGGGACTCATTTTAATTGACATATGATGGGTTGTGTTATAACAATATTCTCCAAGATGAAGCCATTTTACCCAAGCATTTTGTTGACCTGAAACATAATTCCTTAGATAACCTTCTATCCATTTGTTTATGATTTCTGTTTGCCTATCGGTCTGTGGGTGATAACTGGTACTGGGTGTTAACTCTGTCCCGGCTAGTTTGAATAGTTCTTGCCAAAATATGCTAAGAAATCGTCTATCTCTGTCACTCACAATATTCTTGGGTAAGTCGTGTAGCTTGAATATTTCCTTAAAGAAAATGTCGGCCACTTGTGATGCTCCGAAATTTGAAGGAATGGCCATAAAATGAGCATATTTCGTTAATCTGTCCACTACTACAAAAATGCATTCTTTATTCTGAACCTTTGGGAGTCCTGTTATGAAGTCCATGGATATACTCTCCCATTTTTTATTTGGGATGGGTAGTGGTTGGAGTAATCCTGAGGGAAAAGTGTGTTCTTCTTTATTTCTTTGACACACCATGCATTCTTGGGTGTGCCTCAATATATCTTCCTTCAGCCCCTTCCATGAAAATCTTTCTCTGATCTGTTTGTAGGTCTTATAATACCCTTGATGACCTGCTAAAGGAATGTCATGATAAGTTCTTATAATGTCTTCTTTCATTTTTGACCCTGATGGAACATAGATTCTGTTTTTGTAGAGGATGAGGTCATCAATTACCCGATAGTTTTCATCTGTTTCTTTCCCATCTAGAATATTGCTAGAGAATTTGTCTTTGGCATATTCGGTACCTAAAGCTGCCTTCCAATCTATAGATAGGACTGATAAAGACCCTAAGTAGGGTTTCCTTGAGAGGGCATCTGCCACAACATTATATTTCCCTTTCATATATTCTATGTCGAAATTATATGCCTGCAGTTTACTCACCCATTTCTGTTGTCTATCATTCAAATCTTTTTGATTAAGAAAGAACTTTAAGCTGTTATGATCAGTTTTAACTATAAACTTCCCACATATCAGGTATTGTCTGAACTTCTTTAATGCATGCATAATAGCTAGCATTTCTTTATCATAAACTGAATAGGTTCTTTCTGTGTCTCTAAGTTTCCTGCTTTCAAAGGCTATGGGATGTTTCTTTTGCATTAAGACAGCTCCAATGCCTTCTCCTGAGGCATCACAATAAAGCTCAAAAGGTGCTGAAAAGTCCGGAATTGCTAGGACGGGGCAAGAACTCATTACCTCTTTAAGTTTTTCAAATGCGGATTGGGCTTCATCTGACCATAAGAATGCTCCCTTCTTAGTTAAATTGGTTAAGGGAGAAGTTAGCTTTGAAAATCCTTTAACAAATCTTCTATAGTAACTGCATAAACCTAGGAAACCTCTGAGGTGAGTGAGGGTTCGGGGCCTTGGCCAATTTTTGATGGCTTCAATTTTTTCTTCATCCACCTTAACTCCATGGGTGCTGATCTTATGACCAAGATACAAAATTTCTTCCATCCCAAACTCACATTTTGACATTTTGGCAAAAAGAGAATGTTGTTCAAGTAGGCCCAATATTTCATCTATGTGCCTCAAGTGTGCTTCCCAAGTTTTGTTGTAAATCAATATATCATCAAAAAATACTAACAGGAACTTCCTCAACTATCCCCTGAAGATGTGGTTCATGCATGACTGGAAGGTGGCAGGGGCATTTGTAAGGCCAAATGGAAGGACCAAAAACTCAAAGTGGCCATAGTGGCATCGAAAAGCTGTTTTGGGAACATCTTCCTTCCTCAATCTTATTTGATGGTATCCCGATCTCAAATCTATTTTTGAAAAGTATACTGCTCCATGTAATTCATCTATAAGTTCGTCCACCCTAGGGATAGGGTATCGGTTCTTTATAGTCTTCTTATTGAGTGCTCTATAATCAATGCACATCCACATGGTCCCATCCTTCTTTTTTACCAATACAACAGAGGAGGCGAAAGGACTGGAGCTAGGTTGAATGTGCCCCATTTCTAGAAGCTCTTTGATAGCTTTCTCAATTTCTTCCTTATAGCCCCTTGGATGGCGATAAGGGGTGGTGATTACTGGTTTTGCACCTTCTTCAAGTTCAATAGTGTGTTCAAATCCTCTCTTGGGTGGCAGTCCTTTTGGGATGTCCTCAAACACTTTTTTATGTTTTTTAATAATGGGTTTAATATCAACATGAATGGCTTCCCCTTGGTTTGAATTTTTGTCTAGTACCATGCATTGGGCAGCCCACTCTCCTTGGCTACGTCTAAAAATCCTTTCCATCTTTTTGGAAGTTACCATTCTGGTTGTGCCATCATGCAACCCTTGGATTAGTACTTCCTGTCCATTTTGAGTGAAACATAACTCCAATTTGGGGTGATCGAGGTAGAATCTTCCCAAGGAATGTATCCAAGGAATTCCTAGGATTACATCTGAATCCCCTAACTCTACCACATAAAAATCTTCTTTGTAGGGTATTTCCCTAATGTTATGTTTAATTGAGGGATCTTTTTGTTACATGAGGAAGTGGATCCGTCTGCAAGAGCTACTTGGAAACCCTTAAACTCTTGTGTTGTTAGCTTCAACCTTTTTACCAAGCTTTTATCAATAAAGTTGTGGGTAGCCCTGCTATCCAAGAGTGCAATTACTCTCTGCCCTTTGATCGCATTTTTTATTCTGAATGGATGGTGTTTTGAAGCTACGGAAATTGCGGCTAATGATACTTGCACATCTTCAGTAATTTTTTCTCTTTTTCTTGGGGGTTCATTGAGTTCTTCTTCTTCATCACTAGATAAGGCTTCCAAGTTGTGGGCTTGGCTCTTCCTCCCACATATGTGACCCGGTTGCCACTTTTCTTTGCACTTAAAGCATAGACTTTTTTTCTTAAGCATATCTCTTTCATTTCCCTCTTTGCAACTGTGACCATATTCCCATTTCTCATGACAATGGTAACATACGTTCTTTCTCTTAAGCTCTTCCCTTTCTTTAAAGGTGTTTCCCTTCCTAGGCCATTCTTTAGTATGTGTATTTTTAGTGAATGTTTTGGAGGGTTTCTCCCAAGTTCAAGTGTCTTCTAGGCCCAAAGCTTTATCTATGGCATCGTCTAGGGTAGGGGGTTTTAATGCTCTCATCAATCCTTTAATGGAGTCTTTGAGTCCCTCCACAAAAAGATAGGTGAGCCTGTCCTCATCCACCCCTGAGACCCTTACAGAAATTTTTTGAAATTCAGTGATGTATTCCTCCACTGTTCGCCTTTGTCTTAAGAGGGTTAATTCTTTGAAATCTTTTTGTGGGTGTTTCCTCTCAAATCTCTTAATGAGTTTCTGGGTGAACTCGTCATATGTTGTTATACCATCATGACCTTGTGTGAGGGTGCCATGATACCACCACTCATGGGCTAAACCTTCTAGGTGTAAAATGGCAAATTGGACTGCATCATCTTCTGTCATGGGGCTGAGATTTAAATATGTATTTAGTTTTTGTATCCATGCTTGAGCTGATATTTTTTCGGAGCCATCAAAGTTAGGTATTGATAGTTTATTTACTTTGTGTTTTAGATCTTGGCTAAATGGTTTTCTCCTAGGGGTCTCATTTTTCTTTGCTTCACAAAACTCCCTAAAAGATACAACTTCTCTTACTTCTGGCCCTAATCTAGCATAGGCCATGGCCATTTCTTCTGTGCTATTCATGGAGGAGTTATTTGTTTCCTCCCTATTATTTCCCTCTCTAGGTAGGAAATTGGGTTTTTGTATCCTGGAGCTAGAAGATGTGTTATGAGTGTTTTTAGAATGATTAGAGTTTTCTTCTCTGCCATTGGAATGATTTCTAAGAGTGTTCATGGTGGTATTCATATCTTGTAAGGCTTGAAGCAAAGCCTGACTTGTTTTTTCATTTTGCTCCATTAGAGCTTGAGTTTTTCTATCATTGTTTTCCATGAATGTTCTAAGTTCATTTTCCAATGGTTCACCCATGTGGTTACTACTTCCTCTGGTTCTCCTTTGATAAGTTTGCATTAACAACCCCTAACAGGACGGTAGAATCAGGCTCTGATACCAATTGTAATGTCCCAACTTCGTAAATCTAAGAAAACACGTAAACAATGAATTTTAATGATTGATTACTTCATTTTAGGGTGTAATTTGTCTAAATTCATTTGAGTTTATTTGTTATCAATAAGTCAATTCCATATTTAATTCCTAGTGGGATAAAAGGGATAAGCTACCTTAGGATGCCCGTAACGCTTATCAGGCCCAAGGACGGTACACACCCCCTTGGCCCTCCTGCCAGAAGCCCTTTGTCAACTGCAGTGGGTGGTCTACCTGGCAGAGGCCTAGTTCCTGCAATCCCTGTTGCCTAATTCCTCATCTACCCCACTAGGTTTAAATATGTAATTGCTTTATTCATAATTTAGTAGTAACGCATATTATATCTATTAGCCCTTAATTGCATAATGTTGTTATTTCCTTAATTAGGAGTTGTGGTTTATTAATCAGTTCATTTAGTAAACTATTTTCTAACTTGTTCATTCATGATAATTTATTCATACTGTGCAATCATATATATATATAATTTTTATATTAACTATAACATTTGTCTACCATTTATTCAATATATAATGCATTTAATGGAAACCATATACAATTATTTAACCTTTAACTTCCTATATATGTGTGTGTGTGTGTGTGTGTGTGTGTGTGTGTGTGTGTGTGTGTGTGTATATGTATATTTTTAATTATATTAATTATATCATTTTTTCTAGATTCATTTGTTACGATATAAATTAAGTAACAGTTAAATAAACAGTGAAATAACAAAATATAATATAGAAGGAACCTTGTTAACGCCTCTGCGTCTCCCGTTCCCTGTCGTCCATGCCTTTTCCTTCCTTTCGTGACCTCCACTACTGTTTCTCGCACTTCTTCCGCTTTCATCTCTTCTGGTTCGATATTCCCTGCGTCTCTTTCTTCTTCCGTGTCCTCCCGTGCCCTTCCTCCCTGTCTGTTCGCATTCTTATACACGTGGGGGGAAAGCGTTTTGAGGGAATACATCCACGGGCATGACCGCTTGGTGAGCGGTGGTGACTACTCCGGTTTCAGACGCTACCCTTTGTTAAATGCCGTTTGTGATGTGTTCCTCCTTAGCGTGGTTTAATCCCGCTTGTAAATGTTTTTGCATTAGGATTATGTGCGATAGAGTTTAATTAATATTGTATGGTGCTTTTAAGGGATTATTGGCATAATACCTTATAAAGTATTTCTTGGGAAATTGAACTTTAATATTTTATGTTTGTCTAATTATATATATAGTATATAATATTTATATTAATATGATAATTTATTTTTGTTTGTGTTGTATGATTTGTTATATTAAATTATTTGTTAATATATTATGATAAAACTCATTCAATATTTAGCATTAATTAATTAAAAATATGATCAATAGATATATATTAAAAAAATTAAGGAGTTATCATTAATTAAGTTGCAATAGTATTAAAAAATGGAAATGTTTTATTACAAAAATGTGGGATCATGACAATATAGCATGCACATGCTATGATAAACAATACATGTATGCATTTTTTTGACATAAAGCTAGAAAATGGACATGCTCGCAGTCAAGTTTTTAGTTCCAAGAAGCACAAACGCATATTGAATTATGATGCCTTTAGGCTTCCCTTAGTTTTTTTTTCATGAGGATATATACATAAAAAATAACAATTAAGTATAAGAATATAATTTGTTATATTTTATGTACATATATTGGTAGGATGTTTGAAAGCAATTTTAGATCTCTAAGAGTCATGATGTAGATTCTAGATTTTAGGAGATCTTATAACTTTTTAAACTTAGTCAAATTTCAATAATGAATAGGCTCCTATAATCATTCTCTTTCTATCTCTCTATCTCATGCTCTTTTTCTCCCCCAAGCTCTAAACCTATCTATTTTCCTATCTCTCTCATTCTCCTCCCTCTCTACCTCACTCTCTCTTCTTTCCCCAAGCTCTAGATCTTATAATTTGTCAAACCTAGTCAAATTTCAATAATCAGTAAACTCCTATTATTACTCTTTCTATCTCTATTTCACTCTCTTTATCTTCCTCAATCTCTAGACCTATCTCTCTTCCTATCATACTCCATCTCCCCTCTCTCCCCCATCCCTTTATCTCACTTTCTCCTCTCTCCCCAAGTTTTAAACTTATCTCTCTAACCCTTCTACTTTATGTCTCCCCTCTCTTTTCTACCTATCTCACACACATTATCTCCTCTTTATCTCACCTCTCTATTCCTCTCCCCATATTTCTCTCTCTTTCCCTCACTCTACTTATCTTTATATCCTCTCTCACTTTACCTAGATACCTCCCCTCACTCCCTCCCTACATCTACTTTTGTAATACCTCTCTCTCTCTCTCTCTCTCAACATTTCCCTTTGCACTTACATGTATCTCCCCTCTCTATCTCTACATATTTGTATCTCCCTCACTCCCTACCTCTATATATCTAAATAAATCTACATCTCTCTCACTCCCTTCCTCACTCCTTCCCTTTCTATTTTACTTTATCTAAATATCTTTGTCTCCCCCACAATCTATACCAATCTATCTCCCTATCACTCTCCATCTTTCTCCTCTCTACCTCTCTATCTCACTTTCTCCTCTCCACCTCAAGATCTAGACCTATCTTTCTACCACTTGTAATATTGTAAATTGTCCATTTTTATTAGTGTGTCTAATTTCACACTCTCCTAGCACCTATTTTGGTATTTCCCTTTCCTTTAATTTCACACTATCCTAGCACCTAATTTCATATTTCAAAGCATATTCTGCATATCTATGCATTATGGTTTGAGCGACCAAGTTAGAATTGATATTAAAACTCCATTATCTTGCATTCCTAGAAAGTTGAAATAACATTGCTAGAACCAAATCAACCTACCTCCTGGTCCTACACTTCTATACGCAAAGGTTGGGAGGATAATTTGAAAGTCCAATCTAATTAAAATCCCACTCCGTGTGAAATTATACCAAATCTTAGTCTCCCGATTACTTTCACACGCAATTTCGAGACTCAGGGCCCCAAAGTTGAACACGTCCATCTCGTGTGAGCTTTCCCGTTGTTACGAACTCAAGCGCTATATACCCAATTGTACCTGTTGCGCTGGTCGAATGTCTTCCTTTTTCGTGTTCCACTGTTCTGGCAAGCCCAAAATCACCCAACTTCGCTTTGAAATTCAAATCCAACATCACATTGCTCGCTTTGATATCTCTGTGCACAACGCTGAATTATTCACGTCTGGGGCTGTATTTGCCACGAAAATTGACATGAACAATTCCAACTGTATATTGTGTGAGTCTGAATTGAGTTTCCACTGGATGCTGAAATGGACGTTCTGCGGAAGAAACCGACACAGATCTATATCGTATCACAAGACTGACCTTGTAGGTTTAGAAGCCCTAGTTCCATTGGGGTTAAATAAAATAAACACTTAAAGCTTCTCCTTGGTGCCATCATAATCCACCCATGCGGCCCATCTTTCTCTGTTCTTGAGAAAGGTGTTGTTGCAAAGATCATATACTGAAACGTTTTTCTTGGATTTCCTGTTGTTCACGTCAATTCCCACTTGGTTATCATCCTGATCGTAAGGAAGATTATTGAATGTGTCGAACATCAACCACAACAATTTGATTTGATGCATTTCCATCTTTTGCAGCTTCAAACAGGCCAAGCCATTCTCCAGAAGAGTTGTCTAATGATTGCAGTCCAGAAGGCGCCAAAAAGAAATTGAGTCCATCCCCAGTGAGCTTATTATCATTGATCTTAGAGATAGCAAATTGGAAATGGGTAGAAAAATTCACCAAAGCTTTAGAAGAATTATCCCACACTGGAATTAACTTATTGTAAGTTGTGTAAATATTAACGAGCAGGGCAAAAAGCATATACACAACACAAAACAACAGAAAGGAAATAACACAAACACAACAAAGGAGACACTAGATAATTCTTATATTAACTATATTCATTCATATTCAAGTATGAATTGAAGAGTTGAGGGAGCCGAAAAGGTCATGTGACCGTTGGGCTTCACATCCCAACAATCTCCCCCGTGAAGACCAACCGGCACAGCCATGCACTGACATCCCTGCTCAAAATATACTCCTCCTCGATCCAAGAAGCCAATTCCGGTACCTTTGTCTCTCACGAGGTTGACATCTACTACTTCTCCATATTGGGTGAATACCATTGAAACAGAACCATCACGAAAAACCCTGCAAGACACCTCCTTTGACTCTTGAGCTCCTATAGATCGGCGAAAGCCCTGAATGCACATAGAAAACTCCAGTCGAATCCCTTGGCTCACACATAAGAAATATTCTCCACAAAACTAGTCAACCAAACCCTAGGAAATAAAGCTCCCTTACATTTAGAAGGAGAAATAAAATCCCTGCCATTAGTTTTGAAACATATTTTGCACTGAATCTGATCAACAGAGCCTAAGTCCAAAACAATGGAGTCTCTATCCCTCTCCATCATAAAACAATGGATTCTCTATCCCTCTTTATTCATGTTCATGCTCTTCTTGCTTGACGGATCCCCCAATTCCATGTTTTGTCTCCTACAGTTTGAGGCTCTCGCGGTTCACCATGAACTCTTCTTTCTTCAAAGAAATTTTAACTGGAGTCGTTGTAGCACCTTGTTCCACAAAATTATTCAAAGGACCATCATCTTTTCTCGCTGCCACTCTACAGCGCTTGTGTCTCCTGACATTCCCGTCCAACTTTTCATTTTCTTTCTACAGCTCCGCCATTGCAGACACTAAAGCATGCTCAACTTCACGTAATTCTTCCTTATAAACCAATGCTCTGGCTTGGAGGTCTTTGTTAGCTGTAGAATATCTCACCATCTGATTTAGATGGTGTAATTCATCTTGAGCAGGAGATGACGCTTTCACCACACCTTCAATGTCCTTGTCTACAACATCAAACTTTTTGACAACCTCTTGGTAAAGTGTTGTCTCTCTATCTTCCCCAATGGCAATATCTCTCTCTGTCACATCCCTTTGATCTTCCAAATCAGGCCTAGCTGATGATGAAACTATTTTGTGATTTTCATCAATTAACTCCTCTAGATACTCGAAATTGTTCTTATGGGTTTGTTCATCAATGCCCATGGCTCGGTTTCCCCTTAGCATGCTCTATAGCCTCTTCAACTGCCATGAATGCTTGTCTCCACAAAGGGTCTAAATCATTTCCTGACCAACATAGTGGCCAACCAACTTCATCACTCTGCATTTAGTCAACTATGGTGATGCTTTATGCAACCATCTTTTGGACACCTCACCAGGCTCTGGCACCATTATCATTGCCAAAACGTTTCTCACACCCGTAGTATGGAATGACCTCTCCAAAGCAACTTAACACAATGCCACACCATCTGCAAAGCCCTCTGAAGGCTCAATTATTTTTGGGCTCCATTGCTCTTCTCCCTCACTCTAATCTGCATCCTCCTCCTCACCCCAAGAGGCAAAATCAACAGCAGATTCAATTTGGGTCTCCGATGGCATACACTCTTCTTCTTCAGCTGAATTTTTCTCATTTTTCCAACCATCCCACCAATGTACGTGACGTTTTGTTTTAACTTTTTCTTGCACAATTTTACTCTCCACCGAGTCTAAATTTGCAAGAAATTCTTCGATGACTAAATTGGTATTTTCATCTTTTAGTTGCCTTTCAACCTTCTTGAAAGACCAACAATTTCTTTTGACGTGGCCTTGCTTGCCACAATACTAGCAACTAGTTTCTCTAACTTTGAACCTCTGCATCTTCTCAATAATTTTCAATCCTCTATCATCTCTGATCAAACCAATTGTGGCTCTCATACCAATTGTAAATAGTAACGAGCAGGGGAAAAAACATATAATGAACACAAAACAACAGAAAGGAAATAACACGGAACAAAAATGTTTATAGTGGTTCACCAATTGACTATGTCCACTCTCAAACAAGAATAATTCTTATATTAACTATATCCAATTACATACAGTGCATAGACTACACACATATTTATACACTCATATTCAAGTATAAATCAAAGAGTTGAGGGAGCCAAAAAGATCATGTGACCATTGGACTTCACATCCCAACAAATTGCCCATCCATGGCCCCGTTTCCATCTGCCATTTAAATTATTGGCAATGAGTTCTATGCGATCCTTACAAAAGAAAGTATCTGTCGACTGATTGATATTGGTACTGGGAGGGAAGTGAAAGCTAATTCTTTTTGCACCAAATCCATGAATGAAAGAAGATGACGCACTAATACAAACGATAAATAATCGGGAGAAGTGAATTCTATGGAGATTAGTCACGTCAATTCGTCTTGTGTGACTGGATAACAACAATTAAGCTATATGAAAGGAGAATCTCAATGGGGCCTGTTCATTCAAATTTTAAATATTAAATTAGTCTAACTTTGTGTGTAATTTTGTAGTCGTGACAATGTAGTTGATTGATCGCTTAATAGTATTTTATATGTTGTAGATTGACGTGAGACGTACGTTCATAGGGCCACAAACAATCAAATCATCAAACAACCACATGATAGGAAATGTTATATGATTTGAACATTACCTTGTTTATTCTTCTTGCCCTACGAAATCGATATCTCGTATTACTTAGGATAAGCAATTTTCTCCTTCAGAAAGGAATAAACACTCTCGACTGCTTTACTTTCAATCTCAATAAATTTGAGAAGAGAAAGACCAAGCAATGATGTGGAATGGTTGATAAGCAATTTTCTCCTTCAGAAAGGAATAAACGCTCTCGACTGCTTTACTTTCAATCTCAATAAATTTGAGAAGAGAAAGACCAAGCAATGATGTGGAATGGTTGATTTTTAGTGGTGATAAGGAATCAATGATGTGGAGTGTTTGATTTTCAATGTCAATAAATTTGAGAAGATAGAGTAAGTAAATTTTAAATTTTATTATCATTTAATTTATTTTATTTTTGATAAGGAATCAGTAATGTGGAATGCTTGATTTTTAATATCTTTATTCAATTTTCTTGTTGATAAGGAATCAACGATGTGGACTATTTGATTTTCAATGCCAATAAATTTGAGAAGACAAATAGTAGGTGATGCTCTGTAAAATGGAAGGATTGGTTAGGATAACCAAACACAAACAACAAACAAAAAACCAATTGTTAGTGTTAGAAATCACAAGCAAAACACTTTCCTAAGTAAACATATCAAGAAAGATTCTACAAAATAGCTAGAAAGCTTAATAAATCTAAGAAATGCTACTAAACACCTCCAAATGCTCTCTACCATGTTTGTAGCTTCTCCTTCCTTGTTCCTCTCCTCTAACCAAGTTCCAAATAAGTGTAGCTCTCAGCAGCTTTTTGCACTATGGATGCCTTATGGAGGTTCAAAATTGAATATGATTAATCTATGCTATGCAAATGTTAATTTTAGACCAAAAGAGTGAATGTAAATAGTTTATGCTAAATGATCTCTATCTAAAAATGACTATAAGGTAAATGCATACAAGTTTTTCAGGATCTGGATTATGAAGAAATGGGCTATATTTATAGGAAAAATGGAGCAATGGATGGTTGAGATTGAGTAATCTCAACAAGGATCGAGATCGAATGGTTTATGATCCATGTGAAGACTTTCAACCCAATCCTAGGATGACAAGTGTCAACATGAGATGAGTTGAGAGGAGAGGGAAGAAGCATTAAATGCTTGACATGACCTTAGGGTTAACTTGGGAGGTAAGGTTAAGGTTGAGTTGAATGGATAAATTCATTATCCAAAGAATAATGCTTTTATCCAATGGATAAACTCTTGTGCAAAAGTTAGTGAGGATAACTGTGGTCAAAGCAATAAATGCTTGAGGAGACACATGGGTTACATGAGGGTTGAGTTAAGCAAAAAGTCTTCAACCTTGCCCGAAAGGGTAATTTAATCGTTAATGGTTTGTAAGACTTTGGGGACAACTTTGTAAGAGTCCTTCCAAATTTGGGGAAACTCAACAAGTTAGCTTGTTGAATGGATAAAGCCTTTATTGCTTTTTTTTTGGAAGACTTTCTTTCAAATTTGGGGAAAGGGGATGGCTAAAGGGTTTTAGGCTTCATTGATTGGGATTAGAAGAGTCTAGAAAGTGTTTAGAATTGCAAGTGGGTTTGGTGGGTGAGGGAAAATAGGATTTTTATTTAGGAGAATGCAAGTGGGGGGGGATTTAATGATTTAAATAAATGTTTTATTTAATTTATTTAAAAGAAGAAAGAGGATTAAATGAAATAAATAGGATTTTATTCATTTAATTGATTGTGAATTTGGTTTAATGAATTAATCAAAATAAATTAAATAATTTATTTAATTAATAGGAGATTGTTTGAATATGAATTAATTAAATGTTAATTTAATTAACTGATGGCTAGTGGGTTTCTAATCAAATAAATAGCAAATATTCATTTAATTAAAATGGACAGATTTATGTGACTACATTTGTTCCTCTTTGAAATGGTGCGATTTATCGTGTCGTTTCAAAGAAAGAAAAATAGGTGTGAAGAAATATGCCCCATAAAATGTTAATTTAATGGGTGGTATGCCCCCTCGAGAGATGAGCTGAAAATTTCAAAAAATCGGGCGATCTCTCGAAAAAGAATCAAAATTGGCGGGGAGATAGAAGAGAAATACTGGTGAAAGAATAGAAGAAATCGAAGATAAAACGAAGAAATGGGAGGTTCTGAAAGATCACGGGGACTGTGGCGATGAGCGGGTAAAATTAGGTTTACGATGAAGGGTATATATGGGGGTGAAGGGGTAAAAACAGGGTCATTTTCATTCATCTCCATAGTGATTTCAGAGCTCTGATAGTGACCTTTTTGAAAGAGAAAGAGCAAGCAACAATCAGGATGTTGGTACCGATAACAGATCGTCGGCTAGAGCGAGTTCGTTGATTCCAGTGGCCAGATGACTACGGACCAGCAGTATGTGAATTTGAAATTTTGGTTTTCATGCATTTTTTATGGGTTTTTTGCGTTGTCCAAGTTGAGTCAAAACAATAGCACTACAACTATGTTTTGGTGCTTTTGTCAATTAAACTAGCGTTATTGCGTCATTATAGAGTTATTGCATAGTGTTTTTAGCACTTTTGCAAGTTTTTGCGCATTTGCATAGTTGTTTTAGCGTTTTTGTTGTTTGGGTGCTATTGAGGCCTTCTTGTAGCGCTATTGTTTTGAAATAGCGCTATTGTGCAGTGGTTCTAGCGCTATTGTTGGTTTAGCGCTAATGTGTAGTTGTTGTAGCGCTATTGTCAATATAGTAGCACTATTGATAGCAGAGTAGCGCCATTGTTTAGGAAAATAGATGCCCCAGTGTTTTTAGAAAAAAGAATCTCCTGACGCCAATGATGGATGGATGGAGAGGTTAGTTGTTCTGAATCATAACAGCCTCGTTGAGACTTAGGTCATTAGGATAAATGCCTGTTGTAGTCTAGGTGTGCCATGATTGCTTACCTGTTGAGACCCAAAGATACTTGATCAAAGTATATGTTGATAGTCTAGGTTTAAACTTAAGAAAGTTTGAAACAAAATAACTGATGAGGATGGTTGATGTACGTGTGTAGGAGGAGCTTCGCGTCTTACAGATGTGAGAGAGGCATCCAACCACACAAGGGTTGCGAGATCGATTGATAGAGGCTGAGGTTGATTGCATTGCAGCGACGGGCCTATACGATGTGATGTATATGCCCGTGATTCAAACAAACCGCGGTTTGATTACAGCATTGGCAGAGCGGTGGCATAGTGAGACGTGTATGTTTCACCTAGCACAGGGGGAGATGACTGTGACACTGGAGGATGTATGGCATATCCTACACATTCCCATTCGAGAAGAGCTGGTGACATATGACCAAGCCTGGGGGACAGTAGCAGTGCAATGATTGTTTGATGAGGATGTGTTTATTCATGATGGCTCGATAGCATGGGAGGATATAGCCGCCTTATATGAGCCCCTACTAGTTGTTTTATTAGGTATTGTTGGGGGCCTGCTATGTCCAGATCGACGATCTCATGGGCTGGTCGTTGGTTGGGGCCAGGTGATAGAGCAAATGATGACTGAGGGGACCGTGCGTTCTGTTGCACTTATATTGAGAGTTGCATGAGGTAGTATATCGAGAGGTGAGCTCACTGGGAGTGGGGATCACTCTGCTACATATCTGGGCGTGGGAGCACCTACCTATGACTCGACCAGTGAGTCTGAGATTTAGGGCAGTGGATCAGCCCTATGTATATATGTATGGTGGTATGATGAGTCAGCCCCACCTAGGGAAGTTAGAGTGGTGGCGGCGGGCTCTCGAGGATTTGGATACGGTGATCTGGAGGCCATATATTGAGTGCGAGCCCTAGGAGGATGATGCAGAGGCCTTGTCGTATGTTTTTATGACATGATACCTTATTGGTAGGACAACCTACAATGTCGAGAGACAGGTACCTAGGAGAGTATTGAGACGATTTGGATGGAGGCAAGGATTGCCGAGTGGATCTGGAGAGTATGCACGGGTGGTTCGAGAGAGGTTCCAGTGGGGGCCAGTATTACCCTATGATCAGGCTTTGGCAAAGTTTTGGACTCTACAAGCGATACCATGGTAGATGAGGTTGGGGGTTGTAGATGCAAGTGTGACAGATGAGTACACGCAATATATTGCGGCACATCTGATTCCTTGTATATCAAATCCAACAGAGCCGATTCCATCCTTTAAGGTGGAGAGGAGACAGAGATGGAGGAGGAGAGGAGGTCGCGGAGTGGTAGCAAGGGGAGGAGGGAGAGGTGATGGAGGAGGAGGAGGAGGGGGTGGGGGATTTGGAGGTGGGGGTGGGAGTGGGGGTGGTGGACAGTTACAACAGTGAGGGAGAGGCGGGTAGCCATTGTGACTGTCACAGGGACCTTTGATGCAGGGAGGAGTGAGATTAGGTGGCAGGGATATGGGGGAGGGGGAGGCACCTATGGATACGAGAGAGGGAGCCATGGGAGGAGGAGAGGGAGCTACTGGAGAGGCACCTATGGATACGGGGGAGGGAGGAGGAGATCTGTGGGATCATATGGTATTATTTTTGCAGATGTGGCTAGAGGATATGGAGGCAGAGGTTGCAGCTAGAGATGTTCAACTATTTGCACAGGAGTCAGAGTTGACTATGGTGCTACGGGAGAGAGATTAGGCAGTTGATAGGGTGATCCAGCTATAGGAGAGAGTTCTGGCCTTGGAGGGAGTACAGGGACATGGGCCATCGATTGATTCACTGGCGAGAGAGTTATGGAGGGTAGGTGTAGAGGTTGATTATTGGCAGGGTCTATATGAGCAGGTGGTGCCATCTAGTCTGCGGGCACTGAGCTATTCATAGATGCGTTGGGAGAGATCAGAGCAGTCTCAAAGGATGCAGAGCAGTGTTGGTGTGATGGGTTCTCCATAGCGAGGTAGTGTAGGTGGTGTAGGGGGTAGTGGGGGAGCAGGTGGTGATGGTGGTGATGGCAATGCAGCATCTAGCCAAAGTGGCATTTGAGAGAGCATTTATGCATGTTATTACATTGTCATTTTGGACTGTGTCTTGGATGGCTCTTGGTAGCTAATATTTTTGATATCATTGTACTCTAATACATGTATGTTTTTGCGAGATGATATGATGTGATATATGAGGAGATCCCATATTTTATGATGATATGCATGTTGATGATATGTATGGATTCATGCAGGATGATGATCTATGATTGTATTCTTAGATGGATATTTGTGCTTGCTATATGTAGGTGTTGATGAGATGATTCCTATATGCATGTTATGTTTGATTTATATGATGTCTATATGCATGTTTATGAATGTGATACTGATATGTGGATGCAGGTTTATATGTGCATGATATGTTGGTGTAATGCTTTATGTATGTATGAAATACCATGATGATGATGTATGCATAATGAAATGATACTAACGATGATATAGATAGTACTTGTGTTTTATGTTGATGAGATGATGATATGCAGTGATGTTTGATATGTTGACATGCAATGAATGAAATGATTTATGTAAATGCATCTAAATGGTTAAAATGAATGCAAAATGGATAAACAAATTCAATGTACAAATGTTTATGTGATGATATCTAAATGAATGCATGTGTAAAATGTATAAACCAATGTTTGAGACAGATGGTTTTTGTTATGATTCTAAAATGTTGATAAAATATGATTAAGTGAAATGATAATGTGATGATAATGCAACTCATGGGTAATGAACAACTGCACCTTAATGTAATTTAAAAGGATAATGAATGCATTTTAATGAATCCTAAATGAAATCTTTGTAAGATGAAATGAATAAGAATATACTAGATGGATAGATGAATGTACTTAACTAATGGATAGATAAATAAATGTATGCAACTAAGGAAATCTAAACAAATGCATGGTAATCAAATGTAAACGATGGTGAATGATAATGTTAAATGAATGTACAGTAATGGCTAATAAATGGTAGTGAATGCAATTATGAGAAATTTATACAAATGAATCTAAATGTCGTGATTTTACAATGATGAAATGATACTAATGCAAGTAAATGATAATGAACTATATGTATTCAAATGCAACTAAATGATATTAAATGCCCTGTAATGAACATCTAAAATGAATTTAATAAAACCTATATGTAAGTACATGATAATGAACGAGGTGCATTTAAAATGCAACTAAATGTAATGAAATTATGATGCTATGTGCTCATGAGAGATGAATGCAAGGTTGTTTAGACTTTGCATAACGCACTGATGATGTATCAGAGAACTTTGTCGTGATTGTATCCAAGACCAATTTATTTTTCAAATAACTTCTCATATTTAAACTTGTTCACACTTGCATACAAAATCATACATATGAATAATGAATGATTAAACGGATGGGTGATATGCAATAGAATGCAATATAAACAGATGGGATGAAATGGTGATCCATAGTGCCTTATTTTCATCATTGAGAATAGTAGTATCAATCTTGGATGAGGCAATAGGAACCAAGTATGGAGCATTGTACCTACAAACAAGCAGCATAAATAAATAATAAAGAATATGGACCCTCCACAATGGTTCATGCTCATATGGTCGAGGTATACGTTGTATTCAGCAAGCCATAGTGATCCATGACTGTCTTTTGCATAAGATCACGTAGCTTGGTGAACTTCCCATGTAGACACCATTATTACATGCCCCAGAACTTCATTGGAATAATTCGCAAAAGATAAACAAACAAACAATACGTAGGAACCATCCCGGACACTCTAATCACTTGTGGATATCCCGGAGTAGCGTAGGAACCTGATATAAATAAATAATCTACAAATTAACCAAGCATTTGATAGCTTAAAAAGAATTTTCTTATCAAAGAAAAATGTCATCATGTCATTGTTTTGGTAAGGAAGGGTGCATCCTTGTTAAGATAGTTGTGTGTCCCTGTTGATTGTTTGGTCGATGTGATAAGTGATCATTGTTTTGAGTATTTTCAGAATGTTTGCTTGGTATCTACTTGGATGCGTATGTACAAAAGCATTGCCATGTTTTTGATTGATTTTTTATGTTTTATGATGTTTTTTTGGATTTTGTGAGTGTTTTGAATGTTTTTGGTATTTTATGAGTGTTTTAAATGTTTTTGGTATTTTGTGAGTGTTTTTAATGGACTCGATGAATCACAAGTAATGCAGAATCCACTTCCATCAAATAGGTTAAGAGCATTGCCCCCAGTTTTTAGACATGACTATGAAAAAGCGGGATGCAGGACACATGAAGTACTATCCTTGATTGCAAATCAATAACAAACCATGGTGGTGACTGATGGATGAGTGGGTGCTATGAATGTGATCGCAACAAGTCTGAAAGACAATGGAGTCATAGCCTTTACGAGTGGCACCTTTTTGCCAGGTTTTCACCATTGCACTTACCCAAGGTGCCACCGGAGTGGTTGTTCACTGTTTGGATGAATGGTTTTTCTTTACTATTTTGATTTTTTTTGTGTTCTTCAGGACATTTTTCTGAATGTTTTTGGTGTTTTCTTGGTATCTATGGGAGCCTAATGCTCTGTACAGCTTATGTTAAAAACCGTTTGAGGTGCATGTTTTTAATTGGATCTGCTAGCGGTTCTCCTTTTGAAATAGCCAACTGATATGCCCCAAACCCAAATACAACAGTGATAACATATGGACCCAGCCAGTTTGATTCAAACTTTCCCTTATGTTCTCTATTTGGTTGGTTACGAGGATTCTCTCAAAGAACAAGATCACCTACCTCAAATGTATGAGGTCTAACTCGATGATTATAGCTTCTGCTCATGCACTGCTAATAGGCTTTGAGGTGATTGTATGCAGCTTGTCATTTCTCATCAAGTAGTTATAAGTCTTGAAGACGTGATACTCTGTATGCTTCATCATCTATGAGAGTATGCAAGGAAACCCATAGAGATGGCATCTCGACCTCAATAGGTAAGATAGCTTCTGCACCATAGACTAGTGAGTAGGGAGTTGCGCCTGTAGGGGTTCGAATGCTAGTTCGATACGCCCATAGTGCTGGATTTAATTGAACATGTCAATCATGGTTGGCATCATTGACTGTCTTCTTGAGGATTCTCAATATGTTCTTATTTGATGCTTCGGCCTGACCATTTCCTTGTGGGTAATAGGGAGTGGAAAAGTGATGTTGGATATGAAACTTCTCACAGAGCTAACGGACATCTTGATTTTTGAAAGGAAGACCGTTATCTATGATGATGGACATGGGTACACCATACCAGCAGATGATGTAATTAAGGATGAATGAGGTGATCTTCTTGTCGGTGACTTGGGTAAGTGGAACAGCTTCGATCCACTTTGTGAAGTATTCGGTGGTGCTAATAATGAATTTGTGGCCGTTGGATGAAGATGGATGGATTTTACCCACAAGGTCAAGTCCCCATTGACAAAAAGGCCATGGTGTTGTGATTGGTTGCAATTCCTGTGTTGGTGCATGTATTAGGTCTCCATGAACTTGGCATTTCTTGCATTTTCTGACAAAACAGTAGGAGTCTTTTTCCATAGACGGCCAATAGTATCCAACTCGTATGATCTTCTTTGCTAAGGATGGACCGCTTGCGTGAGTTCCACAAATTCCTTCGTGTAACTCTTCCAAGGCCTTTGTTATCTCATCCTGTTCCAGACAGCGAAGGAGAGTACCATCAAGACTGTGTCGATATGGGGTTTCAGCAATGATGGTATATCAAGCGGTTTGGCGAATGAAGGTTTTACGTTGGTTATTCGATTGGTTAGAAGGAAGTGTATGATCACGTAGGTAGGTGTAGAACTCACTGTACCATAGGGATTCAGAACCGATAAGGCCCCATATCATCTCAGATTCAGGGATATCATAAGCAGGAATCCAAAGCTATTCTACCAAGAACTCATAGCGTGTTGAATTTTGTGGAAGATCTAGGAGAGATGCAATGGTAGCCATGGCGTCAGCAACTCGATTTTGATTTTTGGGTATCTGCTCAAAGGTGATAGTAGTAAATGATGCCTTTAACCTGTTCACCATTTTCTTGTATGGCATGAGTTTTTCATCCTTGGTCTGATATTCATTATTTACTTGTTGGATGACCAGTTGGGAGTCATCATATATCTGTAGCTCTTTTAATTTCCATTGTATGGCTAGTTTGAGTCTTGTGATCAAGGCCTCATATTTTGCCATGTTGTTTGTGCATGGAAATGTGAGCCTGTAAGACTTCGGGATGTTGTCACCTTGAGGTGTGATAAACAGAATACCTGCCCCCGAGCCATGCCTCGTGTATGAACCATCAAAGTATAGTTTCCATGGTTGTGTTGTTGTGATCATGAATATCTCTTCATCTGGAAAATTGGAAATGAGAGGATGATCGCTTATGAGGGGTGCATTGCAACTGATCTGCAATAACTTGACCTTTGATAGCCTTACGGTCCACATACTTGATGTCAAATTCACTTAGAATCATCACCCATTTATCCAAGTGACCTATCAATGCTGCTTTGCTGAGTAAGTACTTTAGTGGATCGATCTTGGCAATGAGTTATACTTTATGTGTTAATAGGTAGTGCCTCAGTTTAGTGGCTGCCAAGATTATTGCTAGGCAAGCTCGCTCAATAGGGGTGTAATTAAGTTCATAGCCAACTAGTGTGCAAGAGATGTAGTAAACAACACACTCTTTCCCTTTTGCATTATGTTGAGATAGTCTTTAAGCATCTTGAATGCTTGCTGGCATCTGGCATCCCATTGAAAGCGGATGTTCTTGTGTAACAGGTGTGTAAAGGGGTGACACTTATCTACTAGTTGTGCAATGAATTTTTAGATGGATTGTAGTCGTCCTTGTAATTCCTTAGTTGACTGATGTTCCTTGGAGGTGGCATGTCCATGATTGCTTTGACTTTGGCTGGGTCGACCTCAATGCCTTTGCTTGAGACAATGTATCCTAGAAGCTTCCCTGAGGTTACTCCAAAGACACATTTCTTTAGGTTGAGTCGAACATGATATTGTTCCAGTCTATCAAATATTTTCTCTAATATTACTAGATGAACTTCTCTTGTTAATGATTTTGCCAGTAAGTCATCCACATAATCTTCCATTATGGTATGAATCAGATCATGAAATATGGTGGTCATTTCTCTTTGATAGGTCGCTCCTGCATTCTTTAGACCAAAAGGCATTACATTCCAATAGTATGTTCCCCATGGACATGTGAAGGCCATTTTATTTTGATCCTCTAGTGCGATCTTTATCTAGTTGTACCCTGAAAAAAGCCATCCATGAGAGAAAGCATGGCATGTCCTGTTGTTAGGTCTACAATTATGTCAATGTTTGGTAGGGGGAAGTCATCTTTAAGACATGCCTTGCTTAGATCTCTGAAGTCAATACAGATACGGATGCCCCCATTGGGTTTGTCGACAGGCACAATGTTGGATATCCAAACTGCATAATCAATTGGTGTAAAACCAACATCCAGGAGTTTCTTAAGTTCTGCTTTGACTAGTACTGCAATCTGGGGGTGCATCTTGTGAAGCTTCTACTTGACAGGTTTGGCTCCTTCTGCTACGGTGAGGTGACGCATGACTTAATCAAGATCAAGACCATGCATGTCTGCATATGACCATGCAAAATTTATCTAATGCTTCTGGAAGAATTCGACAAACTTAGGTTGTTCCTCTAGAGTTAAAAGAGATGCCAGATGTATGTGGTGAGGAGTTTCAGGAGTCCCCACATTGTATTCTTTTGTCTCTTCAATAAGGATTGTTGATCATTCTTGTTGTGTACTAGAGGGGAGGATGTCAAACCTTTCATCCTCAGGCACCGCAAAGAGGTTTTCACCATTGGATACGCTCTTTCTTTTTACTTTTGTGGGATCAAATAGTGCCACAATGTGGTTTTCACTGGAAGATCCATGTTTTATTGTTATATTTTTGCAACTGAAAGGTTTGGCATCTGCCCCAAAGTATGTTGTGCTATTAAGTTCAATGGTGAATCCATCTTTGTGATCCCCGCTTGGTATGTTATCCTGTAGTTCCAAAAAGTCAATGATCATCTCATCATTTTGGAATTGGTTGAGGCATGGGGGATTAGATTGGTTCCATTCGATGAGTTCGGGGTGGATAATGGGCATTACCTCATCGATCGGGTTAAGTTCATAAGATGTGTCAGTGAGGGTTAAGATGTTGTAGTGAAGATTGTTGATGGTACTTTCCCTATCAGAATCGGGCATAGGATGTGACGTAGGGTTTGTGGAAGATGTTTCCAGTTCAGGAACCCAAGAGGTTTTAATCTGTGCTTCTCCATAAACAGGGATTTCTTTGTGAGGTGGAGGGGGCGATGCGTCTTCCTCATCTAAAGTATTGAGATGTACTGAATCAAATTCCCACTCATGTGAGTCAGTTTCTGAGTCACTTTCCAATATCTGATTACTATACCATACTAGGATATCCTTTGAGTTAAATACCGCAGGTGTGATCGGTTGATGTACCATTGTAGAGGAAATGATTGGTGTTGCAGGAAGGATTATTGGGATCAGTGAATCCGATACTGGGAGTATCGATGTTGTTGAATCTGTTGTTTCTGATGGAATTGTCAATGTTGTTTATACTATTGTGAGTTCTGATACTGCTAATGGTGCTATTGGTGCAGTTGTTGTTGCTGATGGGGTTATTGGTTTGATTGGTGGGATGATCGGTGTTGTAAATGTGAATGTTGGCTTTTTCAACTGTATTGGGGCAATTGGTGTGGTTTTTGGTGTTGCTTATATAATCAAGGGTGACCACTTTAGGTTTGTATTAGGCTGATATAGAGGTTTGTTGGGTTTCCCTTTGAATCTGAGCTTCGAAAGAATCTCCTTTTGAAAGCCTAATCTAGTGTTATCGTTAGGCTTTAATTATGGCTGCAGTGACTCATGTCGTCCTTTCTTGCAAGGTCCCAAAGCACTCTGGCCATCATAGCCCATTCTTTGCATAATGAGAAGGCCTTTTCCATATTGATTTGTAGGAAGCTTGGTTTGTGGGGTTTCCATGGTGATAGGATCTTTATAGATCCATTTTGCTAAGTTCTCATCTCTAGTTTGCTCTTCCTGACTCTTTCCAAGGATAAAAGGTATCAAAGTGCATGCTCGCTTGACCAGTGGAGCTTGAAGTAGCCTTTGAGGTTTCTCATGAGTTCTAGGGGAATTTGGTAGTTGCCCAACACAAAAGAGTTAGCTTAGATTGTACTCCCTAGGCCCTTCCTTTGCCATTTTCATCTTTAGCTTCTCTTGCTTTGGCATAGTGATGTTTGAGCTAGAAAGAGAGGTTGGATTTACATATGATGTGGATGAGATAGCTTCTCTGTTGTTGGGAATGGTAATCTCTGGTTGATGGTTGATATTATGACAATATGCAAAAGGATTTGCATCGCCCGGGATTGTAATTTCTACACCGTTATGCGGGAACTTGAGACATTGGTGGTAGGTGGATGGAACAACTTGCATGGCGTGTATCCAAGGTCTTCCTAACAACAAATTATACGGCAGATGAAGGTCCAAAACCTGACATATAATGTGCTTCACCACTGGGCCCACTCGGATTGGTAACACAACTGCTCCTTTGGATGAACGCTCTGCATCATCATAGGCTTTTATGGTTATCTTTTTATGGGAATCTACTAATTCAATTGCATATCCCAGTGTTGTGACTAATTGTAATGTACAAATATTTAGGCCTGCTCCATTATTGATCAAGACTCACTTGATTCTGTGTTGGTTGATAAATCCTTCAATATGGAGTGGGGTGTTATGAGGTTGCTGAAAGGATGTATTGTCACTTTCAGAGAAAGTGAGACATGGTGATGACCTTAGATTTCCAACCATAGCTTGGAATTCATCTGTATTTAGATTTGCAGGGACTGGCGCCTCTTGGAGAGCTTGATCCAAGATTGTTTTATGAGATGGGGATAGGCGTAAAATCTCTAAGATAGAGATAAGTGTGGGCCTCTTATCTAACTGTTCCACAAGGTTGTACTGCTTTGGGATGGAAGTTGTGCCTTGTGGAGCTTCTTTAATGGTGATCTTGTTGCGACGTGTAACAACATTGTAGGTAGAGCTTGGAATTTTTATGGTAATGGCTGCAATTTGTTCATTGGCATCATATAGGTGATTCACAGTGTAATTATTGGCGGCTCGCGTCTAATCAGTTGTATCTGTGTTTCGCCCTGAAGTGGAAGGACCCCTTTGATCTTGTGATGGAAGTGGATTCTTAAACATAAGATGATCATTATCTGTAGTTTTTGGGTCGTGTCCTTCAATTTCAATATCACCTCGGTCAATAAGATCCTGAACAAGATCTTTCAATCTGTGACAATTGCTTATTTTATGCTCTTTCTCTTGATGGAATTCGCAGTGTTCATTATCCCTCCACCATGAAGGTTTAACTTGAGGTTCGTAATTGGACATCTTTGGTAAAGTCACCAGATTTGAAGAGACCAACTGACGTAACACTATTTCAATAGGTTCCCCTAAGGGAGTGTATGTACGTTTTGGTTTATAATTTTGTTGGCATTGTCTTGGTTCTTCTTGCGATATATTGTGTCCTTGATTTGGGGGAGCAACCGTGTTATTGTTAGAAGGGGGGTTTTGCCACGCAAATCAGACCACAAGTTGTGCACTCTTGATATTCCTTGCATCTACAACCCCGTCATTGACGATGTTTTTATTTTTATTCCAAAAGTTAGGTTTATCACTGTTAAATCACGAGCGAGGGGCATCTTTGGGTTCATTGTATATTTTGATAAGCCCCTTTTTAATGAGGGCCCATTCACATTTTAAACTCTGGGTGATCATGTCATTAAAGGATTTTTTTCCTTTCATGTCTAAATGAAATTCCATTTCTTCGTTCAAGTTGGAAATAAATATTTCCACTAGCTCTCTTTCAAGTAGATGAAGGGAATGTCTGCTAGACATTTGTTGCCATCGTTGCAGGAAAGCTGAAAATAGCTCCCCTGGTTTTTGCTTGGTGTTACAAAGGTCTGCCATGGTAACATCGCGCTACATGTTATGGGAATAATGTGATTAATTTTTGGACCAATTCTTTGAATGTCCTAATGTCGCTTGCTAGTTGAGAAAACCATGATGTGGTTGTCCCTCCCAAACTTTGAGGAAAGAGTCGCATTATGTATGTGTCCTCATATGCCACTTCTAGGCAAGCTGAATGAAATTCTCTAACATGATCGCGAGGGTCTCCTTTTCCTCTCAATTTTTTGAACTTAGGTGTTTCAAACCCTCGTGGAAAAGGTGGCATATGTAGGTTCCTATCAAAGGGATAGGGACAAATATCATTAAGTGAAAACTAGTTTGTTTTCACACCACTGTAGAGTTGTTGGGCTAAACTCTCGATTTGTTGTCTCAACATGTCAATGTCATTAGGAGGAGGAGGTGGTGGGGGATTTCCTGGAGGAATGTTGTATCTGATGTGCTCTCGACCTCTTCCATCCTCATTACGACTCTGGTGTTTTGATGTTTGCCTTAGTTGTGCAGTATCAAAATTAGAGGGTAGTTTGGCTCCCTCTTGGGCAAGTCTTAAAAAGTGAGCATCAGCATTGTTCCAGAGAATTTCGTCAAAGAGTCGATTGAAGAGAGGGTTGTGTTGTGCCCTTTCTATTGTTGTAGGAGTAGGAGTACTTGGATTTTTATCATTTACGTTTCCTCCAAGGGCTTCTTGGAATTCATTGAGATTTTCCTCCTCTTCCTCTTCAATTTCTAGTTGTCTAGACCTTGATCTGGTTTGAGCCATTTTGTTTATAAGTTTTTGTTGAAGTTTGGTGAAAATGATGATGAGTTGGTGATAGCATGAGAGATATATGTTTGGTGAAGTGTTTTGCATATGGATCTCTAACACTAAAGGTAGATGTTACCAAAGTCCTTCTATGAATTGCTTGTTGTGTTTGGTTGACAATGTTTGCTATGATAAGGTTTAGAGAGGCTTGAGATGTGTTACAGACCCAACTACCTAGTAATGAGAGGATGCACTTATAGACTAGTTTTAACCTTTGTAGAAATGTCTCTTAGGATGAGTTTATCCTAGATGTAGAGACACTCTAAAAAGTGATGTGTTGTATTTGATTCAAGCAATATCGAAAAAAAGGAACTTAGGAAAAGACCTCTTTTATGTTTTGAGAGTTGGAATGGATTGTTGATGTGTGTGAATGTGAAAATGGATGAAATGTTAACTTCAATAGAAACTCTGAGTCACAAATGGGACAAATTCTTCCTCTTCTCTTTCGGGGGTTGGTGGTTCTTCCCTAGCTGAGTTATATGTGATGCAAATGCCTGGAAAGAAGGCAGGATTGATTTTGCCTCTTTTATTTTTATGATAACTCAAAGCTTTATATTGAGTAAAAGCTCTGCGGTTTAAACACTCTTGATCAAACTCATTGGATTTTCCTTGAAGATATAGACGCATGTGATGCAAGAAGGTTCTATGTGAGAAAAAGATTTGTCTATTGAGATAGAAGAATTTCCTTCTTTTGATGAAAGCCTTTGAGTTCAATGGTCTTTTCTTCAAGTTGATATGTTGATGAAGATTCTTCCTTCTCAAAATGTGAAGAATTGTCATATAGTTTGATACTTTGTTTTTGCACTTTGTTTTTTATCTTTGTCAAATGTTGGTGTTTTGAAAATTCTGTGTTGGATGAATACTTGTTTTGGAATTTGGTTTTTTATTTTTGTTTGACAAGAAAACAAAGCAAGCACACAAACACAAGAATGTTGCTTCAAAAGGCACAAATAAGTGTGGGTCTAAATCAAACCAATCTTTGGACTTTTATGACCCTTTCTTTCCAAGTGTTTTTGAGTATGTTTTTTTTCCAAAAAGCCTGAAGTCGGCTCAGTTTATCACTGGGCTTGACAAAAATGAAGACACTTTAAACACACTTTAACCTTAAGGTCAAATGGCCAATTGCGATAATTTCAGCCCACATCTTGGTATTTCTTCAACTTTGGTACTACATACCTTATGAATCCCGTTGTGGCAGGTAAGGATGTGATATACTAAGTCTTGCACGAGAATAACAAATAGATGATCCCTATGATGGGGGAGTTGCCACTTTTATCAAGCTACAAGTAGCCTTTCAAAAAGATATGTTTCTACTCAAGGAAATATGTATGGTGAGTATCTTGGGAGCAAAACCATCTATGCTCTTGCACTGAACTTCTCACAAATATCCTCAATCAATAGAACGGGTGGGCTACTACATAAAGGTGTTTAGTAATTTTCGATGTCTTTGGACATAAGTTCATTTTGCAGTGACTCACTTAAGAGCCTTGTAACTTGTGGTGGGGCCCATTTGTCCTTTCAGCAAGTTACACTGTAGGAACAACTATACCCAAGGCTACAACTTTCGCTCACACCTGATTTCTATAGTGGCTCGAAGGATTTACCGCGCGAGGTCGTTCCCAAGAGTGATGTGTCTCTTGGCAGGCCTCTCTTAAAAAGATAAACTTTGAGTGTTACTAATACTTTTCTCTTGCACATAGAACCATGAAAGCCAAGGGAGAGGATAGTGTGTGTTAGAAGTAGGACCACTCGACAAACTATTTGCACAAGTGTACCAATCACAAAAATCGCTTGCTCTTTTTAACCTTTTTTCATCGCAATGTGATCTAACTATTTGGAGATGTTGCTCCAACAATCATGGTGTTCTTTTTAACTTCAAAGGCAAAATGTTGAGTAAAGTAGGAAATTGAAATCCTGGTCAACTGAATTTGAAACACTTATGCTTGAAGTAAATCGCCTTGAAACATGAAAACCTTTGACAAGTTGATTGTTCTTTTTACTTGCACAAAAATTGAAGTGTTGATTGTGAATTGCCTTAAGTTTGATGCAGGAAATGAAGTTTATTTGTTGATTTTAAGCACCAAAATAAATGAATCCTAACTTGCAATGAAAGCAAATTTGTGGGATTTTGTTCTTTTTAACTTGAACAAATGAAGTTTGTTTTAAGCCCAAATAAAAGTTGTGTTTCTTTTTAAGAACCCAAAATGAAGTGTGAGTTTAACCTTTAAGCCAAAAGAAAATGAATTCATTTTATCCAACTTTGAAAAACAACAAAGTTTAAAGAAATAAATTCAAATGCTTTCTACTCTAAACTCCTTCACCCTGCACAAACAATCAAACAGTTCAAAAAAAATGAAATGAAGTATAGGTGGGCTTCCACAAGCCTAAGTTTTGATTTTCGGTTACAAGGTATAAAATTTACAACTCTCTATTACAATAGCGTCACTCTGTGTAAACACAGAAGTTCTATTTAACACAAAAGCGCTAAATAACTTACAGATGCGCTAAACTAAGGTTAATAGCGCTAAAATTATTACAAATATGCTAAAAGATTATGTCGAACAAAAATAAATTCTGTCAAACAGGGAATGCAAACGCGCTAAACTAAGGACAAAGGCGCTACTATATAAGCAAAAGTGCTAAACTACAGGCAATAGCGCTATTTCCCAGATAATAGCGATATTCTGGTGAACAAAAGCGCTAAAGCACAAACTTTCGTAAGCACTAAAGCATGTTCAAAAGTGCCAAAGCGCAACCTGTGTGGCAATTAAAATCAGAAAAATGTTAGTAGTTTTTAAAACTTTTGGTGTTGGATTCACGTCAGGTTCACCAAATGATGCTCTGCAAAATGGAAGGATTGGTTAGGATAACCAAACACAAACAACAAACAAAAAACCAATTGTTAGTGTTATAAATCACAAGCAAAACACTTTCCTAAGTAAGCATATCAAGAAAGATACTATAAAATAGATAGAAAGCTTAATAAATCTAAGAAATGCTACTAAACACCTCCAAATGCTCTCTACCATGTTGGTAGCTTCTCCTTTCGTGTTCCTCTTCTCTCCAAGTTCCAAATAAGTGTAGCTCTCAACAGTTTTTTGCACTATGGATGCCTTATGGAGGTTCAAGATTGAATATGATTAATCTATGCTATGCAAATGTTAATTTTAGACCAAAAGAGTGAATGTAAATAGTTTATGCTAAATGCTCTCTATCTAAAAATGACTATAAGGTAAATGCATACAAGTTTTTAGGATCTAGATTTTGAAGAAATGGGCTCTATTTATAGGGAAAATGGAGCAATGGATGGTTGAGATTGAGTAATCTCAACAAGGGTTAGGATCGAATGGTTTATGATCCATGTGAAGACTTTCAACCCAATCGCAGGATGACAAGTGTCAACATGAGATGGGTTGAGAGGAGAGGGAAGAAGCATTAAATACTTGAGATGACCTTAGGGTTAACTTGGGAGGTAAGGTTAAGGTTGAGTTGAATGGATAAATTCATTATCCGAAGGATAATGCTTTTATCCAATGGATAAACTCTTGTGCAATAGTTAGTGAGGATAACCATGGTCAAAGCAATAAATGCTTGAGGAGACACATGGGTTACATGAGGGTTGAGTTAGGCTAAAAGTCTTCAACCTTGCCCAAAAGGGTAATTTAACCATTAATGGTTTGTAAGACTTTGGGGACAACTTTGTAAGAGTCCTTCCAAATTTGGGGAAACTCAACAAGTTAGCTTGTTGAATGGATAAAGCCTTTATTGCTTTTTTTTGGAAGACTTTCTTTCAAATTTGGGGAAAGGGGATGGTTAAAGGATTTTAGGATTGATTGATTGGGATTAGAAGAGTCTAGAAAGTGTTTAGAATTGCAAGTGGGTTTGGTGGGTGAGGGAAAATAGGATTTTTATTAAAATAAAATTCATTTATTTCAACAAATAGGTGCAAGTTGCATTTTTAGGAGAATGCAAGTGGGGGGATTTAATGATTTAAATAAATGTATTATTTAATTTATTTAAAAGAAGAAAGGGGATTAAATGAAATAAATAGGATTTTATTCATTTAATTGATTGTGAATTTGGTTTAATGAATTAATTAAAATAAATTGAATAATTTATTTAATTAATAAGAGATTGTTTTAAGATGAATTAATTAAATGTTAATTTAATTAACTGATGGCTAGTGGGTTTTTAATCAAATAAATAGCAAATATTCATTTAATTAAAATGGACAGATTTATGTGACTACAGTAGGCAACCTTCAAAATTTATCACCATCAAACCAATTTTCTTTTTGATAAGGAATCAATAGTATGGAAAGTTTGGTTTTCAATGTCAACAAATTTGAGAAGACAAAAAGTAAGCAACCTTCAAATTTGATAGTGTCTTGATTTTTACAAGAGATTAAGAAAATGAATTAAAACATCGATATTAAAAACTTCTTCATAATTTAATTGATTTTTCTTTCAATTATTTTATATATTTAATTTATTAAAGATTACAAAGATTTAAATTATATATTATATCTAGACATGTTTTCTTCTTTAAGAAAGAACAAACACTAGCAATTTAATTAAATAGTTTGATAGATATGTCAATAATTTTTTTATAGAAATTTAGAGTTTCTTTGATGTATTTATTTATTATTAATATATTAAATTATGTTTTAATTAATTAAAATGTGGGAGAGGGCCCAAACCCTTTACATAACCAAGAGGAACTCACAAGCAATGAGACCACCAAATGCCAAAAAAGAGGACACCCCTCTTTTTAAAACAAGGCTTTTGACCAGAGCACCCAATCAGTGAGAATAAGGGTCTCAAATCCTCAAAAAGGCTTACAAACTCAAAATAGAGGGGTTTAGGACAACACCCCGAAACATATTCCAAATTAAAAACCTTGCACTGGCTAAATAGTCAAGGAACCAAAAAACTAACAATAGGTTTTGAAAGGAATCATGAGTAAATACTTGCTTAGCCATGAAAGAAAACAAGATCCCATATAAAAAAAACTTGCACTAATAGACCAAACAATGATCAAAAAGCAACCAAAAGGAATTGAAAGGCCTCCCATAGCCTTTTACCTAAAGGATCACCATGACCACAAACTTGCATAGCCATGGAAGGACACCACAAGGATCTGGGGGTGTCCAAAGATCTTATTGAATTATGTTGTTATTTTTTTTTTAATTTAACTATATTAAAACTTAGTTTTATAATATATATTATTAATATATATATATAGAGAGAGAGAGGGGGGGGGGGAATTATTCACTATTTTATTCTTTTAGATATTTTTCTAGACAAACTTTCTCTTACATTTATAGGATTATATACATATTATTTTTCAGGTATGCATACTTTTGACTTGAGAATGTAAAGAATATTTATAGATCTTAAAATCTTTGAACTCATGATAGTAGTATAAAGGTAAGAACATGACAACTAGATTTTTCGTTGTTAATTATTGCTCCAGTGATTAATAAACAATATGATTTATTATTATGTTATTGTCATATTTTTAGTTTGAATTGTTGTTGGCTTATCTAAGTAATAGGAACAACTAGAATTATTTGTGGCTCTTATGTGTCACATTTACAACAACAAAGATAAGTAGATGAGGTGTTGTTATGGCCTAGCCTTCTTTATATTCATTACAAATCTTTATTACAAGATATTTAACAATACCATGCAATAAAAATGGCGGCAGGAAAGTATACTTGAAAAAGATTGTAGGTGTAAACTAGTGCGAGTCATCATGTAAATCCTAAACTCTCTTTAAAATGATTTCAAAAATATTGAAATTCACAACTCAAACTCTAAGTGACAAGCTTGAATGACATGGACAAGACATGCAATCATTAAAACTTGCAAATTCACTAATAACACACTCCCCCAACGTAAGGTGACATATGTTTCCACACAAGTGGAAAAGGACCTTTACTTGGCAAAATTTATTATGCGAATCACACGTGATAATCTTCATAATGAATAAATAAATGCATGTTTAAGAAGAATGGGTAATATGTGTACCTATGTTAGTGAACAAATTTTGTCTTTCTTTAAATTGAATTAATTCTAAGCTTTGTTACCCCTTTGAAAGACAAAAGTTCAACTAAACAATTGGGTAAGTGTGACATACATCACTTCCCTCTAAATTTTAGATAGGTACAGCTCCCTCCATTAGTTATTTGGGGAATAATCTAACTAAATAAATTGATAAGCTTTTAACTTGAAAGCACGTAAAGCTACCTACTTCATTCTTAGATGAGAGGCCAAGTAACATGTAAAATAATTCAGAATAACTTTCTACAAGATGCTTTACTGTGAATATCAGAAGAAATCAAAGCAAAGTTTAATAACACTGATTTCAGCACTTCTTAAAAATAGACAAGAGAAGCAAAGTCTCTCTTCAACTGAAAATCTTTCTAAACAACACGGAAAGAAGCTCCATACTAATATCAACATCCACCATCAGAAAGGTAATCACAGACATTTTGATTAGACTAATATTTGCAAAGAAATGCCACTCCACAAATTCAAACCCAAAGATTTTCCACCTCAAAATGCATATGATCTTATATATATATATATATATATATATATATATATATATATATATATATATATATATATATATATATATATATATATATATATATATATATATATATATATATATATATATATATATATTTCATGCAACAAAGACATAACAATACACATATAAGTTCTTTCCAAGTTCAGATTCTGAAAGACTTGATCACTTCTTTCCAACAAAACCAAAACTTCTAAAATCTAAGCTTATTGTTCTAACCCCTTCTCTATCATTCTTCATCTAATTTATAGTAGTTTTTTAAAGAACAGAGGAGGTCTCCCTGAAAACTCGACCTCCTCTGAGACAGTTATAAAAACTAACAGAGTATTTAGGAAACAGATGTCCTGAAGTCATTGCAAGATTATGAAAAACATATAAAATAAAAACAAAGCATTGGCATCATGCTATGCGTCTTCTCCATCGTCATCCTCTCCTCCACTTTTTTGGGCATCGTGGCCAGTTGTAAACTCCTAAATTATAGAGTGACTCAGATTCTTCATGGCATTGATCTTTGCTTTTGCGGCTTCTTTCTCCCATCTATGTTTCACCATTTTCTCAGTATGCTTAGGTAACTGATCATTACCAATGAACGTCATGGACTCAATTCGGGTGATTCGTGTTATATCTTCAGGGATGAATTTGCCTTTCGCCTTAACTTTCTCCGTGTGCAAAATGCCTTTATCGCGTCCTGCGTGTTCAGCCCACAAAGTCCCAATTGCCAATCATGCTCTAGGTTAACCACTTTATTGTCATTGACCAAACTACTCTGAAGTTCCTAAAGCTCGTAAATAGAAGCCCTGGCATCAGAAATCATAGACTTGAATGTAATTACCCGCCATGCTATAGTTTTCTTTAATACGAAAAGCTGGCACTCATCAGTTACCAATTTGATTGAATTTTCTTCTAAAAACTTTGTAGCTCTGTATTCCTCTATCTTGGTGAGCATGGTTAATACATTTTTCCATTTATGCTCTTCTTTTTCCCATGGCATAATTTGATTTTGAATCTCCACAGTGAGGTTTTGCATCTCGTCGCATAGCTTCCTGGAGCTTGTAATATATTTTTCACCATCTCTAATCACTCCTTCAATCCATTTCTCTACGGCCCCTGCAATGCTCTTGGCTCATTGAACTTGATTCATCAATTTCTTGTTCTCTGGTGAAGTGGGGTCAAAAAATTTCGAAGCATGCGATATGGGAAGTGCTCCAAAATAGCCTATGATATCAATGAACTGAGCTAGAATCTTGATATGTTGTTTCAGTTCTCTTTTCTCCTGTCCATCTTTTTCTGACCTGGTGAGCATCTTCTTAGCCAATACTTGGAAAAGGTGGTTATCAGAATCCCTGCTCATGTTCCCGAGATCCACTTTGGTGACCTCAAAATCCTCTCCATTTACTTCCTTATTCTCATCTTTGGGCTTATAGGAAGCAATTTCGGTAACCCACCTCCTAGTCTTTTCATCAGCATCCAATCTTGCAGTTGTTTTGAACTTCTTCTGTTTGGAACCCTTCTTCGTGTATTTGACCACCATGTCTTGAATTGGGATAGTCACTTGAATGAAGCTTTGTTTCTTTCTTACTGAAGTGGTTAGCCATTTAGGAGTTGCACTTGAACTAGATGTTTCTTCGGTCACTTTAGGTGGCGGCGTCATGGCTACAGTGATCGCATGAGAATCCATGGTGTTGACAATGTCACTGTCAAGGTCCTCGACTTCGAAAATCTATGTGTATATGGTGAAAATGGACAACAATAATAACAATATTGAAAGGCTAAATGAATCCAACCACAAAACCCTAGCCTAACAATCAACAAAGATCCACCGTAACATATGAAGATTACCTAAGACAATGCAAATAACACAAAATCAAAAAGATTATACCATCACATGTCCAATAGGGTTTTGATCTCCATTCTTCCTATCTCCATTGATCTTGCTTGATATATTTGCTCTCAGATTTTTATATGCACAAGAGCTCAACAAAGAATGGAATGTGGTTGCAAGTAGGATCGTAGTGTAGTCAAGTCTTCAAGATTAGTCATTAGCATGAGTGATTAGAATGATTCATTAGGCCTTGATAATGAAGGAAGCATCTCCTTATATAGAAGACACTGTATGAAATGGAGGGATAAGATTGAGAGGTGTAAAAGGAGGTCGGCTATGATTAGAGGGTAGGTAAAAGAAATACCAAAATAATGAAAGAGGTAGGTAGTGTAGGAATTAAGAGATGAATGACATGTGTCATGTGTAGAAAAAGATAATGAATTAATTAAATAAATAAATATTTATTTAATTAATAGAAGAAGTGGGATAATTAAATAAATAAAATATTTATTTAATTTAAGAAAATGATAATTTAAATAAATAAATGTATTTATTTAAATGAGAAATAAGGCTAGAAGAGGATAAATGAATTAATTAAATAAATAAAGATTTATTTAATTAATAGAAGAATTAGGCTTAGATAATTAAATAAATAAAATATTTATTTAATTAAACATGACAATTTTAGGTGTCTACATTTTGCCCCTCTTTGAGACAATGCGGCTTGTCGCGTTATTTCAAAGAAGATAAGATGAACTGATACAGAGTTGCCCCAGGATGGGAATAATATGCCCCCTCGAGAGATTGGATGAAAAAGTCTGAAAAGATTGCAGACAATCTCTCGATAAGGAAGAAAGGCTAGAATGGATTGATCGGATAAAGTGACAAAGTCACAGGATGAAGAATACTGACTCGAGAAATGAAGGCCAAGGCTAGGGTAGGCTATAAGATAGACCACGGGCAAAAGACATCCTCATTGTCATCTACACCCTCACGAGATCACAGTGCAGAGCGAGAAAAAGAGCAGTAGCAGTCAGCAGCGATGGCTTTCGTACACAGATTCGACCGCTTTCGCCGATTTCAAAGGCCAGCAGAGGCAGGAGAGCCGGTGAGTACCACCAAACCTCCTCGTACTTTGACGCATTCAATTTTGTCATTAATGCATGCTAGTTAGCAATAAATGCGCTTTGAAATAGGGCACAAAAAAAGTGCAAAAATGTGGAACCGCGTCTGCGTCGGTGCCAGGCGCGTCTATGTCCAACAGGCGCGTCTGTGTCGGTTCCAGGCACGTCTGTGTCTGGAACCGTTTGTGACATATGTGGGCGCGTCTACGTCCTGAAGGGGCGTTTGTGTGCCAAAGTCACGTTTGTGAATAGTTTAGGCACGTTTATGTCAAACAGGCACGTTTGCATTGTGTAGGTGCGCTTGTGCAGTCTATAGGCGCGTTTGTGAAGTAGAAACGCGCTTGTGAGTTAAAAGCGTGTATATGTCAGAAAATGCAAGGTTCTATCTTCTAGGTCAAATCGGCAGTTCTGTGATGAACATACGCTGTCGATTGGATAAGCTGTTGAGAGGATACACTCAAGCAGGTCTTCTAGGAAGACTAGGATAGATCAAGGCACTTTGTGATGAACAGGGAGCACCAAGATAGAGTACTTTGTGATGAACAGGGAGTACCCAAAGTATGAGCTGCACTTTGTGATGAACAGGGAGTGCAAAATGTGAGTAACACTTTGTGATGAACAGGGAATGTCACACACGTAGTACTTTGTGATGAATAGGGAGCACTACTAGGATAGATAGCAACACTTTGTGATGAACAGTGAGTGTCACTAGGATAAATAGCCATATGCATTTAGATAGCAAGTAGCATTTTGTGATAAACAGTGAATGCCACTATGACTGACATGAATTGATTGTTTGACTGCAGGAGTATTTGCCTATGTTGGAGTCACGGGAGAGATTCCCATCCACACAGAGGTTGCGACCGGAGTTATCGTTTTAGGATAGAGCTGCCATTGAGGAGATGGGATTGAGACACGTATTATATGCGCCTGAGTTTCAGGCAAACATTGGTTTGCTGACTGCGCTGGCCGAGAGATGGCATTCAGAGACATGTACTTTCCATTTGCCGATGGGGGAGATGACAGTGACCCTCGAGGATGTTTACAGGATCCTACATATACCGATCGATGGAGAGCTGATTCCATACGATAGCGATGGAGACAGAGAGGCTTTGAGACGGGTATTCCAGGATACTGGCCTAGAGATGCGAGCAGGGCATGTGGCATGGGACACCATGACCGCGACAGGGTTAGCCTTGCCAGCTGTGATTGGAGGAGCTATCAGTGGGTTCCTATGTCCGAACAGGGCGACACGGGGGTTGGCAGTGGGCTGGGGAGGAGCACTGGAGATATTGGTGACTCAGCACACCAAATATGCATGGGGTCCATGTGTTTTGGCCCACCTATATTATGAACTGCACCAGTTTGTCTATCATGGATCAGTGGGACTGGGTTGTGGAGTGACACTATTGCAGGTGTGGGCATACGAGCATCTGCCTATCACACGATCGATACACTTCAGAGGCAGAGGTCATGGACGGAGTTTTGTGCATCTATATGACATGATCACTTCGCAGCCTCGGATTGGCAGGTTAGAGCATTGGAGGCGAGTGATAGATGACATTGACATAGTCATCTAGAGGTCGTATCTGGGGTGTGAGGAGTGGGAGGATGATGCAGTGGAGCTGCCTTACACCTTCTGGAGTAGATATTTGATTGGGCGGATGCCCTATATACTGGAGAGACAGTTGGTGGACCAAGTATGCAGGCAGTATGGCAGGATCCAGAGGATGCCACGAGGCTCGGGTATGTATGCTCGTACAGTGAGGGATCAGGCGCAGTTCGGACCGCTGTTGTCATATGATCAGGCAGTTACACAGCTGGCAGAGATGGTGCCCCTACCCTGGGATATGTGGCCAGAGATTGAGGATGCAGGTATGGATGCAGAATACTCCGCATATTGGGCAGAGCGTCCGTTCCCTCGATTAACAGATCTAGGAGAGCTACTGGAGGGAGAGGTAGGAGGAAATGATGATGATGACGGTGGAGGTGATGGAGGCAGAGGCCAACGGAGGCGGAGGGGAGGAGTTGGGGAGAGGAGGGTGGCACCCCAGAGGGAGGGTGGACAGGAGGGACAGGCCCAGGTGGTGAGGGGTCGCGGTGGATTGCCCCTGCAGGTACCAGCAGCACAGGGTTCGAGAGCACAGGGACAGATACAGGGACAGGTGCAGGGACAGGTGCCAGTACAGGAATAGGGACAGAGACAGGTACAAGTACCTAGGCATGCACCGAGACAGGTACCTGTTCAGGCACCAGCACAGGTACAGGGACATGCACCGGGGCAGGTACAGGGGCAGGCACCCGCAGAGGGAGAGCCACAGGTAGAGGCAGAGGGTGGGGATGCAAAGGAGGATGAGCTGATTGAGCTCAGGGAGATCTGTTAGGGCCAGGCAAATGAGATCCAGGATCTGGAGCGGGAGAGGGACTGACTCAGGACCAAGCTCAGGGATACTGAGCGGGAGAGGGACCAGGCGATTCAGCACTATACTGAGGCTGAGATAGCGTTGAGGGCAGGGAAGCAGGCGGCGGAGGATGCAGGAGCAGGCTACGCATATGTCCTGCGAGCTGGAGAGGAGATTGCCTACTGGAGGGACTTGTATTATGGTGTCGTGCCAGCAGATCAGCGGGCGAGGAGCTTCCATAGACCATCACGGACAGCGACGGCTACGGGAGGGAGCCGGAGGAGACAGGCATTGAGTGGCGGGGTCATGGGTCCTCCACCACCACCAGACAGGCAGGGTGATCCTGGAGCGGGTCCTTCTAGGGTTCAAACTCCATCGAGGCCAGGCGGCTCCGAGGGAGGGAGTTCATCATAGCCATAGAGGGCTCCCTTGTATCAGTATTTGTACCATTTTTGTATTGTAGACACCTGCGGGTGATTTTGTAGCCATATGATTTTTTTGACATCATTGTATCATGACACATTTGATTATATATGAGAGATGATTCATTTTTGCGGCAGCTATATGCATGTGTACCTATGTGATGAGATGTTCTTATAATGTATGTTTTTATGTGATGCTTATGATATGGATGCTTATATGTATATGATGCAAATGCAATATTTTTGTTCTTTTATGGTTTATATGTGTATGCCAATGCAAATGTAAATGTATGTGATGCAGATGAATATGACAATGTAAGTGTAAATTGTGCTAACAAGTGTTGTGTGCAGGATGTGATGCAGTTGTGATATCTATATGTATGTATAAAATGCTTATATGTGGTAATTCAGGTGCAAACTACATGAAATGCAAATGTTTTTGGTGTATCATTATACTCAGTCATGTGATAGCAGGCTACGTGGACTCGAGAAGGACGATGGAAGTCAATCAAGAAAGGGGAATGAAAGATAGAAGATATGAACGTGAAAGAGCTTCTTGTGCGTTATCATCATTGAGCTTTATTATGGCAAGTAGGTTATGACAATCAAGGCATATGTTCGACCCAGAAAGTCATTGTACCTGTTTGCATGGAGATAAGACAGTCACAAACAAGGAATGCCCCAGTTCATACTAGACTCGCAGTGTCCTCATATCCTTGGACAAGTCATAGCATTACTAAAAGACAATCCACAAACAACAAATACAAGTAGGTGACGATACCCCATCCTCGCCTTTCTAGTCAAAGACATCCTGGAGATAGAATCTCTAGTCAGAGACATCCTGGAAAAGCTAAAAGACATGTCACCAAAAGATAAAATCAAAAGAAAACCAAGACTCGACACCAACATCCACTGTAGTCCTCAAGTTTAGTGTCTCTTGTCACTTATATAAGTCTTATTTGATTGTGGTCACAATGTTTACTTTCACAAAAAGGATAGATAGCACTGAACCATAATGTTGTCTGAGTCTATTGAAAGATTTGATTTTGTTGAAGCCCATTGTTGTTGCTGTGTCTCATCTGAAACTGACTGAATCCATGAAACTGATACTTTATTGCGGAGAAGACGAAACTTTATTGCGGATCTGCAATGCAAATGTTGCTTTATTGCGGATTGTGCGCGAATAGACTGCTGGAAGAAACTGTACTCCTCAAAACATGTGATGTTCTCAGTTCAACACCCATCACTAGACGTAGGATTTGCCTTAGCCACAGATAAGATCTAACTTATTATGGATGGAAAGGAAGCGAAAAAGGGGGGTTTATTATGAATGGCTAACCAATCTTGGGTAGATCAATAACAAGCCATGATGAAGATGGGTAAGTTGTGAGTGTGTGCAAAGTGAAAGGATGAAAGTGAATCCTGAAGGAGGGAGGAGCAATGTCTCTACGCATGGCGCTGGTGACCCAGTTTTCACCATGGTACTTGCCCAGGGTGCCACCGAAGTGGTTTTCACCGTTGGACGAAATTATTTCTCTTTACTTTTTTGGATTTTTCAATTTTTTTGTGTCACAAGGCGCCTGTTTGCCAGGTTTTCACCAAGTAACGATTTTTTTGTTTTATAATTTTTTTTGTATTTTTGAATTTTTTGATTTTTTTGTATTTTTGAATTAGGATATTCTGAAGAGCTATGTGTAGAACCTGCGAAGGTGCATGCTGTTGATAGGATCCTCCAAAGGTTCACCTTCTGTAGTTGAGAGCTGATATGCACCAAATCCATAGGCTGTTGTAATGATGTAAGGACCAAGCCAGTTTGGTTCGAACTTGCCCTTCTTCTCTCTGTCTTGCTGATTCTTGGGATTTTCTCTGAGAACCAAGTCACCTACTTCAAATGTGCGAGGCTTAACTTTGTGATTGTAGCTATGACTCATTCATTGTTGGTAAGCCTTGAGATGATTAAAAGCAGTTTGTCTCCATTCATCCAGCAGTTCTAGTTCTTGTAAGTGAGAGACCCTGTAATCTTCATCGTTGATGATGTTTTGCAAAGAGACCCGTAAAGAAGGTAACTCGACCTCAATAGGCAAGATGGCTTCAGCGCCGTAGACAAGTGAGTAGGGTGTAGCTCCTGTAGGTGTGCGGACACTTGTGCGATAGGCCCAAAGTGCAGGATTGAGTTGGATATGCCAGTTACGGCCAACATTGTCGACTATCTTTTTGAGGATTTTAAGAATTGTTTTATTAGACGCCTCAGCTTGGCCATTACCTTGGGGGTAATATGGTGTGGAGAAACGATGGGAAATATGGAAGCGGTCACAAAGTTCACGAACATCCTGATTTTTGAAGGGATGCCCGTTATCAGTAATAATGGACCTGGGAATACCATATCGGCAAATGATATAGTTAAGGATGAAAGTAGCAATTTGTTTCCCAGTGACTTGTGTGAGAGGCACGGCTTCAATCCACTTTGTGAAATACTCTGTGGCTGTGATAATGAATTTATGACCATTGGAAGAAGGAGGGTGAATCTTGCCTATGAGATTGAGTCCCCACTGACAAAAGGGCCAAGGAGACGCAAGTGGTTGTAGTTCTTGTGCTGGTGCATGTATGAGGTCTCCATGAATTTGACATTGCTTACATTTCTTGACAAACTGATATGAGTCTTTTTCCATATTGGGCCAGTAATACCCAGTCCTGATGAGTTTCTTGGCCAAGGTAGGACCACTAGCATGTGGACCACATATCCCTTCATGCACTTCACGTAATGCAATCTGAGCTTCGTCGCTTTCTAAACATCTAAGAAGAGTGCCATCTAAACCTCATCGGTATAGGATATCAGCTAGAATGACATATCGAGAGGATTGGCGAATGAAAGTGCCGTGTTGGTTGTTTAATAGATCAGGAGGTAAGGTATTGTCGCGAAGATATGTGAATATGGAACCATATAACTGGGATTCAGGACCAACAACGCATATCATTTCAGTAGGAGTGATCTCATATGAAGGAACCAACGGGTTGTCTACCAAGAACTCATAGCAGGTTTTATTTTGAGGTAGATCAATCAGTGAGGCAATTGTAGCCATGGCATCTGCAGCACGATTCTGTTCTCTTGGTATCTGTTCAAAATCTATCTTTGTGAAGTGTTGTTTCAAATCATCCACCAGTTGCTTATAAGGCATTAATTTTTCATCTTTTGTTTGGTAATCATCAGTTGCTTGACGAATGACAAGTTGAGAATCCCCAAAAACACGAAGCTCTTGGATCTTCCACTGAACCGCAATTCGTAATCCAGTTGTTAATGCCTCATATTCCGCTATATTGTTAGTGCAAAGAAATGATAAGCGGTATGATTTTGGTATAGAATCGCCTTGAGGAGTTATAAAGAGAATATCAGCTCCTGCCCCATGCTGTGTGTATGAGCCATCAAAGTACAGTTGCCATGGCTTTGCCTGTGATATTGTTAAAATGGATTCATCTAGAAATTCTGAATTTAGAGGAGCATCATCTATCATGGGAGCATCTGCTAATTGATCCGCGATTGCTTGTCCTTTTATTGCTTTTCTATCCACATACTCGATGTCGAATTCACTCAGGATCATTACCCATTTGGCCAGTCGCCCAGTAAGTGTAGCTTTGTTGAGAAGATATTTTAATGGATCAATTCTTGCAATCAACTTAGTCTTATGAGTGAGCATATAATGTCGTAGTTTTTGTGAAGCAAAGACCACAGCGAGACATGCACGCTCGATTGGTGTGTAGTTTAGCTCATATCCCACCAATGTGCGACTGATATAGTATACTGCTTTTTCCTTGTCGTCGGCTATTTGTTGTGCTAGGAGTGCCCCCAGTGCTGTTGGAGTAGCTGATATGTATAGTAACAATGACTGATCTGGAATTGGTGGCATCAGAACTGGCGGATTCAAAAGATAATCTTTGAGCGTCTGAAAAGCTTGTTGACAGTTATCATCCCATTTGAACTTGATGTTCTTATGTAGGAGGTGCTGGAGAGGATTACACTTATCTGCAAGTTGTGCTATGAATCTTCGTATAGACTGGAGTCTCCCTTGTAAGGATCAAAGTTGACTGATATTTCTGGGTGGCGGCATGTCCAAGATAGCCTTGACTTTCGCTGGATCGGCTTCGATTCCTCTTTTAGACACAATGAATCCTAGGAGCTTCCCAGAGGTTACTCCAAAGACACATTTCTTGGGGTTCAATCTTACCTTGTATTTTTCCAACCGATCAAAGACGACTGAAAGTATGTCCAAATGTGTATCTCTGTCTATTGATTTTTCCAAGAGATCATCAACATAATCTTCCATGGTTATGTGCATGAGATCATGAAAGATAGTGGTCATTGCTCTTTGATATGTAGCGCCTGCATTTTTCAACCCAAAGGGCATGACGTTCCAACAGAAAGTTCCCCACGGACAAGTGAATGATGTTTTGTGTTGGTCCTCGGGTGCAATCCTGATTTGGTTATAACCAGAAAACGCATCCATTAAAGATAACATTTCGTGACCTGCTGTGAGGTCAACGATCAAGTCAATATTTGGTAATGGAAGTCATCTTTCGGACAAGCTTTGTTGATGTCTCTGAAATCTGTACATATTCTGATGCTGCGATCTGGTTTACTGACAGGTACTAAATTGGAGATCCATTCGGGATAATCAATTGGGCGTATGAATCCGACATCCAATAATTTCTCCAGCTCTGCTTTGACTAGTAATGCCACTTGTGGATGCATTTTCCTTAATTTCTGTTTCACTGGCTTTGCCCCCAATTTGACTGTCAAATGATGCATTACCAAGTCCGGATCTAGTCCAGGCATATCAGCGTATGACCATGCAAAGTTGATTTGTCGTTCTTTGAAGAAGCTTATGAATTTCGACCTTTCGGACTCTGTCAATGATTGAGCCAGGAATATGTTGTGTGGAACCTCTTCTGTACCAATGTTTGTTTTGATAGTCTCCTCTACCAACATGGATGACTTTTCCTCATATGATGCTGGGAGAATGTCGAGCCTTCCATCTTCGGGTGCCTCAGAGAGGTTTTCGCCCTCAGATACGTCCTTTCTTTTTACTTTTTTGGGATCAGATAGCGCCACAGTGTGGTTTTCACCATAAGATCCTTGTTTTGTTCTTATTTTCACATTTTTGTGACTAGAAGGTCCGACACCCTCACCAAAATATGCCATGTTGTTGAGTTCTATGATGTATCCTGCTTTGTGGTCCCCAGGGGGAAGATCATCTCGTATGCCAAGATAGTCGATAATAGCTTCGTCATTTTGAAATGTATCAAATTGTGCTGGTCCTTCATAATCCCAGTCAATGAGTTGGGGGTGAACAAGGGGAAGGCCTTTAATGTTTTCGGAGTTTGCAGGGCTAAGAGTGAAGATGTGGTTATATTCAGGTATATCGAGGCAATCGTCGAGGTCATCGATGGCACTCTCCTCATCAGTTTCGATCGCAAGTGAATCCAAATTGTCATCACTAGTAGCGCCTTCGGGGACAGGTGTCCTCATCCTATGTGATTTCGACCTAGAACCTTGAGAAGAAGACTGCGTGGAATCCTTATGAGTTGTTTCTTGACCAACTCTGAACTTTTTATAAAATTCCTCTTCTTATGTGGGTTCATCTGGCTCTCTGAATGTCTCGGCGAGCTCATAGTCACTGGAGGATTTGTCTGAACCCCATTCCCATTCGTTGGAATCTGTGGAATAGTAATCCTCTTGTTGAACTTTGGCAATTTTGATTTGTGATACCCCTTCTGTCCTTTTAGTATGGATCTTGGAAGTCAGAAAACCAAGTCCCTTTGAGCGTTCTCTTTTTACAGTCAATTCAGGTTGTAAGGGCTCCATGACGCCTTCTTTGCGTAACCCAAGAGGGCTTTTTCCATCATACCCAAATCTTTGGAGAATCTTGAAGCCTTTGCCATATTTCTCACAAGGTATATTGATTTGATCTTGTGTGTCCTCTTCAATGTCTTTGTAGAGCATTTTGTATAAATCTTCCTCTTCTAGTTCGCCCCATCTTTGAAAGGTAGTAGGATCCCATTTGAGTATCATGATGGATATTTGCTTGTTAGGATGTGGCCTTCCATATTCTTTTGGAGAGCTCATGACTTGTCGTAAATACATTGTCTGATTTAAAGTGTATTCTCCCATGCCTTTGTCTTGAAATTTGCCTTTAAGTTCACCTTGTTTTGATGTCGAAGGTTTTAATGACTCAGGGTCAATGTATGCCGAAGAAGGAACAGCTTCACGATTACTGGGAATGATAGTCTCAGTATGTGATCTCAAGTTATTGCAATATATAAACGGATTAGGATCACCGTTAACTGTTACCTCGACTCCATTATGAGGAAACTTAATGCATTGATGATATGTTGATGGGACTGCCCTCATTTCATGAATCCAAGGACGTCCTAGCAATATATTATATGTGAGATCTAGATCTAGGACCTGACAAACCACATCCTTTGTAACTGGCCCAATTCTTAGAGGTAAGGTGACTGTGCCCTTGGATGAGTGCTCTTCATCATCATATGCCTTGATGGTGATTTGATTTGTAGAATTCACAGCTTTATCAGAATATCCCAATTGTTTGATGGTGCTCAATGTACAAATGTTTAGACCAGCTCCTCCATCTATCAGGACTCACTTTATTCGATGTTTGTGTATGAAGGCTTCAACATGTAAGGGTGCATTATGAGGCTGACTTACGAAGGCGTCATCGGCTTCTGTGAATGTGAGGGAATGTGGAATGGAAAGGTATCCCACCATGGCTTGAAACTGGTCCACGTTTAGATCAGTAGGAACGACAGTATCTCTCAATATTTTGTCAAGAATAGCTTTATGAGCAGGGGATATGCGTAAGAGCTCAAGGATGGAGATGAGCGCGGGTGTCTTCCCTAATTGTTCTACAAGGTCATACTCAGGCTTGGTTGATGAAGGATTGGTATTTTTAGTAGAGGCACCTGGCAATGTAATTTTACCTCGACGGGTTGTAACATGACATTCAGAGGTATGTTCGGAAGAAGATCCAACACCTCTTAGGACAATCTTGGGTCGCTGAGGAGGATTCTCAGGATTTTTGTTCTTAATGGTAATAGTAGAGATATTATTGTCCATCGAGATGTGATTGATAGTTGAATCATAGTTGTAAGGTGCTCTAGTATAGTTGGATTGATCATCTGTGACTTTGGCTTTTCCCTTGTCATGCTTTGGGAATGGTTCCTTAAACATCTCATGTTCTTGATTGGATGAGTGTCCCTCAATCTCAATGTCACCTCTATCAATGAGATCTTGCACAATGTTCTTTAGTCGATGACAATTTCCTGTCTTATAACCCTTGCTCTTATGAAATTCACAATACTCATCATCATTCCACCAATTTGGTTTGACCTTCGGTTCATATGGAGGAAAATCTAGAACTGTGATCACTTTGTTTGTTACAAGCTTTTTGAAGACTGATTCAAGTGGTTCTCCCAATGGGGTATGCTTCCTTCGTGGTCTAGAAGTTGTTTGAGTGTTCACTTGATTGTTTGTAGAACTTGATCCTGAAAAGATGAACTTGGGTCTCGCTGTATTGGCATCAACAACACCATCATTGACTGTGTTCTTGTTTTTATTCCAAAATCTTGGCTTATCCTTTCCTTTAAAGTCATCTTTGGTCTCTTTGAATATCTTAATGACTCCTTGCTCAATCAAGACCTTTTCTGTTGCTAAGCCCTTTTCAATAACATCCTTGAAAGTGGACAAACAAGCTTTCCTTAGATCATAGCCAATATCCTTGTTAACGTTTTGAGTGAACATTTCTACCATTTGTTTCTGTGGGATTTCGCAAGAGCATCTGCTAGCTAGATTTCTCCATCTTTGTAAAAATGACGCAAAAGATTCTCCCTCCTTTTGCTTAGTATTGCATAAAGTAGTGACTGAGATATCTGTTTCTATATTATAGGAGAAATGTTGAATAAATGCCTCTGCTAAGTCACCCCATGACTTAATACCAGGAGGTAATTGAGAAAACCATTCCATAGCTTGATCACCTAAGCTTTGCGGGAACAACCTCATCAAGTATGTTTCTTCTGCCGCTATCTCAATGCAGGCTGTGAAAAATTGTCTTATGTGTGCCTTGGGGTCTCCTTTCCCTCTATACTTGTCAAATTTTGGCGTCACAAAGTGTGCAGGAAATGGAGGCATTGGGATGCTCTTATCAAATGGATAAGGACATATGTCTCTCATAGTGTATGTTGGTTTTGGCGTACTCATGTCCTCCATTTTCTTTTGTAGATCTCTGATTTGTTGCTCCAAATTGCTCTTGGGGGGAGATCGATTTCTTGTAGCATATCCCATGTTTGAGACACCAATTTGAGGAGGAGCTTGTTGCATGTACGGATGATACTGATCATAGACATGTTCATATGGAGGAGGTCTATATTGATGCGGCATATAGGGAGCACTTGGCATAGCTTCATGTTGAGGAACCCCATATCTATTTTGTGTGTGTATACCATATTCTATAGGCATTTCATTTTCCATTGTATTGCCCCCAAATTTGACATGAGGTTTCCTTGTGTCCAAATTTGGAGCATGCCTTTGAATGTCCACTTGTTTTGATTGATCCATAGCTTGAGCATGTGATTGAGCATATCTATCTGTATAAGGCTTCCATAATGGTCTTCGAAGGTAAGTATCATATGTTTGAGCTTGTGTATGTGGGATTTCTGGTTTTTGAAGCAAAGCTGATGGTGATTCAGGTACCATATTCGGTCCTCTATTTCCTCCACTATTGGGTCTCCTTTGATCCATGTTAGAGTGAGTTTGTTGCGAGGGTCGGTTTTCCATAAGTTGAGACATGTCAAAGTCATGAGGTATTTTAGCTCCACTTTGTGCCATCATGTGTAAAAAGTACTGTCTATCCCTCTTCATTATCTCTTCAACCAATCTATTGAAATGGGGATTCATTATGGATTCTTCTATGTCTGCTGATTGTATTGAAAAGTTGTCCACATTGTCATTGTGTGTAGCATTGTTGTTTGTCGTGTCTGCGTTTTCCACATTGGGATTGTGTCTATAAACATCCATGTCTGGCAATGTAGTGTGCTCAGGATTGAAAAATAAATCATTGTCAAACTCATAAGAACTCATGTTTGCGGATTCTTGAGCTTCTTTAGCTATTCTCCTAGATTTTTGAAGGCGGGTTTCAACCATGAACTAGGTGTTTGACCAAGATGTGAGAGACTAGATGAAAAATGAAAAGAGTATGGAAGACCAAGAGTTGTGTGGAGTGTAAATGAATCTTGAGGTGTACTTGCAATGTCCAAAGTGTAAGACCAAGTATGTATGTAGTAGAGTAGGTGTGACTTCCAAAGAGATGATAGTTTCTCTTGATGAGGTAAGCTGACCTTGACTCTAAGTAAGACCAAATGAGACCCAAAGGTAAGAAACCTTGATGAGGGACCACTTAGCAAAGTGTAGTTGTATGTAGTATGTCAAAAGTATGATGAGGACAAGCAAGTGACCTTTTGACTCAAGTTTAGACAAGTATGAATGCAAAATGAGATGTGAAGCAATGATGGACTGTATGAGACCCAAGGACAGGTTGAATGCTAGATGAAACCTGAAGAAACAACCTAGGAAGCTCAAGTATTCCGAAACTGATTTCCTTTGTTTGCTGGATTGTAAAGATTTTCAATTTTGGACACAGACGCTTCTGTATACTTCACAGACGTGATTCCCAGACACAGACGCTTCTCTGTTCGACACAGACACTATTATGCCCTTCACAGATGCGCTTAGATGACTCAGACGCGGTTAAAGCAGACACAGACGCATTTCTGTAAACTTCGTGCAATTTTTCCAATCTGTGAAGTTGTTTTGTTGTGACCAAATCCGACTGTTTGACTGTTTTTCATGACAAGAGGACACAATGTTGATGAGGACTCAATGTTTGCAAGTGTTTAGATTCCAAAAGTGTGTTGTTTGATGTAAAATGTTTTGCATACACTTGAAGACACAAAAGACACAATGTTTTGTTGTTTGGTCTTGAATGTTTGAATGTTTAACACAAGACAAGCACAATTCTTATGGCTGGCCAAGACAATAGTTGTTGATCCCACATAGGGTTTTACCCCCGAGGCTACACTATTCAAAGCAGATACTTAGATGCTTGACCTCACTGGCTCCACCCTCGGCACTCACTTCTCGGGTCAGCCAAGCATCAGTCCCCATGAAAACTCCCCATGGCGAACTTTTTATCTCTACTAAGAACCGTATGTGTGTGGGCCGCTACCAGAGGTCCGACCTCCTACCTCAACAACTAGAAGGATTTGGGCTTCTAAAACAAAAAGGTGCTAGTAAGGGCATCCGCTCGTGTGGCCATACATGCGGCACTTTCAGCTCTGTAAATACAGAAGGCTCCCAGCTGGTAGGGGTTATGCCCTACAAATGATCAAATAAATTTGATCAAACGGGTTTATGGGGAGACATAGTGTCGGTATGAACTAATCAGCACACGTTATTCATAGTTTTCACCATGAATACATTTGATTATAGTGGTTTGGAAGAAGATGGCTTTTCTTTTGCTACCACTTGGGTCGTTCTCTTCTCACTAGTAGTCCTAATGACCACATGGGAAGACAGGCCCTCTAAAGATTAAACAAAAAGAGCCTATTGCTCAAGACACAAAAGACAATGATTCAATTTTAGTGCACCAATGGAAGTGTTTGCTAATCTATGAAAACAAGGCACACAACAAAATTTCAAAACCCTAGCCAAGGACCTGCAACAAAATTTGTTAGTAGTTTGGGTTGTTTCAAATGATCACCCCTTCCTGCAAGCACACAAGTTAGGTAAATTTTAGAAACCCAAAAGACTTTGTGAAAGAGGGGCCTTCAACAAAAACGTTTTGCTTCCAAAAACAAGTTGCACAAACTTAGTTAGCTAGATCTGCAAGGGTTAGTCCAAAAATAAACCAAATCTGAAACCCTAAGTGCGAAATCCGAAAATTGAATCAATGAAAAATTTGAAATTTTCAAAACAGTAAAACACAGACGCTGTTATACCAGACATAGACACGTCTGCATGACACAGACGCGGTTCTGTCATGCACAGACGTGGCCAAAACACACAGACGCCCTTCTCGGACACAGACGCGATCAGAAGTAATGCAGACGTGATTATGAAACACAGACGCCCCTGTCTGAGACCTGCAAAATAAAATTTGTCAAAATTGCAGACGCGATTCCAGATTCCGCAGACGCTCCTGAAACTCAGAAACGCGATCCGAAAGTTCGCAGACGCGGAAAAACCTAAAATGCTGTCAAAAAATGTCCGATCTGCAACTTCAAAAATGCAAAATCTACAACAAAAAGGTTAAATGCAAAGGGACAAGAGTCCCACCGGGCGTGCCAAAATGTATATGGTGAAAATGGACAACAATAATAACAATATTGAAAGGCTAAATGAATCCAACCACAAAACCCTAGCCTAACAATCAACAAAGATCCACCATAACATATGAAGATTACCTAAGACAATGCAAATAACACAAAATCACAAAGATTATACCATCACATGTCCAATAGGGTTTTGATCTCCATTCTTCCTATCTCCATTGATCTTGCTTGATATATTTGCTCTCAGATTTTTATATGCACAAGAGCTCAACAAAGAACGGAATGTGGTTGCAAGTAGGATCGTAGTGTAGTCAAGTCTTCAAGATTAGTCATTAGCATGAGTGATTAGATTAGAATGATTCATTAGGCCTTGATAATGAAGGAAGCATCTCCTTATATAGAAGAAACTATATGAAATGGAGGGATAAGATTGAGAGGTGTAAAAGGAGGTCGGCTATGATTAGAGGGTAGGTAAAAGAAATACCAAAATAATGAAAGAGGTAGGTAGTGTAGGAATTAAGAGATGAATGACATGTGTCATGTGTAGAAAAAGATAACGAATTAATTATATAAATAAATATTTATTTAATTAATAGAAGAAGTGGGATAGTTAAATAAATAAAATATTTATTTAATTTAAGAAAATGATAATTTAAATAAATAAATGTATTTATTTAAATGAGAAATAAGGCTAGAAGAGGATAAATTAATTAATTAAATAAATAAAGATTTATTTAATTAATAGAAGAATTAGGCTTAGATAATTAAATAAATAAAATATTTGTTTAATTAGACATGACAATTTTAGGTGTCTACACTAAGTATCAAGTATCTTGTCTTTTACCTCTGTGTCTTTGACCTGGTCCATTTTCTTTTGCGCAGCACTCCGTGACCTTGTATATCGAGGAGCAGAAAAGTCCAGAGCCGGATTAGGCTTGTGCTTGGTGTGAGATGACTTCTTATTTTTACCTGCATGAACAGGCATAAAAGTGGGGTTAGAAAAACATTTTGGGGGACATAGAGCAACCTCACTATCTCTTGCAGGGTCAATCTTGATGCCTATTTTTGTTGCTCTTATCTTATTAACTCAATCTGTGGTTCTTTCCAAGACTCTCTTTGTTTTAAGTTGTATATCATTCTCCTCTTCCACATCCCAATGAATGCAAGACGTTTCGGGTTCAACTTGGTCTAGATATCCAGGTTCAAAAAGCTCTAGATAATCCTCTTCGATCCCACTTATATCAAGTTTCACCTGTAGTGAAACTACTTGTTCCAGAACCATTCTCATATTTGCTCTTTTGAACACTTCAAGCTCATCACCACAATCTTCCCAAAAGTCCTCCAAGTGTGGGATTGGAAGATGCAGCATCAAACCAAGACTCCGTGAGAAACCTTTATTATCAAAACCCTTCCTTTCATGATACGGTGTAAAATTGAAATTCTTCAAGTGGGCTCCTATGCTCAATGCATTTGACATTGAACTGCAAGATAAAATGCCCAATTGAATAGAAAAATGATCCTCCCATTTATCTCTAGGTTGATCTTTCTTAAATACAGTAGACAACTGCCTACAGATCTCAGCAAGGACAAAACAATCTAAACAAAACACAAGGAAGTTTGAAAGGCTCTTCTTCAAAACCACCTACCCTTATATAACAGAAACGAGAAAACTAAACAAAGAAACTACCATATCTTTTCACTAATGCTTGGGCATCTTCAGACATCCTCTTAGTTTTCATGTTCTTTAACTCATAACACAAATCTCCCAGGAAAGCATTATGTACTCTCCTAAAATATTGCAATGCATTATCTTTTTGCAACATGGAGTAAAAATCATACACAAAAACATCTCCCTCAGCGAGCTGCCTAGGTATTCCCACTATTTCTTTAACACATGCCAGGCAATATATCAAATACGAGGACATAAAGAAATTTTGCTTGAAATTCTTTGCCATGCTCAGTCGTTCCCTCATGGAGTCGGCAATAAGCTTTGCCCAATCAAGATACTGCTTTCCTTCCAACACCAGTTGCACATAACAGTAAATCAAATCATCAAAACTGTAGGCCTCAGTTGAACCTCTAACTCGTTGTAACAGTAACATAACATCATGGATGTGGGGAAACATGTGATTCTTGTTGGGATACTTAGGTAACCTGGAGCCACCCCTTTGAGGAACTTTCAACCAATGCTTCGCTATATTATTTCGGTGTCCAATTTTATCTGCATTGAACTTAGTGATTGATTGGGCAGGAGAAAAATTTGAGAACTGATAATCAAGCAATTTGAAAACAGAGGAAATAACTTCCTTGTTAATCATGAGGAGGGTTTCACCATTATCTCTCTTGATAGTTTCGGAAATAGGATCATACCTCGCAATGCACTCCCTAACTAATTCTGGGCAAGGGATAGTAGGAGGAAAGGCTGCCGCTTCTACAAGACCACTACTTAGAACTTATAAACCAAATGAACCATCAATTCCTTTAAACACCCTTTCCTTAAAAACTTTCAAATTTTCTCCTTTCAAGTCTATATCACTAACAATGGGTTATGTGCAAGCAAGATTGAAAATATTTCCGAAAAGGTGCAGAGTGGACTTCATAATTCATAAACAACAACCCTTATTCTTCCCAGCAAATTTTATTACAAGAGAGAAAAGAAGCTAAAAAACACTGGAGAAGTTAGGAAACAAAATTCACCTTCATAGTTGAGACCAATCAAACAATTACCAGCAGACAAACCTTCTATCAAACACTCTGCAACAATGAAGAACAAGTTTCAAAAATCAATCACTTCATACCTTATAGCAAAAGAAGTGATACAAACTTATTAAGTGCATTAATTTCGGTTGTCAACTCAAATGTATCGAGCATTGGGATTTGACATCACTCATGTGTATTGAATGCATGGCGGCGCTTTCGAGGTAACCGCCAATTCCCATAAATGATTACTTGCCTTCAAAAATCAGCCAATTGACGTCACCCAAGATATGGTTCAATCTTCATCATACTTAGAAATAAATGCACCATCATGTCTTTTAGTCCATGGGACCCACCTAATTTGAACACACATGAACAATTTGAACTGACTTCATGAGGGTTCGGGTAGTTCAAAGCGTACGCTGTGCCAAGAAAATTCTCTTTGAAAAGATTAACTCTATTAAGTGTCGTCGGTCTTTTGAACTTAATTGAACATGTTGAACACCACTAAACTGTTTGAACTAGGTTCAAGGGGTTCACAGCCTGGAGGAAGAGAAAATGAAACATCACTCGCGACTGTGAAGTAGAACTGCTGCAAAAAACTTGAGTGAACGTTAGCCTGAAAACATCTTAGACACAACTTAGAACCTGGTGTACCTAAATGAACATTATGAACTCTTTTCAAAATGGTTCAAGGGGTTCATGAGGTTCAAACCAACCATTGAAACTTGATGCTACGGATTAAGAGACAATTTACCAGAGAATTAAGGATTGAACCAAGGAATTTCTGAAAAGATAAAGACTCAAATAAAATTTTGGTAAGGTGGCTTACTTTTGTTATGAGGGATGAATGACATGATAACAACCTGGAAACGTGTGAATTAATGCAACAATAGAAGAGTCAGCTAATAATGAAGTGGAGTTGAGTGAGGTGAAGGGAAGTGAGATGAGGTGGAAAGATATGGGATGGCATGAAGATGGATAATTTATTGATGGAGAAAGGTATTCCCATGAGAGGTGGAAATATTTATTATGGTTGCATGCAAAGATTGGTTCAAGATTATGGAACAAAGAATCCCCCTGCATGAGTTGCATGAACTGCGGCATGTAGTTGCATATCAAACTGTTGTAGGATTTACTCTTTGGTGATAGGTTTATGATAAAGGTGCAATTTGTGACCATTGACTAGAAGTTTAAACTTAACATGATCTATAGTTGCTAATTGTACTGCTCCATTTTGAAAAACTTCCACAACTTCATATGGACCCAGCCAACGAATCTGCAACTTGCCTAGGGATTCTTTATACCTAGAATCATATGAAAGTTCCCGATCCCCAAATTTGAATTTTCTTTCTTTAATGTACTTGTCATGCCACCAAGTATGCTAATTTTGAAAAAATTTGTGTGTTGGAGAGCTATTTTCCTTACTTCATCCAGAGCATTCAATTGCATGATTCGAGCTCTTTGTGCCTCAGATAGATTCGTATTCAAGTGCACAGTTGTCCTAAGAGTTTTAAGCTCAATCTAATGGGCATCATTACTAGTTTCTCATATACCATTTCAAAAGGAGTAAAACGAATAGTTATTTTCCATTTAGTTATGTATGCCCAAATAGCTTTTGCTAATCTGATTGACCAATCTTTTCTATGTAGAGATATTGTCTTTGTTAGAATAGCCTCCAGCTCCTTGTTGGTGACTTCTATCTGGCCATTCACTTGAGGATGGTATGGGGTAGATTTCCTATGCCTGATATTATACTCATTGACCAAAGTTGTGATTAAGGTGGAGGTAAATTGTGGCCCTTGATCTATAACAATTTCTCTAGGCACTCCATACCTTGTAAAGATTTCTTCACAGAGAAATTCAGCTACCTTATTATCTCTAGCATGCTTTATTGCTTTTGCTTCCACCCATTTTGTGACATAATCAGTACATACTAGGATGTAGGATCTTCCATTGGAAGGAGGGTCAATTGGTCCTACAAATTCTGATCCCCATTTGTCAAATGGTGTAACTACTACTTCTGAATATAATGATATCTCATCAGATTTGGTAGGCCTACCCATCCTCTGACACCTATCACATTTCCTAGTGTATTTAGTCGCATCTTTATGTAAGGTTGGCCAATAGTATCTTGCATTAAGAATTTTGATTATTGTCCTCTTTACAACAAAATGCCTTCCACATGGCTCATCATGACAAGCATGAAGAATATCATAGGTTTCATCCTCTATAACACACATTCTTAGGATCTGATTTGGTCTTGTATAAAGTAGACAATCTGCAATCCTAGAGAAATTGAAACTTTTCTCATGTAAGAGTCTTCTCTCTTTTGGAGAGAAGTGAGAAGGAATCTTTTTAGGAGCCAAATAATTTTCTATATCAGCATATCAGGGAGTCTATACATTTATTAAGAATAGGTGTTCATCTGGGAATGAATTATATATTGTTTTAGGAAAGTCCTATAGGTGAAGCCTAGAAAGATAATTTGCTACTACATTGGCTTTCCTTAGTTTATCATCAACAACCGTGATATCAAATTCATGCATCAGTAGTAACCATCTAGCTAATCTTCCTATGATGGAAGACTTTTTCATAAGATAGCAGATTATTGTTTGATCCGTATGAACAAAGATCTGATATCCCATTATATAATGCTTGAATTTATTAAGGGCATATATTACTGCCAACATCTCCTTTTCTCTAACAGTGTAGTTGAATTTTGGTCCTTGTAAATTATTTCTGATGAAATAAATTGCATTTTCTAAATTACCTTTTTTTTGTCGCACAATTGCACCTATAGCATAGTCGGATGCATCTGTATGAATGTGGAACGGTAATGACCAATTTGGGCCCTTGAGGACTAGCACTTGAGTTAATACTATTTTCAATTTCAGGAAAGCTTCATCACATGTTGGGGTCCAATCAAATTCAACATATTTGGACAAGAGATAATATAAAGGCCCTACTATCTTACTAAATTTCTTGATAAACCTTTTATAATATCTAGAATGTCCAAGAAAACTTCTAACATTCTTTTGCTTGGTTGGAACAAGAAGGTTAAGAATGACATCTATCTTTGTTGGATCAACATGAATACCAACCTTATAAATATGATGTCCCGGGACTATTCCTTCCTACATCATCATGAAACATTTCTCACTATTCAGGGACAAATTGTAATCTTCACATCTTTGTAGGACTTTCCTCAAATTATCCAATACCTCCTCAAATTTTGAACCATAAGTGGTAAAATCATCCATATATATCTACATGCAATCATTTGAAATGTCTGAGAAAATGCTAATGACAACTCTTTGAAAGGTAGTTGGAGCATTTCATAACCCAAATGGAAGAACAAAGTAAGCATATGTCCCCCAAGGGCAAGTAAATGTTGTCTTCTTCTGGTCTTCTAAGGCAATTCAAATCTAATTGTAACCACTGAATTCATACAATAATGAAAAGTATTGTTTTCTTGCTAGGGAATCTAACACTTGATCCACAAAGGGTAATGGAAAATGATCTTTGTTGGTTGTTGAGTTGAGTTCCCTATAATCCATACAAACTCATCATTTGCCTCCTTTTTTAGGAACTATAACTAGAGGTGACACCCACTGGCTATCTGATATAAGATAGATGAATCCAGCATTTATCAATTTTTGTAGCTGCTCTTTAACTATTTCTTTTAAAGTTGGGTTAATTTTTTTTACGATTGTATAACCGGTTTGCATTCCTCTTTGATATATATCCTACGGGTACACAACTTAGGATCAACCCCCTCATATATCAGTAATTGCATGCAAAATTATGCATATGACACTTAAGTAGATCAACCAAGGTTGTCTTCTATGCCTCTGTGAGCTTATTATTAATATTTAAATACCTATCCAGAGAAACCTCTACCTTGGTGGTTAGGTCAACCTGGGCCACTTCGGTGAGAAAAGAAGTGTGCACTCCTACGGTAACATAGTGTGCAATGTATTTGTGGCTGTAGGAAGTTTTGATGAAGAGGGAGTGAAGAAAATTGAATGCATATAATATCCCTTGGCTAATTTAAGCCTGTTTCACTTATTTGAACCCCAAGGAATATTGTCAATCACTTGGCATACAATGTTTGAAGCTATTGTGGTGATTTTTTTTTATTTGTCTTCTTTGGGTTTGTAGGTTGCAAATGAAGTTATGGAAAGCTTCTAACAATGCAAAGTTGTTATAGAAATGATATGCTAGTTGTTTTAGACCTTTACACACACATGTAATGATTGAATTTAACTAGTACAACTAGTTGACATTAAGACAAACACTTGTCATACATCCTAATGTATACCTACATCCATTAGGCATTTAAGCAAACAGTTGGCAAGAAAGCTAAGTGGTTGATCAATGTTGAATGTTACCATGAATGTGGAATATGCAACTTATATCCCCATTAAACATATGAAACCTCCAAGTATTTCATGATATAATCAGAATAGCAAATAATGCAATGATGTAATGATTTCTAATACAATGACCATAGATAGAAAATCTAGAATTTCAATGGCTGCCTTGATATATTGGTTTGATTCTCCTCATATGAAAATCCCTTGTCAAATATATATAGCCATTCACCTTTATAAATTCCCTTCTATAGAATTCGAACTACTGTAGTGCACTATTCACGCGCACTATTCACGTGCAATGTTCACGACATTGTAGTGTATTGTTCACACGCGTTGTTCACGACACTGTAGCAGCAGATTAGAAAACTTGAAATCTGTTGTCAATAGCTGCAAATTCACACATCCGGGTCTACAGATAATAAATGATTATAATTGCCCTTGAATGGCACACAAATTCATGAAGCTCTCACCAATTATGCACCAATGATGACTTAGACATAAGCCATCCAATTAGCAGATCTCAGTGTTTATTTCAACACCTCAAATGTTGATCACCTTGAAGATTTTTTGTTCCTCAAGTTGCAGAAACCCTTGTAGAAGATCACCAATCCCAAGGAATAAACAATGTCAAAATGCTAATAAATCACATAATTCCCTCTTCTCCCTTTTTCCAAAAGCCTTTTATACTTTTCCAAGAGAGTTCGATTTCTCATGAAGCCATTAAATTGTATTTAATAAAATTAAATAGATATAACATGTGCACTTTAAAAACTTCATTAAATACTTTGGAGTTGGCAGCTAATAATTAATCATTTAATTTGGCTCCCCCCTTTAATGATGATTTGACCCTCAAATACGTTATGAAATAAAGTTACATTATAACTTTATAATATGATCCTTTAAAATCATTAATATTTATTTTGATCAAATAAACATTAATATCTCCATAATTACTCAATAACACTGAACGTCGTCTGAATTGGGAGTTAACATGATGAAGCTGCATACGTCCATACCCCTTTACTTAAAATAGCAGGGGTCCATCTCTAACATCTCTGGCTTACTATAAATAGTAAGTAATGCATACGGAGTCCAATTGAAGCCGAACGAATGCCAAACCTACAAAACTCCGACCACTAGAGAAGCTACATCCCTCAAAGGACCCTCTATTCAATCTTATTAGCCTATGAGGGTCAGTAATAGGCTAATCCTATTGAATATTTGATGTCAACAAAAAGGGGACATCACAGTGCAAGACACATGAAGTTAACTCATGCGGTTGGTGTTCTGAGCCATAATGATTTTCTATAATATTGGAAAGCACTCGATCTTCATCTTGGAGATGTATAAATGGCTCTCTATTTATCATCATAAGGTGACAAACAAAGTTAACTTCTTCTTCTGTCTTTTCCCCTTTATCAAGCCACACAACCTATTCTTGGTCAAGCTGGGGTTGTGCAAGTGAATAAAGAGATAATTTATTAGTGGAATTCCCATCCGAAATGGTCATATCTCCTGACCGCAACCAATGTAATCATCAGTTGTAGTAAGCCAAGGCCTTCCTAAGATGACTGGATATCCTCCCAACATGGCCTTAGGAGATAATATCATGAAATCTGCTAGATATTCCTAAGAATCCAAAGTAACTACAACATCTTCTACGATACCATCGGGTCGGACAATAGAGTTATCAACAAGCTATAGGACTGTGGGAGTAGGTTGAAGACTAGTTATGTTAAGTTGATGCATGATGTCTTTAGTCATGACATTAATGGTGGTTCCTAGATCTATTAGAGCATTCTTAATCTGAGTACCATTAATGACTATTCCCGCAATAGGGCTACCTGGATCAGAGTATTTAGGTATTGTGACCTTACCCAACATAATATCAACTAGTTGTCTCATCACATGGACTGTTTGTGGATCCTTCTTTTTCCTACCAGGTTTCTTCAAACATGCTTTCTTAATGACCTTGCTATAGATGGGAACATCCTTGATAGCTTGAAACAATGGAATCTTAAAACACATGTGTTTCAACTGATCAATAAGATCAAAAGTCACTTCTTCACTTTGCTTAGTCTCCTTAGCTTTTAACCTCTGAGGAAATGGAGGTATTTTATTCACTAAAGGCTAGCTTATAGGCTACTAGGATTGGATAGACTGAACTGGCTGATCTAGTGGGTTATCTAATACTACTTTCTCTGATGGTACTTCATTAATGATTGAAGAATATGGATTAGGAAAAGTAGTCCCTAATCTAAGATGAATATCACTTATATTAAGAGAATATGTAGGGTACTGGTTGGGATCGACATAATATACTTGTTGTTGTGGTTGAGGTTTGCTATTTGGATTTGGTATGGGTTGAGATGGCAGCTGAGTAGCTTTAGGTGGAGTAGTATTAGGAGTTGGGAGTGGAATTATATCGAGTTTTTGTGGTGGTTATAGATAAGCAGGAAGCTGATTTGACCACTGTTGGTCCCCTCTCCATTAAGAAGTTGGTTGCCAATTTCCATGTGGAGGTTGCCATGACCCTTGAGGTTGAGACCAATTCCCTTGTGGTTACTGCTAGTGGGATGAGGGATTGGAATAGTTTGACCATGAAATTTGGGGATTATACCAAGATTGAGGTGGAAATTTTCCAAAGTTTTGAGCATATGGAGGTTGCCACAGATTATTAAATGTATAAAAATTCATGATGCTCTGCAAAAAGGATTAGAAAATCTGTTTGATGGCAACACACACAAGAGCACAAGAAACAAACGTTAGTGTTAGCAACAAAAGATTATCCTAAACAGGCATATCAAGAGAGATATTAAGCATGAAATAGAAAGCATATAAACATAAAATGAAATAGCTAATCAAGATGCTCATAGTTGCTCCTCCCTTGTTCCTCTCCTCTCCAAGTCCCAAATGAGTGTAGCTCTCAGCTTTTAGCACTAGCCACGGATGCCATATGGAGATTCAAGATGGTTGAATATGATAAGCAAATACTATGCAAGAGTAGATAGTGATGCTATGAAAAAGCTCTATGCTAATGCCAGTATAACAACAATACTCTAAAATGCTTCTCCCTTTGCTTGAGGAGAAGGGTTCTATTTATAGAAGAAATAGGGAAATGAAGGGTTAAGATTGAGAAATCTTAACAAGGGTTAGGATTGAAAGTTGGGGATCCATATGCACAATTGGCACCAATAAAATGGTGACAAGTGTCAACATATGATTGGGTTGAGAGAAGAGGTTGGAGGCATTAAAGGCCTGAGAAGACCTCATGGTTATCTAGAAGGTAAGGGTCAAGTCTAAATTAAGATTACCCATTGGATTAAGAGTTAATCCAAGGATAAACCTTTGTGCAAATGTTTAAGAGATAATCATGGTCAAAGCATTAATGGCCTGATGAGACCTTTGGGTTGGGTAGAGGTTGAGTCAAAACAAATGTTTTAACCATGTAGGAGGGTTTGAGGTAACCATTAATGGTTATTGGAGACTTTGGGGATTAAGTGGTTGAAGGTTGAAAGCCTTCAATGGTTATCAAAGACTTTGAGCCATTTAGTGGTTGAAGGTTGGAAGCTTTCAAAGGTTATCCAAGACTTTGAGGGTTAATTTGTTGAACACACAAAGCATTAATTGCTTTTCAAAGACTTTGGAGTCTTTGAGAAGTGACTCCAATTTGCTTATGAATGTGACAATATTTAAGGGATGAATTTAGGCTAATTAGGAAGGGTTTAGAAGAATCTAGAAGGGGTTTAGGCATACAAGTGGATTTTGTAGGAAAATGCAAGTGGGAGAAATTTTGGTATTTTCAATTAAAATAAAATCATTTATTTCAATTAAATGGTGTAATTTGCATTTGGATAAATATTCAAATAAATATTAATTTATTTAAATGAGAAAAATGAAGATAAAGCATTAAAATGCTTGAAGACTTTGAGGGAAACCATTAAAGGCTTGAAGACTTTAAGGAAAACCATTAAAGTGTTAAGAAGACTATAGAAGGAAGCCATCAAGTTTGAAGACTTTAAAGCCATCAAGTTTGACTACTTTAAGGGAAACCATTAAAGGTTTCAAGTGGGTGAGGATAAATAGGATTTTAAATAAATAATTTATTTAAAATAGTTGTGCAACTTGCTTTTGTAGGAAAATACAAGTGGGTGGAGGATAAAGGTGATTTAAATAAATGATTTATTTAAAATAATTGTGCAACTTGCATTTGTAGGAAAATGCAAGTGGGTGGAGGATAAAGGTGATTTAAATAAATGATTTATTTATTTAAATGTGAGAGGTGGGATTTTGGGGGTTTTAAATAAATATTAATTTATTTAAATGTGAGAGAAGATTTAATTAAATAAATATGATTTATTTATTTAATTAATGGTCTGAATTTGGTTAAGTGAATTAAATCAAATAAATTGAATAATTTATTTAATTAATAGGAGAAGAGGGTTAAGATGAATTAATTAAATATATTAATTTAATTAATTATTAATTGATGGTTAAATAATCAAATAAATACTAAGTATTCATTTAATTAAGTGGACAGATTTATGTGACTACATTTGCCCCTCTTTGAGACGGTGCGGTTTATCGCGTCGTTTCAAAGAAAAAAAAATAGGTGTGAAGAAATGCCCCATAAAATGTAAATTTAATGGGTGGTATGCCCCCTCGAGGGATGGGCCGAATTTTTTTGAAAAATCGGGCGATCTCTCGAAAAAGAATGAAAAGCGGAGGGGAGGTAGAATAGAAGAAATTAGAACTAATGATGAAAGAATGGGAGAAAATGGAGTGAATATGAAGAAACAACAAGCCAGCGAGTACCCTGAGGTCATGCAAAAGATACATAGCAGATGTAGTGTGGGGTTTGGATTGATGCTATACAATTGATCAAAATTGGTTGGACAATCTGGTGCAATCGGTTTAATTGCCCCGGTCAAGTCAAAGCGTGACAGTTGATGTCAGTTGGTCGCTTGGACATGATAAAGTCTGAGTAAGTGAATCAAAGTGACCTGATGTGACTTAGACAATTGATGTAATTGCTCGATGAAGTCAAGGTATATGAAGCAAAATACTCGTTGAGACGTAGACAATTGATGTAATTGTCCGTTGGATTGTGTTTGATTGGCTAATCAATTGATAGTATGTGCGTGTGATGGATGGTTGTGGGGAATCATGGTAGCCCCGTTGAGACTAGGTCATTATGATAAATGCCTGATGTAGTCTAGGATTACCATAATCGATTACCTGTTGAGACCCGAAGATACTTGATCAGAGTATCTGTTGATAGTCTAGGTGTGTGTGAGACGATGTATCTGTGCAGATAGAGTAACTTTCTTGACTTATTGGATGACTTAGGATAGGAAACACAATCCCTCCTAGTTAGAGATGGATGGTGATGAACGTGGCTTGATTAGGCTGATTGGGACACGATGTAGGGTATGTGATGCTGATTATTGAGATGGGGAGGGTGGGGGGGGTGCAATGTTAGATAGAAGAAATGGAGGACCTATTACATTCCTATGGAAGAAGAGGAAAATAGAGTATCCATTGTCATTACTATGTATGAATGATATGCAGCTATTTATGAATGTATGGATGGGTGGAATGCAACGAAATGCAATATATACAGATGAGATGAAATGACGATCCATAGTGCTTTATTTTTCATCATTGAGCTTTAAAATGTTGTAAGAAAATACAAGCAACTTGACATAAAGATTCAAGATGACCAGAGTATTTCTTACATGGATTTGATATAGCAAGTTAATACAAGCAACTTGATATAATGGATCAAGTTGACCTGAGTATTGCTTGCGGAACAGACAAGGATTATCTCCATTCATGCATGACTTGGATCGTCCTCCTTGATCTTAGGCTGATCATATCCTGAGACAAGTGCATACCGTACTAAGAAATAAAAACCTTTATCCAAATTGGATGAGGAGGAACCAAAGGAAGAGCATTGTACCTGCAAACAAACAGTATATACATAAAGAATAAAGAATAAGGATCCTTGGTAATGGTTCGTGCTCATATGGTCGAGGTATACGCTGTAGTCAGCAAGCCGTAGTGATCTATGACTATATTTTTGCCTATGATCACATAGCTTAGTGAACTTCCCACATAGACACCATTAGTACATGCCCCAGGAATTTAATCGGAAATAATGCACAAACGATACAAAACAATGTTGAAAAGATCCCGATACAGATAAACAAATGAATTACTCACAAATCAACCAAGTATTTGACAGCCTAACAGAATTTTCTTGTCAAAGAAAACATCATCTTGTCTTTGTTTTGGTAAGGAAGGATGCATCCTTGTTTTTAAAGACAGTTTCTGATTTGTTGGATGTGGATTGTGTGGTCGATTGATAAATGGTCATTGTGTGAGTACTGTGTTAATGTTGGTTTTGCATCTGCTTGAATGAATATGTACAAGGTGTTGCCATGTTTTTGTGTGATTTTTCAATGGTTTTGTCGATGTTTTTGGATTTTGAATTGTTTTGAATGTTTTTGGTATTTTTGCGAGATATTTTTGAATGTTTTTGGATTTTTGATGATTGTTTGAATGAAGAACTTAATGAATCATAAGACAATGTAGAATCCACTTCCATCAATAGGTTAAAGGCATTGCCCCCAGTTTTAGACATGACTATGAAAAAGCGGGATGCAAGATGTATGGAGTACTATCATAATTGCAGAGGAATAACAAGCTATGGTTGATGGATGGATGGATGTATGTATGAAGTAGATGTGATCACCACAAGTCTGAAAGATAATGGAGCCATAGCCTTTACGAGTGGCGCCTGTTTGCCAGGTTTTCACCATCGTTCTTACCCAAGGTGCCACCGGAGTAGTTGTTCACCGTTTGGATGCATGATTTTTCTTTACTTTTTTGAATGTTTTTATATTTTCTTCAGGACATTTTTCTGAATGTTTTTTGGTATTTTCTGATAGGCAGGGGAGCCTGATGCTCTGTACAGCTTATGTGTAAAACCGTTTGAGGTGCATGCTGTTGATTGGATCTGCGAGCGGTTCTCCGTCTGATGTAGCCAACTGATATGCCCCGGACCCAAATACAGCAGTGACAACATATGGGCCTAGCCAATTTGATTCAAACTTGCCTTGATGTTCTCTGTTTGGTTGGTTGCGAGGATTCTCTCGAAGAACAAGATCACCTACCTCAAATGTACGAGGTCTAACTCGGTGATTGTAGCTTCTACTCATGCGCTGCTGATAGGCTTTGAGATGGTTGTATGCAGCTTGTCGCTTCTCATCAAGTAGCTCCAAGTCCTGAAGGCGTGAGACTCTGTATGCGTCATCATCAATGAGATTGTGCAAGGAAACCCTTAATGATGGTATCTCGACCTCAATAGGCAAGATAGCTTCTGCACCATAGACCAATGAATAAGGAGTTGCACCTGTAGGGGTTCGAATGCTAGTTCGATATGCCCATAGCGCTGGATTCAATTGAACATGCCAATCACGACCGGCATCATTGACTGTCTTCTTTAGGATTCTCAATATGTTTTTATTGGATGCTTCGGCCTGACCATTGCCTTGTGGGTAATAGGGAGTGGAAAAGCGGTGTTGGATATGAAATTTCTCACAAAGCTCACGGACATCCTGATTTTTGAAAGGAAGACCGTTATCTGTGACAATGGACATGGGCACACCATACCGGCAGATGATGTAATTGAGGATGAATGAGGCGATCTGCTTGCCGGTGACTTGAGTAAGTGGAACAGCTTCGATCCACTTTGTGAAATATTCGGTAGCGGTAATAATGAATTTATGGCCGTTGGATGAAGATGGATGGATTTTACCCACAAGATCAAGACCCCATTGACAAAAAGGCCATGGTGTTGTGATTGGTTGCAGTTCTTGTGCTGGTGCATGTATCAGGTCGCCATGAACTTGACATTTCTTGCATTTCCTGACAAAGTAGTAGGAATCCTTTTCTATAGATGGCCAATAATATCCAGCTCGCAAGAGTTTCTTGGTGAGTGATGGACCACTTGAATGAGTCCCGCAAATTCCTTCATGTACCTCTTCCAAAGCCTTTGTTATCTCACCTTGTTCCAGACATCGAAGGAGAGTACCATCAAGACCGCGTCGGTATAGGGTTTCGGCAATAATGGTATATCGAGCAGTTTGGCGAATGAAGGTTTTACGTTGGTTATTTGATTGGTTGGGAGGAAGGGTGTGATCGCGGAGATAGGTGTAGAACTCACCGTACCATGGGGATTCGGAACCGACAAGGTGACATATTATTTCGGATTCAGGGATATCATAAGCGGGGATCCAAAGTTGTTCTACCAAGAACTCGTAGCGTGTTGAATTCTGTGGAAGATCTAGTAGAGATGCGATGGTAGCCATAGCGTCAGCAGCTCGATTCTGATCTCTTGGTATTTGCTCAAAAGTGATAGTAGTAAATGATGTCTTTAGATTGTCCACCATTTGCTTATATGGCATGAGTTTATCATCTTTGGTCTGATATTCATCTGTTGCTTGTCGAATGACTAGTTGGGAATCGCCATATACTTGTAGTTCTTGTAATTTCCATTGTACGGCTAACCTGAGTCCCGTGATCAAGGCCTCATACTCTGCTATGTTGTTTGTGCATGGAAATGTGAGCCTGTAAGACTTCGGGATGCTATCACCTTGAGGTGTGATAAACAGAATGCCTGCCCCCGAGCCGTGCCTAGTGTATGACCCATCAAAATATAGCTTCCATGGTTGTGCTGTTGTGATCATGAATATCTCTTCATCTGGAAAATTGGAAATGAGAGGATGATCGCCTATGAGTGGTGCATCGGCCAACTGATCTGCAATGACCTGCCCTTTGATAGCTTTACGGTCCACATACTCGATGTCAAATTCACTTAGAATCATTACCCATTTGGCCAAGCGACCCGTCAATGCTGCTTTGCTAAGTAAATACTTGAGTGGATCAATCTTTGCAATGAGTTGTACCTTGTGTGTTAACAGATAGTGCCGCAATTTAGTGGCTGCTAAGATTACTGCTAGGCAAGCTCGCTCAATAGGTGTGTAATTGAGTTCATAGCCAACCAGTGTGCGAGAGATGTAGTATATAGCACATTCTTTGCCTTCTGCATTATGTTGTGCCAGTAGTACACCCAATGATGTACTTGTTGCCGAGATATAGAGTAACAATGGTCTACTTGGATCTGGTGGCATCAGCAATGGTGGATTCATGAGATAGTCTTTAAGTGTCTGAAATGCTTGCTGGCATCTGTCATCCCACTGAAAGCGGATGTTCTTGTGTAGCAGGTGTGTGAATGGGTGACACTTATCAGCCAATTGTGCAATGAATCTGCGGATAGATTGAAGCCGTCCTTGTAGTGTTCTTAGCTGACTGATATTCTTTGGAGGTGGCATGTCCATGATTGCTTTAACCTTTGCTGGATCGACCTCAATGCCTTTGCTTGAGACAATGTATCCTAGAAGCTTCCCGGAGGTCACTCCGAAGACACATTTCTTTGGGTTGAGTCGAACATGGTATTGTTCCAGTCTATCAAAGATTTTATCTAAGATGTGAAGATGTCCTTCTCTAGTAAGTGATTTTGCTAGTAAATCATCCACATAATCTTCCATTATAGTATGCATCATGTCATGGAAGATGGTGGTCATTGCTCTTTGATAGGTCGCTCCTGCATTCTTTAGACCAAAAGGCATTACATTCCAGCAGTATGTGCCCCATGGACATGTGAAGGCTGTCTTATGTTGGTCCTCTAGTGCGATCTTTATTTGATTGTATCCTGAAAATCCATCCATGAGTGAAAGCATCGCATGTCCTGCTGTTAGATCCACTATGATGTCGATATTTGGTAGAGGGAAGTCATCCTTAGGACATGCTTTATTTAGATCTCTGAAGTCTGTACAAATGCGGATGCCCCCTTTTGGTTTGCCAACTGGCACAATATTGGAGATCCATTCTGCATAATCAATTGGTCTAATGAAACCAACATCCAGGAGTTTCTTGAGTTCTGTTTTGACTAGCACGGCAATCTGAGGATGCATCTTACGAAGCTTCTGCTTGACAGGTTTGGCTCCTTTTGCTACTGTGAGATGATGCATGACTAAATCAGGATCAAGCCCAGGCATGTCTGCATATGACCATGCAAAGTTGATCTGACGCTGTTGGAAGAACTCTATAAATTGAGGTTGTTCCTCTGGAGTGAGAAGAGATGCCAGATGTATGATATGAGGATTTTCAGGAGTCCCCACATTGTATTCTTTGGTTTCCTCGATAAGAATCGTTGATCGTTCCTGTTGTGTACTAGCAGGGAGGATGTCAAACCCTTCATCCTCAGGCGCCTCAGAGAGGTTTTCACCATTGGATACGCTCTTTCTTTTTACTTTTGTCGGATCAAATAGTGCCACAGTGTGGTTTTCACTGGAAGATCCATGTTTTATTGTTATATTTTTGCAGCTGAAGGATTTGGCATCCGCCCCGAAGTATGCTGCGCTATTAAGTTCAATGGCGAATCCAGCTTTGTGATCCCCGCTTGGTAGATTATCCCTTAATTCCAAAAAGTCAATGATAGCCTCATCGTTCTGGAAGAGGTCAAGACATGGGGGATTTGGTTGGTTCCATTCAATGAGTTCAGGGTGGATAATGGGCATTACTTCATCGATTAAGTTAAGTGCGGGAGATGTATCAGTGAGGGTTAAGACAGTGTGGTGAAGGTAGTTGATGGTACTTTCCCTGTCAGAATCAGGCGTAGGATGAGACGTAGGGTCTGTGGAAGATGTTTCCAGCTCAGGTACCCAAGTGGTCTTTATCTGTGCTTCTCCGTAAACAGGAATGTCTTTGCGTGGCGGAGGTGGTGATGTGTCTTCCTCATCTGAAGTGTTAAGTTGCACTGAATCGAATTCCCACTCATGTGAGTCGGTCTCTGAATCACTTTCCAGCATCCGATTGCTATACCATACTGGGATGTCTTTGGAGTTAAACACGGCAGGTGTGATTGGTTTATGTATCCTTGTAGTGATCGGTGCTGCAGGAATTGTGATGGGGTTTAATGGATTTGTCACTGGAAGTATCGGTAATGGTGACTCAGTGGCTTCTGCTGGAACTACTGGTGCCATAGATGCTGCTGCGGGTTCCAATATAGTTGCTGCTACAAATGGTGTTGCTGATAGGATTACTGGTTCGTTTGATGGGATGAGTGACATTGGTGATGGTGGAGTTGTGAGCCTTGAGGGGGCAGTGGGGATAGTGCTTGATGGTGCTTTGATTATGAAAGGTATCCTCTTTGCAGTAGGTGGGCAAAATGGTTTGCTGGGTTTTCCTTTGAATCTGAGTTTAGGAAGGATCTCTTTTTCAAAGCCAAGGCCTGTATTACCTTTGGGCTTGAATTCTGGTAGTAGAGGTTCGTGTCGTCCTTGTTTGCAGTATCCCAAAGCACTCTGACCATCATATCCCATTCTTTGCATAATGAGGAGGCCTTTGCCATATTGTTCCGTAGGAAGTGTAACTTGCGGTTTGTCAGTGGTGATGGGATCTTTATAGATCCAGTCCGCTAGGTCCTCATCTTGTGTTTCTTTCTCTTGACTCCTTCCAAGGACGAAAGGCGTCCAAGCACATGCTGGCGTGATTAGTCGTTGCTGGAGTAACTGCTGTGGTTTACCATGTGTTTTAGGAGAAGTGGGCATTTGTCCCACACAAAAGAGTTGACTTAAGTTATATTCCCCGGGACCTTCCTCTGCGACTTTCATTTTAAGCTTTTCTTGCTTGGGTATAGGGGTGTTCAAACTGGCAAGAGAGGTGGGACTTACATATGATGTAGAGGAAATGGCTTCTCTATTATTAGGAACGGTAATCTCTGGTTGATGGCTGATATTATGGCAAAATGCAAAGGGATTTGCATCGCCCAGGATTGTGATCTCGACCCCGTTATGTGGGAACTTGATACATTGATGGTAGGTAGATGGAACAGCTTGCATGGCATGTATCCAAGGTCTCCCTAATAATAGATTATATGGCAGAGGAAGGTCCAGAACCTGACAAATTATGTGTTTTGCCACAGGGCCCACTCGGATGGGTAGTACCACAGCTCCTTTGGATGAACGCTCTGCATCATCATAGGCTTTGATGGTGATCTTCTTATGAGGATCCACTGATTCTATTGCATATCCCAATGCTGTGACCAACTGTAGTGTGCAAATGTTTAGGCCTGCTCCATTATCGATCAAGACTCGCTTGATCCTGTGTTGGTTGACGAAGCCTTCAATGTGGAGTGAGGCGTTATGAGGTTGCTGGAAGGAAGAGTTGTCACTTTCAGAAAAAGTGAGACAAGGTGATGACTTTAGACTTCCAACCATGGCTTGAAATTGGTCCGTATTTAGATTTGCAGGGACTGACGCCTCTTGGAGTGCTTGATCCAAGATTGTTTTATGAGAGGGTGACAGACGCAAAAGCTCCAAAATGGATATAAGTGCAGGGGTTTTGTCTAATTGTTCCACAAGATTGTACTGCTTTGGGACGAAGGTGGTGCCTTGTGGAGCTGCCTTGATGGTGACCTTGCCACGACGTGTAACAACATTGCAATTTGAGGTGGGATTTTTGAAGGTTATGGTTGCAATTTGTTCACTGGCATCATACAGGTGATTTACAGTGTAATTATACGCAGCCTGCGTATAATCAGTGGTATCAGGACCTCGTCTGGAAGTGGAAGGACCCCTTTGATCTTGTGATGGAAGTGGATTCTTGAACATCTAATGATCATTATTGGTTGTTTTTGGGTCATGTCCTTCAATTTCAATTTCTCCTCAGTCAATAAGATCCTGAATGAGATCTTTCAATCGATGACAATTACTTGTCTTATGTCCTCTTCCTTGATGGAACTCACAATGTTCAGTATCTCTCCACCATGCCGGTTTGACTTGAGGCTCATAATTCGATAACTTAGGTAGAGTAATCAAATTCTGAGAAATGAGTTGTTGCATCACTGTTTCAATGGGTTCCCCTAAGGGAGTGTATGTGCGTTTTTGTTTTTGTGGACGAGGTCGTGGTTCATCATGAGATGTGATGCGACCTTGATTAAGAGGAACATTTGTGTTATTTTGAGGTGGAGGATTTTGTCCTGCAAACCGAACCACAGGTTGTGCATTTTGGATAGTCCGAGCATCCACAACTCCATCGTTGACGATATTCTTATTCTTGTTCCAGAAGTTCGGTTTATCGCTATTGAAGCGCGGGCGAGGACCATCTTTTGGTTCATTAAAGATTTTGATGAGTCCTTTTTTGATGAGTGCCCTTTCACATTTTATACCTTTGGTGATCATATCGTTAAAAGAATCTGTATCTTTGACATCCAGGTGAAATTCCATTTCTTCGTTTAAGTTGGAAATGAAAATTTCCACTAGTTCTCGTTCAGGTAACTGAAGAGAACGTCTGCTAGACATTTGGCGCCATCGTTGCAGGAATACTGAGAATAATTCACCTGGTTTTTGTTTGGTGTTGCATAGATCAGCCATGGTGATGTCGCGTTCAATATTATAAGAGTAATGAGATAGGAACTTCTGGATGAGTTCCTCAAATGTTCTTATGCCACCTGGTAGTCGGGAAAACCATGATGTGGTTGTTCCTCCCAAGCTTTGGGGAAAAAGGCGCATTAAGTATGTGTCTTCATATGCAACTTCGAGACAAGCGGAATGAAATTCTCGAACATGATCGCGGGGATCCCCCTTTCCTCTATATTTTTCAAATTTGGGTGTTTCGAACCCGCGTGGAAAGGGTGGCATATAAAGATTCCTATCAAACGGATAGGGACAGATGTCGTTAAGTGAGAATTGATTGGTCTTAACACCACTATGAAGTTGTTGGGCGAGATTCTCAACTTGTTGCCGCAACATCTCCATTTCATTTGGAGGAGGAGGTGGTGGGTTACCTCGAGGGATGTTATATCTGATGGGATCTCTACGCCATTCCTCCTCATGGCGACTTTGTCTTTCTGATGCTTGTCTTAATTGGGCAAGATCAAAGTCTGAGGGGAGTTTGGCTCCTTCTTGAGCAAGTCTTAAGAAGTGAGCATCCGCATTGCTCCTTAGTATTTCATCAAATAATCTGTTAAAATGAGGGTTATGCTGAACCCTTTCGATTGTTGAAGGAGTGGGACTACTTGGGTTTTCATCATTTACATTTCCTCCAAGTGCTTCTTGAAATTCATTGAGGTTGTCCTCTTCTTCCTCAATTTCTATTTCTCGTTGCCTTGATCGCGATCGGGTTTGAGCCATTTTGTTTGCAAGTTTGTGTTGAAGTTGATTGAAGATGATGATGAGTTGTTCGATGAAAGATGGATGATTAGTGGATTGTAGATCTCTAGCACTCTAAAGGTAAATGTAACCAGAATTCTTTCTTTGAATTGCTTGTTTGTTTTGATGAGTTTGCATGTGATAAGGTGTAGAGAAATCTGAGATGTGTTACAGATTTTGACTACCTAGTAATGAGAGGATTCACTCATGAACTAGTTTTAACCTGCGTAGATGTGTCTCTTAGGATGAGCTTATCCTAGATGTAGAAACAATCTAAAAGTGATGTGATGTGTTTGATTTCAAGCAATATCTAAAAGAGAACTTGGGACAAGAACCTCTTAATGTTTTGAGAGTTTTGGGATGAATTGATGATGGAAAAATGATGTATGAATGAGATGATGGATGTTTTGTTTTCAACTTTAATAAAAACTTTGTGTTACAAATGGAACAAACTCTACTTCTTCCCTTTCAGGCGTTGGTGGCATTTCTCGAGCTGTGTTGTAGGTGATACAGATGTTTGGGAAGAAGTTGGGATTAATCTTTCCTCCTTGATTTTTGTGATAACTCAGAGCTCTATATTGCATAAAAGCTCTGCGGTTCAATGATTCGGAATCAAACTCGTTTGTTTTACCTTGAAGATAGAGACGCATGTGATGTAGAAAGACTCTATGTGAGACAAAGATTTGTCTATTGAGATAGAAGAATTTCCTCCTTTTGATCAAAGCCTTTGAGCTTAATGGTCTTCTTTTCAAGGTAATATTCTGATGACACTTCTTCTTTCGCAAGATGTGAAGAATGGTCATAAATTTTTGACTCTTTGTTGTTTTGCACTTTGTTTTTGGTACTTTTGGTTGTTTTTGAGAAATGTTGGATGAATACTTTGTTTTTGGGATTGATTTTCTGATTTTTCTTTGACAAGAAAACAAAGCAAGCACACAAACACAAAATTGTAGCCTCAAAGGCACAAATGAGTATGGGTCTAGATCAACCCAATCCTTGGACTTGTTTTTGACCCTTCCTTTAGATTTATTTTAAGGTGTATTTCCAAAGCCTGAAGTCGGCTCAATTTGCACTAGGTCTGTAAAACGAACACACTTCAAACACTTTTTATCCCTAAGGTCAAGTGGCCAGTTGTGATAAATTTAGCCCACATCTTGATATTTCTTCGACTTTGGTACTACATACCTTATGAATCCCGCCGTGGCAGGTAAGGATGTGATATACTAAGTCTTTCACGAGCATAACAAATAGATGATCCCTATGATGGGGGAGTCACCACTTTTATCAAGCCACAAGTGACTTTTCAAAAAGCTATGTTTCTACTCAAGGAAATATGTATGGTGAGTATCTTGGGAGCAAAACCATCTATGCTCTTGCACTAAATTATATCGCAAATATCCTCAATCAATAGAACGGGTGGGCTACTACTAAAAGGTGTTTAGTCATGTTCGATGTTTTTGGACATAAGTTCATTCTGCAGTGACTCACTTAAGAGCCTTGTAACTGGTGGTGGGGCCCATTTGTCCTTTCGGCCAGTTACACTGTAGGAACAGCTATACCCAAGGCTACAGCTTTCGCTCTCACCTGATTTCTATAGCGGCTCGAAGGATTTACCGCTCGAGGTCGTTCCCAAGAGTATCGATCCCTTGGCAGGCCTCTCTTAAAAAGATAAAATTTGAGCGTTACTAACACTTTTCTCTTGCACCTAGGACCACGAAAGCCAAGGGAGAGGATAGTGTGTGTTAGAAGTAGGACCACTCGACCAACTCTTTGCACAAGTGTGCCAAGCACGAAAAACACTTGTTCTTTTTAATCTATCATTGCAATGTGATCTAACTATTTGGAGATGTTGCTCCAACAATCATGTTGTTCTTTTTAATTTTCAAAGGCAATTGTTTGAGTAAACTAGAATTTGAAAATCCTGGTCAACTTAATGAAAAACACGTTTGCATGAAGTAAGATTGCTTTAAAAATGAGACAAGTTGATTGTGAATTTTATTTGCACCAAAAATGGAAGTGTGGATTGTGAGTTTTATCTTGATGCAAGAAATAAAATTTGCCTTGTTGATTTTAAGCACCAAAACGAAGTTTGTTTCCTAACTTGCAAAAAAAAAAAAAAAAAAATTGTTTTTGTATAAGTTTGTGGTTCTTTTTACCTTTGAACAATGAAATTCTTTTTAAGAGCCCCAAACAAATGTGTGATTCTTTTTCAAAAGCCCAAATTTGAAATGTGAAGTTAATTTTAAACCAAAATAAAAAGTGAATTCATTTTTAAAACCAACTTCAAAAAAACAAGTTAGTAAAAAATATAAATCTACTTTTTAATCTAATTTAAATCTGCACAAAAGAGAAAAATAGTTAGTAAAATCCGCCTATTTGGTGGGCTTCTACAAGCCTAATTTTTTTTTTTTTTAAATTTTTACAAGGTGATTTGTACAACGTTTTGTTACAATAGCGCTAGTCTGCGTTTGAACAGAGGCACTATTTAACACAAACGCACTAAAAGAAAGGGAAAGACAGAGAAGGGAAAAGCACTGAAACAGAGTGAATAGCGCCAAAATAATGTCAAACGCACCAAAACAGTGTCAAAAGCGCAACCTGTGTGACATTTTCAACATTCAAACATGTTATTGGTTAAAAAAAAAAGTTGATCTTTTTGGTGTTTGGATTCACGTCGGGTTCACCAAATGATGCTCTGCAAAAAGGATTAGAAAATCTGTTTGATGGCAACACACACAAGAGCACAAGAAACAAACGTTAGTGTTAGCAACAAAAGATTATCCTAAACAGGCATATCAAGAGAGATATTAAGCATGAAATAGAAAGCATATAAACATAAAATGAAATAGCTAATCAAGATGCTCATAGTTGCTCCTCCCTTGTTCCTCTCCTCTCCAAGTCCCAAATGAGTGTAGCTCTCAGCTTTTAGCACTAGCCACGGATGCCATATGGAGATTCAAGATGGTTGAATATGATAAGCAAATACTATGCAAGAGTAGATAGTGATGCTATGAAAAAGCTCTATGCTAATGCCAGTATAACAACAATACTCTAAAATGCTTCTCCCTTTGCTTGAGGAGAAGGGTTCTATTTATAGAAGAAATAGGGAAATGAAGGGTTAAGATTGAGAAATCTTAACAAGGGTTAGGATTGAAAGTTGGGGATCCATATGCACAATTGGCACCAATAAAATGGTGACAAGTGTCAACATATGATTGGGTTGAGAGAAGAGGTTGGAGGCATTAAAGGCCTGAGAAGACCTCATGGTTATCTAGAAGGTAAGGGTCAAGTCTAAATTAAGATTACCCATTGGATTAAGAGTTAATCCAAGGATAAACCTTTGTGCAAATGTTTAAGAGATAATCATGGTCAAAGCATTAATGGCCTGATGAGACCTTTGGGTTGGGTAGAGGTTGAGTCAAAACAAATGTTTTAACCATGTAGGAGGGTTTGAGGTAACCATTAATGGTTATTGGAGACTTTGGGGATTAAGTGGTTGAAGGTTGAAAGCCTTCAATGGTTATCAAAGACTTTGAGCCATTTAGTGGTTGAAGGTTGGAAGCTTTCAAAGGTTATCCAAGACTTTGAGGGTTAATTTGTTGAACACACAAAGCATTAATTGCTTTTCAAAGACTTTGGAGTCTTTGAGAAGTGACTCCAATTTGCTTATGAATGTGACAATATTTAAGGGATGAATTTAGGCTAATTAGGAAGGGTTTAGAAGAATCTAGAAGGGGTTTAGGCATACAAGTGGATTTTGTAGGAAAATGCAAGTGGGAGAAATTTTGGTATTTTCAATTAAAATAAAATCATTTATTTCAATTAAATGGTGTAATTTGCATTTGGATAAATATTCAAATAAATATTAATTTATTTAAATGAGAAAAATGAAGATAAAGCATTAAAATGCTTGAAGACTTTGAGGGAAACCATTAAAGGCTTGAAGACTTTAAGGAAAACCATTAAAGTGTTAAGAAGACTATAGAAGGAAGCCATCAAGTTTGAAGACTTTAAAGCCATCAAGTTTGACTACTTTAAGGGAAACCATTAAAGGTTTCAAGTGGGTGAGGATAAATAGGATTTTAAATAAATAATTTATTTAAAATAGTTGTGCAACTTGCTTTTGTAGGAAAATACAAGTGGGTGGAGGATAAAGGTGATTTAAATAAATGATTTATTTAAAATAATTGTGCAACTTGCATTTGTAGGAAAATGCAAGTGGGTGGAGGATAAAGGTGATTTAAATAAATGATTTATTTATTTAAATGTGAGAGGTGGGATTTTGGGGGTTTTAAATAAATATTAATTTATTTAAATGTGAGAGAAGATTTAATTAAATAAATATGATTTATTTATTTAATTAATGGTCTGAATTTGGTTAAGTGAATTAAATCAAATAAATTGAATAATTTATTTAATTAATAGGAGAAGAGGGTTAAGATGAATTAATTAAATATATTAATTTAATTAATTATTAATTGATGGTTAAATAATCAAATAAATACTAAGTATTCATTTAATTAAGTGGACAGATTTATGTGACTACATTTGCCCCTCTTTGAGACGGTGCGGTTTATCGCGTCGTTTCAAAGAAAAAAAAATAGGTGTGAAGAAATGCCCCATAAAATGTAAATTTAATGGGTGGTATGCCCCCTCGAGGGATGGGCCGAATTTTTTTGAAAAATCGGGCGATCTCTCGAAAAAGAATGAAAAGCGGAGGGGAGGTAGAATAGAAGAAATTAGAACTAATGATGAAAGAATGGGAGAAAATGGAGTGAATATGAAGAAACAACAAGCCAGCGAGTACCCTGAGGTCATGCAAAAGATACATAGCAGATGTAGTGTGGGGTTTGGATTGATGCTATACAATTGATCAAAATTGGTTGGACAATCTGGTGCAATCGGTTTAATTGCCCCGGTCAAGTCAAAGCGTGACAGTTGATGTCAGTTGGTCGCTTGGACATGATAAAGTCTGAGTAAGTGAATCAAAGTGACCTGATGTGACTTAGACAATTGATGTAATTGCTCGATGAAGTCAAGGTATATGAAGCAAAATACTCGTTGAGACGTAGACAATTGATGTAATTGTCCGTTGGATTGTGTTTGATTGGCTAATCAATTGATAGTATGTGCGTGTGATGGATGGTTGTGGGGAATCATGGTAGCCCCGTTGAGACTAGGTCATTATGATAAATGCCTGATGTAGTCTAGGATTACCATAATCGATTACCTGTTGAGACCCGAAGATACTTGATCAGAGTATCTGTTGATAGTCTAGGTGTGTGTGAGACGATGTATCTGTGCAGATAGAGTAACTTTCTTGACTTATTGGATGACTTAGGATAGGAAACACAATCCCTCCTAGTTAGAGATGGATGGTGATGAACGTGGCTTGATTAGGCTGATTGGGACACGATGTAGGGTATGTGATGCTGATTATTGAGATGGGGAGGGTGGGGGGGGTGCAATGTTAGATAGAAGAAATGGAGGACCTATTACATTCCTATGGAAGAAGAGGAAAATAGAGTATCCATTGTCATTACTATGTATGAATGATATGCAGCTATTTATGAATGTATGGATGGGTGGAATGCAACGAAATGCAATATATACAGATGAGATGAAATGACGATCCATAGTGCTTTATTTTTCATCATTGAGCTTTAAAATGTTGTAAGAAAATACAAGCAACTTGACATAAAGATTCAAGATGACCAGAGTATTTCTTACATGGATTTGATATAGCAAGTTAATACAAGCAACTTGATATAATGGATCAAGTTGACCTGAGTATTGCTTGCGGAACAGACAAGGATTATCTCCATTCATGCATGACTTGGATCGTCCTCCTTGATCTTAGGCTGATCATATCCTGAGACAAGTGCATACCGTACTAAGAAATAAAAACCTTTATCCAAATTGGATGAGGAGGAACCAAAGGAAGAGCATTGTACCTGCAAACAAACAGTATATACATAAAGAATAAAGAATAAGGATCCTTGGTAATGGTTCGTGCTCATATGGTCGAGGTATACGCTGTAGTCAGCAAGCCGTAGTGATCTATGACTATATTTTTGCCTATGATCACATAGCTTAGTGAACTTCCCACATAGACACCATTAGTACATGCCCCAGGAATTTAATCGGAAATAATGCACAAACGATACAAAACAATGTTGAAAAGATCCCGATACAGATAAACAAATGAATTACTCACAAATCAACCAAGTATTTGACAGCCTAACAGAATTTTCTTGTCAAAGAAAACATCATCTTGTCTTTGTTTTGGTAAGGAAGGATGCATCCTTGTTTTTAAAGACAGTTTCTGATTTGTTGGATGTGGATTGTGTGGTCGATTGATAAATGGTCATTGTGTGAGTACTGTGTTAATGTTGGTTTTGCATCTGCTTGAATGAATATGTACAAGGTGTTGCCATGTTTTTGTGTGATTTTTCAATGGTTTTGTCGATGTTTTTGGATTTTGAATTGTTTTGAATGTTTTTGGTATTTTTGCGAGATATTTTTGAATGTTTTTGGATTTTTGATGATTGTTTGAATGAAGAACTTAATGAATCATAAGACAATGTAGAATCCACTTCCATCAATAGGTTAAAGGCATTGCCCCCAGTTTTAGACATGACTATGAAAAAGCGGGATGCAAGATGTATGGAGTACTATCATAATTGCAGAGGAATAACAAGCTATGGTTGATGGATGGATGGATGTATGTATGAAGTAGATGTGATCACCACAAGTCTGAAAGATAATGGAGCCATAGCCTTTACGAGTGGCGCCTGTTTGCCAGGTTTTCACCATCGTTCTTACCCAAGGTGCCACCGGAGTAGTTGTTCACCGTTTGGATGCATGATTTTTCTTTACTTTTTTGAATGTTTTTATATTTTCTTCAGGACATTTTTCTGAATGTTTTTTGGTATTTTCTGATAGGCAGGGGAGCCTGATGCTCTGTACAGCTTATGTGTAAAACCGTTTGAGGTGCATGCTGTTGATTGGATCTGCGAGCGGTTCTCCGTCTGATGTAGCCAACTGATATGCCCCGGACCCAAATACAGCAGTGACAACATATGGGCCTAGCCAATTTGATTCAAACTTGCCTTGATGTTCTCTGTTTGGTTGGTTGCGAGGATTCTCTCGAAGAACAAGATCACCTACCTCAAATGTACGAGGTCTAACTCGGTGATTGTAGCTTCTACTCATGCGCTGCTGATAGGCTTTGAGATGGTTGTATGCAGCTTGTCGCTTCTCATCAAGTAGCTCCAAGTCCTGAAGGCGTGAGACTCTGTATGCGTCATCATCAATGAGATTGTGCAAGGAAACCCTTAATGATGGTATCTCGACCTCAATAGGCAAGATAGCTTCTGCACCATAGACCAATGAATAAGGAGTTGCACCTGTAGGGGTTCGAATGCTAGTTCGATATGCCCATAGCGCTGGATTCAATTGAACATGCCAATCACGACCGGCATCATTGACTGTCTTCTTTAGGATTCTCAATATGTTTTTATTGGATGCTTCGGCCTGACCATTGCCTTGTGGGTAATAGGGAGTGGAAAAGCGGTGTTGGATATGAAATTTCTCACAAAGCTCACGGACATCCTGATTTTTGAAAGGAAGACCGTTATCTGTGACAATGGACATGGGCACACCATACCGGCAGATGATGTAATTGAGGATGAATGAGGCGATCTGCTTGCCGGTGACTTGAGTAAGTGGAACAGCTTCGATCCACTTTGTGAAATATTCGGTAGCGGTAATAATGAATTTATGGCCGTTGGATGAAGATGGATGGATTTTACCCACAAGATCAAGACCCCATTGACAAAAAGGCCATGGTGTTGTGATTGGTTGCAGTTCTTGTGCTGGTGCATGTATCAGGTCGCCATGAACTTGACATTTCTTGCATTTCCTGACAAAGTAGTAGGAATCCTTTTCTATAGATGGCCAATAATATCCAGCTCGCAAGAGTTTCTTGGTGAGTGATGGACCACTTGAATGAGTCCCGCAAATTCCTTCATGTACCTCTTCCAAAGCCTTTGTTATCTCACCTTGTTCCAGACATCGAAGGAGAGTACCATCAAGACCGCGTCGGTATAGGGTTTCGGCAATAATGGTATATCGAGCAGTTTGGCGAATGAAGGTTTTACGTTGGTTATTTGATTGGTTGGGAGGAAGGGTGTGATCGCGGAGATAGGTGTAGAACTCACCGTACCATGGGGATTCGGAACCGACAAGGTGACATATTATTTCGGATTCAGGGATATCATAAGCGGGGATCCAAAGTTGTTCTACCAAGAACTCGTAGCGTGTTGAATTCTGTGGAAGATCTAGTAGAGATGCGATGGTAGCCATAGCGTCAGCAGCTCGATTCTGATCTCTTGGTATTTGCTCAAAAGTGATAGTAGTAAATGATGTCTTTAGATTGTCCACCATTTGCTTATATGGCATGAGTTTATCATCTTTGGTCTGATATTCATCTGTTGCTTGTCGAATGACTAGTTGGGAATCGCCATATACTTGTAGTTCTTGTAATTTCCATTGTACGGCTAACCTGAGTCCCGTGATCAAGGCCTCATACTCTGCTATGTTGTTTGTGCATGGAAATGTGAGCCTGTAAGACTTCGGGATGCTATCACCTTGAGGTGTGATAAACAGAATGCCTGCCCCCGAGCCGTGCCTAGTGTATGACCCATCAAAATATAGCTTCCATGGTTGTGCTGTTGTGATCATGAATATCTCTTCATCTGGAAAATTGGAAATGAGAGGATGATCGCCTATGAGTGGTGCATCGGCCAACTGATCTGCAATGACCTGCCCTTTGATAGCTTTACGGTCCACATACTCGATGTCAAATTCACTTAGAATCATTACCCATTTGGCCAAGCGACCCGTCAATGCTGCTTTGCTAAGTAAATACTTGAGTGGATCAATCTTTGCAATGAGTTGTACCTTGTGTGTTAACAGATAGTGCCGCAATTTAGTGGCTGCTAAGATTACTGCTAGGCAAGCTCGCTCAATAGGTGTGTAATTGAGTTCATAGCCAACCAGTGTGCGAGAGATGTAGTATATAGCACATTCTTTGCCTTCTGCATTATGTTGTGCCAGTAGTACACCCAATGATGTACTTGTTGCCGAGATATAGAGTAACAATGGTCTACTTGGATCTGGTGGCATCAGCAATGGTGGATTCATGAGATAGTCTTTAAGTGTCTGAAATGCTTGCTGGCATCTGTCATCCCACTGAAAGCGGATGTTCTTGTGTAGCAGGTGTGTGAATGGGTGACACTTATCAGCCAATTGTGCAATGAATCTGCGGATAGATTGAAGCCGTCCTTGTAGTGTTCTTAGCTGACTGATATTCTTTGGAGGTGGCATGTCCATGATTGCTTTAACCTTTGCTGGATCGACCTCAATGCCTTTGCTTGAGACAATGTATCCTAGAAGCTTCCCGGAGGTCACTCCGAAGACACATTTCTTTGGGTTGAGTCGAACATGGTATTGTTCCAGTCTATCAAAGATTTTATCTAAGATGTGAAGATGTCCTTCTCTAGTAAGTGATTTTGCTAGTAAATCATCCACATAATCTTCCATTATAGTATGCATCATGTCATGGAAGATGGTGGTCATTGCTCTTTGATAGGTCGCTCCTGCATTCTTTAGACCAAAAGGCATTACATTCCAGCAGTATGTGCCCCATGGACATGTGAAGGCTGTCTTATGTTGGTCCTCTAGTGCGATCTTTATTTGATTGTATCCTGAAAATCCATCCATGAGTGAAAGCATCGCATGTCCTGCTGTTAGATCCACTATGATGTCGATATTTGGTAGAGGGAAGTCATCCTTAGGACATGCTTTATTTAGATCTCTGAAGTCTGTACAAATGCGGATGCCCCCTTTTGGTTTGCCAACTGGCACAATATTGGAGATCCATTCTGCATAATCAATTGGTCTAATGAAACCAACATCCAGGAGTTTCTTGAGTTCTGTTTTGACTAGCACGGCAATCTGAGGATGCATCTTACGAAGCTTCTGCTTGACAGGTTTGGCTCCTTTTGCTACTGTGAGATGATGCATGACTAAATCAGGATCAAGCCCAGGCATGTCTGCATATGACCATGCAAAGTTGATCTGACGCTGTTGGAAGAACTCTATAAATTGAGGTTGTTCCTCTGGAGTGAGAAGAGATGCCAGATGTATGATATGAGGATTTTCAGGAGTCCCCACATTGTATTCTTTGGTTTCCTCGATAAGAATCGTTGATCGTTCCTGTTGTGTACTAGCAGGGAGGATGTCAAACCCTTCATCCTCAGGCGCCTCAGAGAGGTTTTCACCATTGGATACGCTCTTTCTTTTTACTTTTGTCGGATCAAATAGTGCCACAGTGTGGTTTTCACTGGAAGATCCATGTTTTATTGTTATATTTTTGCAGCTGAAGGATTTGGCATCCGCCCCGAAGTATGCTGCGCTATTAAGTTCAATGGCGAATCCAGCTTTGTGATCCCCGCTTGGTAGATTATCCCTTAATTCCAAAAAGTCAATGATAGCCTCATCGTTCTGGAAGAGGTCAAGACATGGGGGATTTGGTTGGTTCCATTCAATGAGTTCAGGGTGGATAATGGGCATTACTTCATCGATTAAGTTAAGTGCGGGAGATGTATCAGTGAGGGTTAAGACAGTGTGGTGAAGGTAGTTGATGGTACTTTCCCTGTCAGAATCAGGCGTAGGATGAGACGTAGGGTCTGTGGAAGATGTTTCCAGCTCAGGTACCCAAGTGGTCTTTATCTGTGCTTCTCCGTAAACAGGAATGTCTTTGCGTGGCGGAGGTGGTGATGTGTCTTCCTCATCTGAAGTGTTAAGTTGCACTGAATCGAATTCCCACTCATGTGAGTCGGTCTCTGAATCACTTTCCAGCATCCGATTGCTATACCATACTGGGATGTCTTTGGAGTTAAACACGGCAGGTGTGATTGGTTTATGTATCCTTGTAGTGATCGGTGCTGCAGGAATTGTGATGGGGTTTAATGGATTTGTCACTGGAAGTATCGGTAATGGTGACTCAGTGGCTTCTGCTGGAACTACTGGTGCCATAGATGCTGCTGCGGGTTCCAATATAGTTGCTGCTACAAATGGTGTTGCTGATAGGATTACTGGTTCGTTTGATGGGATGAGTGACATTGGTGATGGTGGAGTTGTGAGCCTTGAGGGGGCAGTGGGGATAGTGCTTGATGGTGCTTTGATTATGAAAGGTATCCTCTTTGCAGTAGGTGGGCAAAATGGTTTGCTGGGTTTTCCTTTGAATCTGAGTTTAGGAAGGATCTCTTTTTCAAAGCCAAGGCCTGTATTACCTTTGGGCTTGAATTCTGGTAGTAGAGGTTCGTGTCGTCCTTGTTTGCAGTATCCCAAAGCACTCTGACCATCATATCCCATTCTTTGCATAATGAGGAGGCCTTTGCCATATTGTTCCGTAGGAAGTGTAACTTGCGGTTTGTCAGTGGTGATGGGATCTTTATAGATCCAGTCCGCTAGGTCCTCATCTTGTGTTTCTTTCTCTTGACTCCTTCCAAGGACGAAAGGCGTCCAAGCACATGCTGGCGTGATTAGTCGTTGCTGGAGTAACTGCTGTGGTTTACCATGTGTTTTAGGAGAAGTGGGCATTTGTCCCACACAAAAGAGTTGACTTAAGTTATATTCCCCGGGACCTTCCTCTGCGACTTTCATTTTAAGCTTTTCTTGCTTGGGTATAGGGGTGTTCAAACTGGCAAGAGAGGTGGGACTTACATATGATGTAGAGGAAATGGCTTCTCTATTATTAGGAACGGTAATCTCTGGTTGATGGCTGATATTATGGCAAAATGCAAAGGGATTTGCATCGCCCAGGATTGTGATCTCGACCCCGTTATGTGGGAACTTGATACATTGATGGTAGGTAGATGGAACAGCTTGCATGGCATGTATCCAAGGTCTCCCTAATAATAGATTATATGGCAGAGGAAGGTCCAGAACCTGACAAATTATGTGTTTTGCCACAGGGCCCACTCGGATGGGTAGTACCACAGCTCCTTTGGATGAACGCTCTGCATCATCATAGGCTTTGATGGTGATCTTCTTATGAGGATCCACTGATTCTATTGCATATCCCAATGCTGTGACCAACTGTAGTGTGCAAATGTTTAGGCCTGCTCCATTATCGATCAAGACTCGCTTGATCCTGTGTTGGTTGACGAAGCCTTCAATGTGGAGTGAGGCGTTATGAGGTTGCTGGAAGGAAGAGTTGTCACTTTCAGAAAAAGTGAGACAAGGTGATGACTTTAGACTTCCAACCATGGCTTGAAATTGGTCCGTATTTAGATTTGCAGGGACTGACGCCTCTTGGAGTGCTTGATCCAAGATTGTTTTATGAGAGGGTGACAGACGCAAAAGCTCCAAAATGGATATAAGTGCAGGGGTTTTGTCTAATTGTTCCACAAGATTGTACTGCTTTGGGACGAAGGTGGTGCCTTGTGGAGCTGCCTTGATGGTGACCTTGCCACGACGTGTAACAACATTGCAATTTGAGGTGGGATTTTTGAAGGTTATGGTTGCAATTTGTTCACTGGCATCATACAGGTGATTTACAGTGTAATTATACGCAGCCTGCGTATAATCAGTGGTATCAGGACCTCGTCTGGAAGTGGAAGGACCCCTTTGATCTTGTGATGGAAGTGGATTCTTGAACATCTAATGATCATTATTGGTTGTTTTTGGGTCATGTCCTTCAATTTCAATTTCTCCTCAGTCAATAAGATCCTGAATGAGATCTTTCAATCGATGACAATTACTTGTCTTATGTCCTCTTCCTTGATGGAACTCACAATGTTCAGTATCTCTCCACCATGCCGGTTTGACTTGAGGCTCATAATTCGATAACTTAGGTAGAGTAATCAAATTCTGAGAAATGAGTTGTTGCATCACTGTTTCAATGGGTTCCCCTAAGGGAGTGTATGTGCGTTTTTGTTTTTGTGGACGAGGTCGTGGTTCATCATGAGATGTGATGCGACCTTGATTAAGAGGAACATTTGTGTTATTTTGAGGTGGAGGATTTTGTCCTGCAAACCGAACCACAGGTTGTGCATTTTGGATAGTCCGAGCATCCACAACTCCATCGTTGACGATATTCTTATTCTTGTTCCAGAAGTTCGGTTTATCGCTATTGAAGCGCGGGCGAGGACCATCTTTTGGTTCATTAAAGATTTTGATGAGTCCTTTTTTGATGAGTGCCCTTTCACATTTTATACCTTTGGTGATCATATCGTTAAAAGAATCTGTATCTTTGACATCCAGGTGAAATTCCATTTCTTCGTTTAAGTTGGAAATGAAAATTTCCACTAGTTCTCGTTCAGGTAACTGAAGAGAACGTCTGCTAGACATTTGGCGCCATCGTTGCAGGAATACTGAGAATAATTCACCTGGTTTTTGTTTGGTGTTGCATAGATCAGCCATGGTGATGTCGCGTTCAATATTATAAGAGTAATGAGATAGGAACTTCTGGATGAGTTCCTCAAATGTTCTTATGCCACCTGGTAGTCGGGAAAACCATGATGTGGTTGTTCCTCCCAAGCTTTGGGGAAAAAGGCGCATTAAGTATGTGTCTTCATATGCAACTTCGAGACAAGCGGAATGAAATTCTCGAACATGATCGCGGGGATCCCCCTTTCCTCTATATTTTTCAAATTTGGGTGTTTCGAACCCGCGTGGAAAGGGTGGCATATAAAGATTCCTATCAAACGGATAGGGACAGATGTCGTTAAGTGAGAATTGATTGGTCTTAACACCACTATGAAGTTGTTGGGCGAGATTCTCAACTTGTTGCCGCAACATCTCCATTTCATTTGGAGGAGGAGGTGGTGGGTTACCTCGAGGGATGTTATATCTGATGGGATCTCTACGCCATTCCTCCTCATGGCGACTTTGTCTTTCTGATGCTTGTCTTAATTGGGCAAGATCAAAGTCTGAGGGGAGTTTGGCTCCTTCTTGAGCAAGTCTTAAGAAGTGAGCATCCGCATTGCTCCTTAGTATTTCATCAAATAATCTGTTAAAATGAGGGTTATGCTGAACCCTTTCGATTGTTGAAGGAGTGGGACTACTTGGGTTTTCATCATTTACATTTCCTCCAAGTGCTTCTTGAAATTCATTGAGGTTGTCCTCTTCTTCCTCAATTTCTATTTCTCGTTGCCTTGATCGCGATCGGGTTTGAGCCATTTTGTTTGCAAGTTTGTGTTGAAGTTGATTGAAGATGATGATGAGTTGTTCGATGAAAGATGGATGATTAGTGGATTGTAGATCTCTAGCACTCTAAAGGTAAATGTAACCAGAATTCTTTCTTTGAATTGCTTGTTTGTTTTGATGAGTTTGCATGTGATAAGGTGTAGAGAAATCTGAGATGTGTTACAGATTTTGACTACCTAGTAATGAGAGGATTCACTCATGAACTAGTTTTAACCTGCGTAGATGTGTCTCTTAGGATGAGCTTATCCTAGATGTAGAAACAATCTAAAAGTGATGTGATGTGTTTGATTTCAAGCAATATCTAAAAGAGAACTTGGGACAAGAACCTCTTAATGTTTTGAGAGTTTTGGGATGAATTGATGATGGAAAAATGATGTATGAATGAGATGATGGATGTTTTGTTTTCAACTTTAATAAAAACTTTGTGTTACAAATGGAACAAACTCTACTTCTTCCCTTTCAGGCGTTGGTGGCATTTCTCGAGCTGTGTTGTAGGTGATACAGATGTTTGGGAAGAAGTTGGGATTAATCTTTCCTCCTTGATTTTTGTGATAACTCAGAGCTCTATATTGCATAAAAGCTCTGCGGTTCAATGATTCGGAATCAAACTCGTTTGTTTTACCTTGAAGATAGAGACGCATGTGATGTAGAAAGACTCTATGTGAGACAAAGATTTGTCTATTGAGATAGAAGAATTTCCTCCTTTTGATCAAAGCCTTTGAGCTTAATGGTCTTCTTTTCAAGGTAATATTCTGATGACACTTCTTCTTTCGCAAGATGTGAAGAATGGTCATAAATTTTTGACTCTTTGTTGTTTTGCACTTTGTTTTTGGTACTTTTGGTTGTTTTTGAGAAATGTTGGATGAATACTTTGTTTTTGGGATTGATTTTCTGATTTTTCTTTGACAAGAAAACAAAGCAAGCACACAAACACAAAATTGTAGCCTCAAAGGCACAAATGAGTATGGGTCTAGATCAACCCAATCCTTGGACTTGTTTTTGACCCTTCCTTTAGATTTATTTTAAGGTGTATTTCCAAAGCCTGAAGTCGGCTCAATTTGCACTAGGTCTGTAAAACGAACACACTTCAAACACTTTTTATCCCTAAGGTCAAGTGGCCAGTTGTGATAAATTTAGCCCACATCTTGATATTTCTTCGACTTTGGTACTACATACCTTATGAATCCCGCCGTGGCAGGTAAGGATGTGATATACTAAGTCTTTCACGAGCATAACAAATAGATGATCCCTATGATGGGGGAGTCACCACTTTTATCAAGCCACAAGTGACTTTTCAAAAAGCTATGTTTCTACTCAAGGAAATATGTATGGTGAGTATCTTGGGAGCAAAACCATCTATGCTCTTGCACTAAATTATATCGCAAATATCCTCAATCAATAGAACGGGTGGGCTACTACTAAAAGGTGTTTAGTCATGTTCGATGTTTTTGGACATAAGTTCATTCTGCAGTGACTCACTTAAGAGCCTTGTAACTGGTGGTGGGGCCCATTTGTCCTTTCGGCCAGTTACACTGTAGGAACAGCTATACCCAAGGCTACAGCTTTCGCTCTCACCTGATTTCTATAGCGGCTCGAAGGATTTACCGCTCGAGGTCGTTCCCAAGAGTATCGATCCCTTGGCAGGCCTCTCTTAAAAAGATAAAATTTGAGCGTTACTAACACTTTTCTCTTGCACCTAGGACCACGAAAGCCAAGGGAGAGGATAGTGTGTGTTAGAAGTAGGACCACTCGACCAACTCTTTGCACAAGTGTGCCAAGCACGAAAAACACTTGTTCTTTTTAATCTATCATTGCAATGTGATCTAACTATTTGGAGATGTTGCTCCAACAATCATGTTGTTCTTTTTAATTTTCAAAGGCAATTGTTTGAGTAAACTAGAATTTGAAAATCCTGGTCAACTTAATGAAAAACACGTTTGCATGAAGTAAGATTGCTTTAAAAATGAGACAAGTTGATTGTGAATTTTATTTGCACCAAAAATGGAAGTGTGGATTGTGAGTTTTATCTTGATGCAAGAAATAAAATTTGCCTTGTTGATTTTAAGCACCAAAACGAAGTTTGTTTCCTAACTTGCAAAAAAAAAAAAAAAAAAGTTGTTTTTGTATAAGTTTGTGGTTCTTTTTACCTTTGAACAATGAAATTCTTTTTAAGAGCCCCAAACAAATGTGTGATTCTTTTTCAAAAGCCCAAATTTGAAATGTGAAGTTAATTTTAAACCAAAATAAAAAGTGAATTCATTTTTAAAACCAACTTCAAAAAAACAAGTTAGTAAAAAATATAAATCTACTTTTTAATCTAATTTAAATCTGCACAAAAGAGAAAAATAGTTAGTAAAATCCGCCTATTTGGTGGGCTTCTACAAGCCTAATTTTTTTTTTTTTTAAATTTTTACAAGGTGATTTGTACAACGTTTTGTTACAATAGCGCTAGTCTGCGTTTGAACAGAGGCACTATTTAACACAAACGCACTAAAAGAAAGGGAAAGACAGAGAAGGGAAAAGCACTGAAACAGAGTGAATAGCGCCAAAATAATGTCAAACGCACCAAAACAGTGTCAAAAGCGCAACCTGTGTGACATTTTCAACATTCAAACATGTTATTGGTTAAAAAAAAAAGTTGATCTTTTTGGTGTTTGGATTCACGTCGGGTTCACCAAATGATGCTCTGCAAAAAGGATTAGAAAATCTGTTTGATGGCAACACACACAAGAGCACAAGAAACAAACGTTAGTGTTAGCAACAAAAGATTATCCTAAACAGGCATATCAAGAGAGATATTAAGCATGAAATAGAAAGCATATAAACATAAAATGAAATAGCTAATCAAGATGCTCATAGTTGCTCCTCCCTTGTTCCTCTCCTCTCCAAGTCCCAAATGAGTGTAGCTCTCAGCTTTTAGCACTAGCCACGGATGCCATATGGAGATTCAAGATGGTTGAATATGATAAGCAAATACTATGCAAGAGTAGATAGTGATGCTATGAAAAAGCTCTATGCTAATGCCAGTATAACAACAATACTCTAAAATGCTTCTCCCTTTGCTTGAGGAGAAGGGTTCTATTTATAGAAGAAATAGGGAAATGAAGGGTTAAGATTGAGAAATCTTAACAAGGGTTAGGATTGAAAGTTGGGGATCCATATGCACAATTGGCACCAATAAAATGGTGACAAGTGTCAACATATGATTGGGTTGAGAGAAGAGGTTGGAGGCATTAAAGGCCTGAGAAGACCTCATGGTTATCTAGAAGGTAAGGGTCAAGTCTAAATTAAGATTACCCATTGGATTAAGAGTTAATCCAAGGATAAACCTTTGTGCAAATGTTTAAGAGATAATCATGGTCAAAGCATTAATGGCCTGATGAGACCTTTGGGTTGGGTAGAGGTTGAGTCAAAACAAATGTTTTAACCATGTAGGAGGGTTTGAGGTAACCATTAATGGTTATTGGAGACTTTGGGGATTAAGTGGTTGAAGGTTGAAAGCCTTCAATGGTTATCAAAGACTTTGAGCCATTTAGTGGTTGAAGGTTGGAAGCTTTCAAAGGTTATCCAAGACTTTGAGGGTTAATTTGTTGAACACACAAAGCATTAATTGCTTTTCAAAGACTTTGGAGTCTTTGAGAAGTGACTCCAATTTGCTTATGAATGTGACAATATTTAAGGGATGAATTTAGGCTAATTAGGAAGGGTTTAGAAGAATCTAGAAGGGGTTTAGGCATACAAGTGGATTTTGTAGGAAAATGCAAGTGGGAGAAATTTTGGTATTTTCAATTAAAATAAAATCATTTATTTCAATTAAATGGTGTAATTTGCATTTGGATAAATATTCAAATAAATATTAATTTATTTAAATGAGAAAAATGAAGATAAAGCATTAAAATGCTTGAAGACTTTGAGGGAAACCATTAAAGGCTTGAAGACTTTAAGGAAAACCATTAAAGTGTTAAGAAGACTATAGAAGGAAGCCATCAAGTTTGAAGACTTTAAAGCCATCAAGTTTGACTACTTTAAGGGAAACCATTAAAGGTTTCAAGTGGGTGAGGATAAATAGGATTTTAAATAAATAATTTATTTAAAATAGTTGTGCAACTTGCTTTTGTAGGAAAATACAAGTGGGTGGAGGATAAAGGTGATTTAAATAAATGATTTATTTAAAATAATTGTGCAACTTGCATTTGTAGGAAAATGCAAGTGGGTGGAGGATAAAGGTGATTTAAATAAATGATTTATTTATTTAAATGTGAGAGGTGGGATTTTGGGGGTTTTAAATAAATATTAATTTATTTAAATGTGAGAGAAGATTTAATTAAATAAATATGATTTATTTATTTAATTAATGGTCTGAATTTGGTTAAGTGAATTAAATCAAATAAATTGAATAATTTATTTAATTAATAGGAGAAGAGGGTTAAGATGAATTAATTAAATATATTAATTTAATTAATTATTAATTGATGGTTAAATAATCAAATAAATACTAAGTATTCATTTAATTAAGTGGACAGATTTATGTGACTACAATTCCCATGAGAACTAGAAAAAGATAATGGATCAGGAGGCATACCTTACCTTGGGGCCCATGGCCTTCTTTGAGCAACGTAGAAGAGTTGTTCATCATCTCCATGTACTGGATTGAACTCAGGGACATGGTGATTATCAAGATTGGCAACTATTTACATCTGCAATCCTTCTTTTGCCTACAATGAGGACAAAATTTTGCAAGCATTGCTTTAGCTTCTTCATGCTTCTTCTTGGCTTGAAGTGTGTCCAATTGAGTGGCCATATTGTTTATAATATCTTCCTTGAAATCCTTCAAAATATGGCTTAGTTCCATATGTGATACTCCATTGCTTGTCATTGATGAAGACATTCCAAGCTTATAACGCCTATTCTTCTTGGTAGTGGCCCTGGAATATTTTTTACAAATTTGGTCAATCACATTCCATGATGATTAAGTTATATCTCCTCCTCCCATAAGGTCTAGAGCATATGTGCATTCATCACTAATACCCCTCCTAAATATCAACTTGAGAGATTATTCATTTAAAGTACTATGTTTAGACTTCTTGACACAAAATAGAAATCTCTCAAGATAGTCTTCTAGACTCTCATCCTCCTTTTGTGTCATCCTGAATATATCATCCCCATGACAGTCAGTTCCCCTACAATAATCCTTATATTTCTCAACAAACAATCATTTCATCTCATCCCATGTGTCTATTGAGATATTCCCTAGGCTCATAAACCATCTCAGGGAAGACTTTCAAAGTGACTGGGGATATCTTAAGTATGTGGGCATTTGTAGTGTAGTCATAACTCCTACAAAGGACGTCAAATTTGAATAGAAAAGTGTCAGGATCCTCTGTGACTACCCATGGAACTTAGGCAAGGAGGAAGCTGGAATGTTCTTGAGGTTAGCATTATCATGCAGATCAGAGATGTGAAATTCAGATATTGGGTTAACTAGTGGATTGCCACCTCCTAGTGGATTACCTCTACTTCCACATCCCGCCATTGGTCCTTGATACACAACTAAAGGGTAGGAATCCTCTTCAGGTGGTCCAAAAAGAAAATGAAGGCTATTTTCTGGAAGTTCAAATGCAGGATAGTCCAAATTATCTGGGGTTTGATAAAGTGCAGCAAAAGGATTTACATCTGGTGCTTCATAAGGGTTGAGTCCTCTAATATCGGGCTAATTAGGAAGAAATCTACCATGGGCATCTCTTCTTCTTCTAGGCATGTTGATTCACAAAAATTATTTTGACAACTTATCTTAGACTACCAAAACAATAAATAACTAAAAATTGAAAGTTCATGGTTGTGACAGGTTCCTAGTTGGACACCATCCTTGATAACGACGCCAAAAATGTTGAGCTTCACAATCTAAACAATAACTCAGCTTAAAACCTAAACTTAGGGATTGGACATCTATCCTAAATAGCTATCATTTCCATGGTTGAGGTTTCATTTAATTGTCAACCCAAGGATGTATTACTTGAAATGGACCAGCACGGTTTGTGCACTAAGTTCCAATAAAATCCATTCTATTCTACTACAACAAATGAAATTACTGAAATAAACATACAAAAATCTAAAGACTAAAATGTTGCAGGAAATCTTAATGCTGAAAGGTAATTTAAGCAACTAAATACCACTAATGTTCAAAGCTAACAAACATGAACTACTCTGTTTGCCTTGGCTACAGGAACAGTCACAAGTTCTAGTTCCAGTGGCTATAGGAATAGTCAATTGCAAGAACAATAACCACAACAAAGAAAAACTAACTTAATAGATATACAAGATTGCTCACCAAGTGGGCCCCCTTGGATGAGCATGTCCAAAATTCAAATAACCTTATATGTTCAGAATATAATCTTTATTCATCATCTCAAGAGCTATTACATTCTTATGAAAACAAAGGGAATATTGTCTAACTCCAAAAACTCTGTATAACCCCCTTGAAGAGGTCCAAATCTTTATTTATAAGAAAGCTACAACAAACTACTAACTACCTAAACCACATCCAAGAGAATAGGTAGAAGTTTTATTACAACAAAGAAAGAGTCAACCACAAAGATTGTGGGACATTTATCAATTCATAACCAAGAATATAGCACAACGGTTCTTGCTAGATTGTTGCTTACTGGAGATAGTCTTAAATAAGTTTTGAACTGCTTCGCTATTCTCCAACTACTCGATTATCGCCTTTCTCATTGTTTTTAATGCTTCCAACCGCCTTGACTCTAACTTTAACAGCTTGAGTGGCACAATCCTCCTTTCTGGCATGGTTCAACCGCTTCTGCAACTACCTATGTATTCATGCATCATGAGTTAAAGCACACAAACACATATGTATCCATTTTCTGTCAGCCATAACATTCATTCATCCACATATAAAATTATCATAGTAGTTCGCATAGCTGTAGGAATACATTTAGCCAAAATGATATAAAGTTTGATAGGTTCAGTTAATGTTCATCATGCATAGGATCAAAACCTCTAACACATCCTATACCCGCAACTTAAACCATGAAAAACATAACAAATATGAACACAAAAGGAGCTATTATTTTATCTCATTAGTAGTCATCCAAATTTTCATCTTCCCTCTATTGCATCTTAAATATGTCATCTCCCCTCATATTACCACTTCTACAGTAGTCTTTATGCTTCAAGAATTTTTTTTTGCATGGCATCCCAACTATTGATAGAATCTCTCCCCAAGCTCATAAACCATCTTATGGCTCCTTCCTTTAAAGTAGTAGGGAATAGCTTAAGCCTATGAGCATCAGTGGTATAGTCATAACTTCTACAGAGCATGTCAAATTCAAACAAATAGGTATTTGGGTCCTCCATTATAAGCCCATTAAACTTAGGGAGGATCGAAGCAGGGATATTCTTGAAATTATTATTATCTTGCTGGTCATTGATGGGGAATTCAAAAGTGGGTTGGTTAGGTTGATTTTGTGCAACAACAGACATTCTTTCTTGATAAAGTATCAAGGCAAATGGGTTATCAAAAGGTTCTTGGTCAGTTGGATCTTCTAGATTATTGAAGTTCACAAATACTTCAACCAAAGGATTTATCTCTTGGTCTTCTTCTTCAGGCTGATTGTTGGCTTCTGTTGTGACGCATTCACACATCGCCCCATTGCAAATGGGGACCCCTACTTTTTGCTTTCTAGGGTTGGTTTTCTTGGTCTTTTAGGTTCTAGGCTATTAGTCTTTGCATTGAAGGGTCGCCAGGGGGTTCATTAGGATAGCAGGCTTTACTTGAGTCAGGTGGATCTCCTCAAGAGGTCAGGTCAATTGAGTGATTAGGGGTTATTTAAATCATTCCTGGGGTGTTTTTTGTGTACTATTTGATCGCACTTCAAGTTGCTAAATCAAACCTTGGTTGAATGCATAATGTCCTCCTAGGTCCCATCCCTTACATCAAGGACAAAGAGAATTCCCCAAAAGACCTATTTCTTCACTAAGGACATCAAATAGTGGACATGCATGGCAAGGAAAGGATTCAAAAATACAAGTCTAAAGAAAGATGAGTGAAAATGAGTAAGAATTGAGCCTAAAAGAGCAATTTCGCTCCTGACCCTTCCAAAGGGTCCAGAGCGAATTTCTCAAAAGCATGTATTTTCCTCACAATTTTAAAGAAAATTGCCCTCAAGGTATTTTCCTAAGGTGGTTTGAAGCTAAGAAAGCAAGATACGAGAAAGCTTTATCAAAGACAAGCCCTATTTTGCAAATTTCACTCCTGACCCTTCCAAAGGGTCCAAAGAAAAAAAAAATCAAGCTCCTGACCCTTCCAAAGGGTCCAGAGCAAAATCCTTAAGATAGCTTATTTCCTAACCAAAAGAACTGAGTAGACACCAATTTGAGAGCAAGTTGACTTGATGGTGATAGAAGGAGGTTTGATAAGTTAAATTCAAGGCAAAGAAAGGAGAAAAGAAGTGTGAAATGAGCCTAAGGAAGAATTTCGCTCCTGACCCTTCCAAAGGGTCCAAAGCGAAATTTCTTAAAACACTATTTTCCTCCTTGTTCAAAGCAAGATCTTTGTTCCTAGGACATGGTAAAGAGAGGATGGATATATAATTGCCTTAGGAACTGAATGGAAGTAAAAGCAATGATGGATTTGAGGGTAAAATGCAAATTTCGCTCCTGACCCTTCCAAAGCGTCAAGAGAAAATTTTTATAGAATCCTCCCTTTACTTCAAATTTGAACTAAATTTTGTGCCTTGAAGCCTTAGTTAGGATATCATCATGCCTTGGAAGCAATTGAGGGGTAAAAAGGTGGAAGAATTAGGCCTAAAATGCAAATTTCGCTCCTGACCCTTCCAAAGTGTCCAGAGCGAAATTTTTTCAAGCTCCTGACCCTTCCAAAGGGTCTAGGGCAAAATTCCTAAAAAACTCCTTTTGCTCCCAATTTTGTATCAAGCCTAATGATGATTGAGGTGGATTGAACTTAGAGGCATCCTTAGGCATGCATTTGAGTAAGTTGTGGTCACAAAATGTGAATAATTTGTCCTAAAATACAAATTTCACTCTTGACCCTTCCAAAGGGTCCAGAGCGAAATTTCCTAAAACCTCTATTTCCTCCTTGTTCAAGCCAAGATCTTGATTTCTAAGGCATGGTTGTGAAATAATTGATATGCACTTGCCTTTGAAAGGTGATTTAAGGCAAAGAAATGACGAAAATTGAGCTAAAATGCAAATTTCGCTCCTGACCCTTCCAAAGGGTCCAGAGCGAAATTCCTAGGAGATCTAAAGTTTTGACTAGGTCCTTGAGAGAAACCCATTCCTAAACAATTTTGGAGGTGAATGATTTGATATTGGTAAGGTACGGTTAAAAATGAGGTCTAATTGAGCAACTTTGTCCAATTTCTCTCATGCCCCTTCCAAAGGGTCTTGAGTGAACTTCACTATAGGGCCTATCCCTGGAGAGGATCTTGAGCGAATTTCATTCTAATGCCTTCTTGTTGATGATTTAAGGTGAGAAATATCATGTTAGAACAAATATATCATGTATACTTAATCATCCTTTGTTTATTTTGCAAATTAATAAAATCAAGATAGAGGAGGATCAGGCTAGGACAAGGAGGACCTATTCAAGTTTAGCCATCACTAAGGACGCCTTGGATGCATGAGAAGGTACTCAAGGTGCTACTAAATTGAAGGACTTTGAATGATCAACAATTGCAAGAAATGTGTTAGAACTATCCTCAAAGAGATCGCAAGATGACAGAAAAGAAGGATCTTGTAAACATTTCAAGGCAAGATGAGCTACTAGAGAGGGAGTGACTTGACTAGAAGGAGGCCTCATCAAGAACAAGAGAGCCAAGGAAATGTGCATCATTTCTCAAATACATCAAGGATGGAGGAGGATCGACCAAAGGTCATCACAAAGGAAGTACCAGACAAGGTGGCATCTTAGTCATTGTTCCTCTAGTCAGATAGTTCCCCCTTAGCATGTCCAGATTCAATGTACTTGACTCACCAGTGATGATACAAACTTAGAGGCACCTACCCCTGACATATATTGGTCCACATTCATGGAGTGTAATTTTCTCATTGGCTAAGGAGAGTTTCTTGTAACAAACCCTAATTAGGGTTCTCATTGTAAAATCTTGGCCATTGATCTTAAATTGATCTGAGCCATTGAATTGTACTGAGAGCATTATAAAAGGCTCAAGCTCTTCATTTGTAAAGGTTAATAGTTGGTTAATAGAGGTTAATAAATAGGAGTTAGTAGCTAGAAGAGTGAATAGAATAGCAATTAGAGTAGATTAGGAGGAGAAGGCAAGAAATTGTTGCCTAAATTGTAAATGAACTCCATTTGCATTGAAGTTATGGTGAAATGTGTCGTTTCTTTGCAATATGCATGGTCTCTTGTTGAATCTTCATGTTAGATGGTAAATAATTAGATTGAATGAAGGAAGTTATTGAATGCACTCACGTGGAATCCGCCTAGTCTAAACCACTAGCTTCTTGCTAATTGTAAGTGCACCTTGCATGGTCAACTAGCATAGAATGAGCTTAATCTCAAGTCGTTACACATATATTGTTCGTGCATTAACTTGAATGGTGATTAGTGTTTGATGGTGTATGATTTGAACATATTTGAAGCATCCCTTAGAAGATCGCACTGAGCTAGTGTTGAATTGTTTAGTTTGATGGTGAAACCTAGCCTAGTAGGACTCCACCTAGTCGTTCATCTATATCCTTACATTCTAAGTCCTGGAATGGATTCTTTAAAGCCTATGCTTTTGCCATTTCTTTATCTTCCAACTAGTAGATATTATTCAAGTTCCAGCAGATTAAATGCCCAGACAGTCGAATGTAAGTCCCCTTGTGATTCCAACATAATCACATCATACCACAAGAGCTTATCTTCACATAGAGACCCTACATATAAGAACCTTGGAGTCTTCTCGAATGATCCTTAGGCGAAATCTTCAGCATTCAAGGAAACTTTGTTCAAGAGAGGATAAGATACCTTAGTATTTTATTCTATGTTCGCATGTGCATAAAAAACACATCAACAACTTCCTCAAAATGGCTGTCAGGATAAGGGTTGTTAGGAAGATATCTCCCTATAGCATCTCTTTTTCTATGCATTCAATATCAACTCATTATCAGCCAATTCTACACAAAGAATTTGTGAAAGAATTATCGGCATAACTTATTCAAATGAGAGTATTTGAACAACAATAAACTAAAAATAACCCTAAAGAACTTCTTAGTTTGACACCATCCTCGACAACGACGCCAAAAATGTCAGCCTCCTTTAACGGTTTAATAACTAAGCCCTTAAAGCTATAACTTAGAGATTACTCATCTATACTAAGTAGCTATCGAACTCATTATGGAGATACATTTAACTTATCAACCTAGGGACGTGAACTTGAAATGGGTTAGCACTATATGTGCACTAAGACTCTGTTATGGCCATCATGACTTAAGAAAAGAACAATGTTGAAATTGAAATGTTGTAAATAACTAATAAAGTATGTGGTTTTGTGTGTTGTGACCGTATTTTGTATGTGGTTTTGGGCAGGGTGTATAAATTGATCCATTAGATACTATAGGTTTATTTTATGAGCTGTGACCAGAGGTTTTCTTCCCAAGGTTCTTTCCTCTGGTATGCTCTTTGAATCCTATGTAAAAAGTAAAAAATATTAATAAAAAAGTTTAGTGGAATAATCCACTTTTATTGAAAAAAACCAAAAAAAATAATAAAGTAAATTGAACTTAAATTAACAACTAATCTGAACATGCAAATCTTAAACTAACACAAGCTACATGAATGAAATTCTAAACAAATAGACAAGAAACTACTTTGCCCACTTTGGCTACAGGAGCAGACAAAGAGTAGAGTTTTTTTGGTTACAACAATAGTCAACTGTTGAAACGATACTAACTACTAAATGAAGAATAACTACTAAGCTAACTAAACAGAGTTCTCACCAAGTGGGCCCCCTTGAATGAGACTTCCAAGATTAACACAGGTGTTGAAAACTCAAAATATCATTTTATTCATCAAAATAAAAGTACATAAGATATGACAACATGCTTTTGAACTGTATTAAAGTTGAAAGTAAACTTACAACATTAAAATGTTCAACCTCCTACAAGAGATTATCTGAACATTATTTATAGAATAAAAACTACCAACTATCATAACTAACTAGGTGACCAACTCCATAACATAAGAAGGGACCCATTTATTTAAATCATAAAAAGAGGAAAGGAAAGCTCATGCATGCGCTTAGCCAAGTCAGATAGGATTTCCTCAATGGATATATAGTGCAACATGCCCCTAAATAGACTCAACTGATTGTACATGATTAATCAAGAAGGTAGTTGCAACATTTAGTAGAGAAAGCTCCTCTACATTGGTTACTCCTTGACTTCTTCGACAACTAGCCAGCTGGTAAGAGTCTCGCTCCTTATTGTAAGCTTCATCATAGCACCACTTTCTTTGTATAGACCTGCAAAACACGTTAGCACATGCAAACAACCATATTTCCCAAATCATCTTGAAACAACATTCTTTTCAACACATGCACATTTAATAGATAATTACATAACATATGCATCAGTATCATGGATTGTTTCAAGGTTACACTTAAGCCCAAAAGGTAATAGTTTCTCAGGAAATATCATAGTAAATAGTGATATCATAGTATCAAATTCTAAAGTATCATCATAAATAACATAATAAATCCATAAAAAATAGTGTTATAAACTTGTATCATCAGTTGTCCCATAGGCAAATGAAAAGAAGGTATATTAGAACCCATACAGTTTCCTTCTCAACATGCTAAAGACAAATTAGGAATGGGGTTTGGACAAAGCAATCTAGATCCACAACAAGAAGAAGCAACTCACAGGCAACAAGAAGAGGAATATGAATGAAAACAAGAAGAACTTGCCATTAGGAGAGAAGAAGAAGTTGCACACAAACAACAACAAGAAGCAGCATCTCATAAACAATAGGAAGAGGCAAAGGAAAGAAGACTAGAAGAACTTGCTACAAAGGGAGAAGAAGATACTCACAACCCCTATGAACAAATCCTTAGATTGCAAGCTTCTAGTGAAACAAATTCCAATGAGTGGGAATGTGATTCTTATCATTTTGAACAATCCTCTGAAGGTTCATGTTATGCAAAAGATGTTGACATCAATGTAGTTCACTCATATGAAGGACAAACGTCATATTATAGACCACTTGAATTAGAATCACAATCTATCAATTCTGACTCCATCGAGGATGATCAAGAACTACTCATGAGAGGTCATTCTAGGGAGGGTAATATCCTAGACCTAGAAATAATAATTGAAGACTTTGATATCTCCATTATGACCTTAATGCCTTTGACACACAACAATCTGATGATCCTTTACCTTTGATGCTTCCATAACTGTTTGATTAGGAAAACAATGGACCCATTGAGATAAATTTCTCAAATGATCATGTCATTGCCCTATATATCAATGCAGTAGAACCTAAAACAACTTCCACCAATGATTTCACTAATGCATCTTCTAGTCGAGGGGGTGCCAAATCTCTCATTCGTAAAAGTAAAAATTGAAAATCAAATATTAGGTCTAATGCTAAAAACCATTTAATGACAACATTAGATTGAGGAAAAGTAAAAGGAAAGGACATATCTGATGGTGAAAACCTCCTTGGATGCACCAAAGGATGGGAGAGTTGACACTTTTCCAGAATATTAACGGGAAAGATCTTCTATATTGATTGAGCCCACGAAAGCAGTCGACATTGGTACATAAGACAATCCCAAGATTTTACATCCAACAACATCATTATCAAAGCAAGAAAAGCAAAATTACATTGAGATTTTCAAAAAGAGACAAATAAAGTTTGTCTGGCCATATGCAGACATGTCAGGGCTTTTCCTGCATACAATAACGTATCATCTAAATGTTTCTCTAGGGCTAAACCAATAAAACAAAAGCTAAGGAAAATGCACCCTCACATAGCTTTACTTGTTAAAGCAGAATTGAAGAAAGTACTAGATGTGTGGTTTATCAAGCCTATAGTATATCTAGAGTGGGTATCAAATATAGTTCTTGTTTCCAAGCCAGACAAGAGTATCAGGGTATGCACAAACTTTAGAGATCTCAATAAAGTGTGTCCAAAGGATGACTTTCCTTTACCAAACATGGACATTATTGTGGACTTAATAGCTAGATGCCATGTTTTCTTTAATGGATGGTTTCTCAAGGTATGTTCAAATCAAAATAGCACCTGAAGATCAAGACAAGATGGTTTTCACATGCCACTGGGGTAATTTCTTCTAGAACATCATGTATATTTGACTCAAGAATGAAGGGGCTACATATCAAAGAGCAATGACAATAATTTTCCATGATATGATGCACGCCTTTATGAAAAATTATGTTGACGAATTACTGGAAAAATCATACACTAGAGAAGCACATTTGGAAATCACAGGTAAGATCTTTGATCGATTGGAAAAATACAAGCTACAAAAAAATCCAAAAAAATGCGCTTTTGGAGTCACATCTGGCAAGATTTGAGATATATTGTTTTAGTGCGAGGGATAGAAGTTAATATGGCTAAAGTAAAAGAAATCATGGAAATGAAATATCCTAAAAATATAAATCAACTACGGTCTCTTCAAGGAAGGCTCCAATCCATCAGAAGGTTTATCATTCAATTAGCTGATAAGTGTCATCCCTTTACTCATCTATTGCATAAATGTGTTCCTTTAAAATGGGATGACAAATGTGAACAAGCCTTTCATAAGATAAAGGAATATATGATGAATCCATATGTATTAATGTTGCCAATTGAAGGCAAGCCATTATTGCTTTATATATCAGCCACTCATGTATCGCTGGGAGCTCTACCAACACAACAAGATCATGAAGGGAAAGAACGAGCCATCTATTACATTACCAGGACCTTAGTTGGATATGAGATCAACTACTCACCTATTGAGAAAGCATATTTAGTTGTAGCGTTTGCATCTCAAAAATTACGACACTATATGAAAACTCACTCAGTGAAGCTGATAGTCAAAATAGATCCACTAAAGTACCTTCTTAGCAAAGCAACATTAATAGGAGGACTCACAAAGTGGGTCATGATCTTGAGCGAGTTTTATGTTGAGTATGTTGACAGAAAAAGCTATCAAGGGTCAAGTGATTGTAGACCAACTAGCTGAAGAACCATTGCATGATGACAATCCGTTACATATTAAGTTCCAAAATGCAATTGTCCTTACAATCACATAGACAACCTAGAAATTGTATTTTGACGGTTCTTATACTTAGCATGGATCAGAAGCAGGCATACTATTTATCACACCTCAAGGTCACACCATTTCGAAGTCATACAAATTGAGTTTCCCATGCACCAACAACATGGCAAAATATGAGGCATTGGTTATAGGAATCAAAATATCTATTGAATGGAATATAATCAACTTACATGTTTATGCAGATTCTCAGTTGGTCATCAATCAAGTCAATGATGATTATCAAACAAAAGATGATAAACTAATGCCTCACAAAAAGATGGTTGATGACTTCAAAAAGTATTTTATGGATATCACTTCTAAGAAAATTCCAAGGAATGACAATAAAGTAGCAGATGTCATGGCTACAATTGCTTCTTTGCTCCAAACACAAGAAAATCAAGATCGTTACGAATTCCTGGTGGAAGAATTGTTTTACCCCGCCCATGACTGTCCTAATACTCAAATAATTTGTCACCTAGTCAGACCTGATTCCTCCCGCTATGGAAAAATCTATACATACTTGAAAGATAACACTCTTCCTCCGACCTATCAAAGAATAAAAAATGAAGCTTCATTCGACAATTTGCTTACTATACTATCATCGCAGTTATACTTTATAGGGGATGCCTGGATGGTACTCTCCTCATGTGCCTTGAGCGTGAAGAATCTAAGAAGGCCTTAAAAGAGGTTCATAATAGTATTTGTGGCACTCATTCAAGTGGTCTTACTCTAGCAAATAAACTCATACGATTGGTCTATTATTGACCAACTATGGAAAAAGATTCTTTTCAGTTTGCTAAGAAATGCAGGCAATGTCAGATCTATGGCAATCTCATTCTCAAGAGCTTCATACCCTACCCATTTCTTGGCCCTTTTGTCAATGGGGTCTTGATCTAGTAGGAAAGATTCATCTGCCTTCATCTATTGGTCACAAATTTATCCTCACAACTATCAAGTACTTCACAAAATGGATTGAGGCGGTACCTCTCATAAATGTCACAGGGAAACAGATTACAACTTTGATCTTGAATTATATTTTTAGTTGCTATGGCATTCCTATTTCTATAAACATAGACAATGGAAAACCTTTTAAGAATCAGGATGTCAAGGAGCTTTGTAAGAAATTTTGGATCTAGTATAAATTCTCTACACCATATTATCCGCAAGGGAATGGACAACCAGAAGTGCCCAACAAAACAATTTTGAAAATCTTGAAAGAGACAATCTTGAAAATCTTGAAAATTTTGAAAATCTTGACAATGGTAGAGATTGGCATATTCAACCGAATCCTTCTCTGTGGGCATATCATACTAGTATTCGCACACCCATAGGTGCCACACCATATTCTCTTGTTTATGGATCTGAAGCAACATTACCTGTCAAGGTGGAGATACCTTCCCTGCGTGTATCACTCAAGGGCCTTATTCTTGATGAATAACATTGACTGTCTAGGCTATAGGAGCTATAATTATTGCAAGAATGTCACTAGAATGCCTTTGATCACTTGAGAGTATACCAACAAAGAATTTCAAGGAGCTACAATCACCGAGTAAAACCTAGGGTGTTTCAAGTTGAAGATCTAGTGTTGAAAGAAAATCCACATAACCAATAAGAATGTGAAAATAAAGGGAAGTTTAAGCCAAATTGGTTAGGCCCTTTTATAATCACAGTTGTGTATAGATCTGATGCTTATCATTTATCATCAGAAGGGGATTCATTTGAAGAGCCTATCAATAGCTTACATCTGAAGAAGTTTTATGTTTGAGAGAGCAAAAAATACAAAAAAGAAAAAAAAATGAAACAAAAATACAAAAAAATAAAAAAGAAGCAAAAATATAAAAAAATAGGAAAATTAAAAATACAAAAAAAATCAAAAGAATAAAAAAAACAATTTAAAAAAATCAGAAAAAGCAAAAATATAAAAAATATGAAAAAGGAGAAAAAGTGCAATAAAAACAAATGGTGAAAACCTCGAAACAGGTGCTATTTGTCGATTAGCTCTTCCATCTATTAGTTCATGCATCTTTCAGCTTACATCCATCCATAGTCATTGTACATATCCATAATATAGTCTTTTGGACCTAATCAAGGATCAAATACAATTCTCGTCATGGTTTGGATCGCTGTCTATATCCATAATAAATGATTGTTTTGGGACTGGGGGCAAAATCCTGAACCTAGTTGGGGGCAATCCACATTAAGTTTAAACACAACAGGCAGGACAATAGAAAGATGACACTCGTAAAACAAAATCTTGACATATAGCATTGAATATTGATCAAAACTTAGCAAATATCAAAATTAAATTAAACATCACACAAGATAAACATCAATTGATGATATCTTCTGAATCATGATTGAAACGCTTTAGCAGGAATGTTCAGTTGTTGTATCTTGATTTTTGCTATCATGCTTCTTGAGCAACTCACAGATGATTCAAATTAGAGGAGCAAGGAAGGAGCATGATCTTTTCTTTGTCTGTTGTCTGTTAGTTAATCATTAGTACTGTGCAAATTTATTGTATGACATGACCAACCATATATCATTGATGACATTCCAAATTTGCATAGAAAAATGATTAACATGTCTATTGCATGCAAGCAATACTCAGGTCATCTAGGTTCAATCAAACCTCGATGCTTGTGTTAATAGTCGACTCAAGGTGGTGAAGGACCCTACAAAAGGACCTGAGGGAACATGTCACAACCCTTATTTTTCCCTTATTTTGTTATATTTAAATAAATTAAAAATATAAGCATATATATAATTTTGTTATATGATTCTTCTTTAAAATAAATAAATAAATTTACCATGACTTGTTAGGAAAATAAAATGAGTATATTAAGTACTTGTTTATAATGTGCATGTTGCAAAAGAAGATGTTGGAAATAAAATAAAATAAAATAAAATGTTTCTTTTATTATTTTCTCATAATTATGTAAATACATTTTAAAAAATAAATTTTATTTATTTGTAATGTAATTATTTTTCTTGAAAAAAAATAAAAATAAAATTATATATTGTTTTAATATATATATTTTAAACTAAATAATATATATATGATTTTATTTTAATAATTACATATATTTTAAATAGAACAAAATTAAAATAAATAAATAAGCTTATATACAATGCATGTTTTTTTTAATAAAAGAAAAAGTAGCTTTATTAATTGTATGCATGTTTTAAATAAAAAATAAAAAATTTAATAATATTGAAATAAGAGAATGTTTCTTTTTAAGAGAAAGAAATTATAAAAATAAAATTAAAATAATTAATTTTCTTTAAAGCAAATTTCTTATAATAATCAATGCATGCTTAGTTTTTTTTATAAAAAAAAACTAAAGTAGAGGATTTAAGTTTCTTTTATAAAGATTTAGTGCTTTTTTTTTTTAAGAATATGAAAATTTTGTGGAGGCTATTTAAAACTTAGTGGAATGTGAATATTATTAACCGTTAGTGTTTGACAAAATTTTTTTAATGTTTTTATTTATTGCATGGAGATCAACGAGAACGATTTTAATATTGGATTTTATTTTTGAGAACTATTATTAGCTATGGCTAAGAAAGCTATAGAATTTTTATATGGCTTTGGCAACCAATTAAATATATGAAACTATAGGTTCATTTTAATGCATGAAATTACTAAGCCAATTATAACTATTGAAAAGAGTCAAATACTAGCAACTACCTTTATAAATTGGTGAATTAAACATTCTTGAAGAACACACAGGGTATTGATATACAACAGAGAGACGACATACATAGGAGGAGAGAAATTGGCTGATTTGGAACAGTGATAGGAATGAATTTTTGTCAGAGAATTTGATTTGAAGTATTGTAAAGTCCAAGAAATATTGTATGTAGATCTATTTTTCTGATTTTCTTGTAGTCTTATTCTTTATTTAACCCAATCTGAATTTTGTATGTTTATTTTGTGGAATATGGACACACACACACACACACACACACACACACACACACACACACACACACACACACACACACACACATGAATTCATTATTCCTATATATGTTAATCTCCTAAGTCATTAAGAATTTTATTATTCTTATTAAGGAAAATAGGTAGTTTATTTTAAATCTGAAAATTTGATTTTAAATCCAACTTAATGGGTGGAGTAAATGTATGGATACATATATGCATGTATGAGAATACATCTAAATATACACATACAAATACTTACATATTCCTCGTATCTAAATGCTATGAAAATATTCTCTCTCTCTATATATAATAACGGAATGATTTGGTGGGGAGTCAATTAAGTTTCAGTTTGTATGATTACATGTATCGTGAGGCTATCTTGTTTTTTCCTTTTGAATTCATGCTATGTCTAACCCTTGAGATGATTGTGGTTAAGATGACACTAAGATCTTGGAAGGTTAGTTAAGCAAGGTTGTTTCTATTTTCATATGTTTAGGTAAAATTGCAATAAAATAAAGACACAATATCCTACCATTTTTTGACTAGCATTATTTTGCATAAAATTTTGATAAAGTTTTACTAGTCATTTTGTGCATATCTTGCAATCCTAGTGATCCTTCGCACCATGCACTTTCTCAATTTTACATGCCTTATTTTCTTTTGCTTGAACTCTGATGGACTTGTCTATTGCATGGGGCCATAAATAGCTTGGTCTTCCAAAATATGACTCACTTTATTCTAATTCTAGGTAGCACCTTTAGACACCTTTAAATTTTGAAACCTCAAATTGAAATAACTTTATGATATAGGGGTGCATGGGAGATAACAAAACCACATAGCAACTTTCAGACCTATATATGGAGGTTGGACTAATTAAAAAGTTAGTCATTTTTTTTTTAAAGATCAAGAGTATTTGTATTTTATTCATGTTTATTTATCCTTGTGTTAAGCCATAGGCTACGAGGAGAGAATAACGTAGGCTGAGTATTAATTTGTTGACAAGGACCCTAAATCCTATTTTGTTTCATATGAATATTACCATTTAGCATTTACTTCGAAGAATTAAGTGTGCATTTAGCCTTTGGAACTGGCTTAAGTAAGCATATTTTTGGCCATAGGAGGAAATGGGTAAATGAATAATTTTTATGTATATATTCATTAACATAGACTAGCAAATTTATCTTAGTATATAAGTTTCCACTATAATAACATATTTCTTCTTAAAACAATATTAGTTTGGATTATGATTGACTTTTTGTAAACAATTGGTGCTATAAATATCCATTAAAAACTCTTGAATTGATGACATGGATATCATTTAGATTAGTGGTGAGGGGTGTTCTTTTCAATTCTTGATAAAAAGTCAAGTATAAGTTGAGGCGCTTATATGTTCTTGTATTCACTTGTAAGATTTGTGTGTATTTGTATGCCGCATGTACATATTTGTATGTTATTAATGCCTATGTAGTTTTCTATATGTTTATGTATGCTTTATGCATTTTTGTATTTCTTAATGTTGAGATAAAATCATGTTATGTGCACCTCGTGGATCCATTGTGATTGAGATAAGACTCTAATTTTGTATTATTTTTAGATAGTCAAGCAAGGAGTGTTGCTTCTATCTTCCTATATTTTTATATGCATCTTGTGCGTTTTAGGTTCATCCTTCAGCATTAGATGTATGCATGTCACACTACACAATATTCCATTTCTCTTATTAGTATCACATTGCTAGTCTACCTCGTGTTGGGCCGGGTATCTTTCGTGTCATGAAAGATTCCAAGGAAGTGTAACTACTTCATGGTAGGGTGGAAACGTGCTCCGATAATGTTCTCGCCCATGATGTGCTCGATGGAGAGATGTGTTGGGAGTTCCTCTTAGGATGCTCTTCATATTTGTATATTATGTATTCATTGTATTTGACCTTGTGATTTAGTGTAAAGGTATATGTTTCCTTATGTTTATCTTCTTGTCAGCTTATATTATTTAACTTTATATGTTGAAATGTAATTTCTTGTCTCTAACCTTATGTGTTTGAACACGTGGCAATGATTTATTCTTGATTATGTGTATTTTGTGAATTCTGTTATTTTAAAATTATGGCGGTCCTTACAGAACATGAAGAAAAAAGCAGCTATTCAAAATTTGGATCATAAAGCTATGAAGGTTGCTGCTGATACCATGAATGCCCTAGAGGCTAAGGTCGCTGAGAGCCTCAGAAGCCTAATGTAATTGGGTTGTTTTTTATTCCTAGTTTTGTCTGTGTCTGGGTTTGGTCCTTTTGTTGTCTTTTTGTGCTTGGTTGGGCTTTTGCTATCTCTTTGGCTGCTGCTTCTTATGCTTATCCTTGCAGCCCGTTTTGTTTTGGATGTCTCTTTCTGATTCTATACCTCTTAGAATCATTTTGTAAAGGGTTTTGGGGCCCCTTCAAAACCTATTTTTGCCTTAATCCAAAACTTGCAATATCAAAATCTAGGTAAGCGTACTCAATTCATCATGGTCCAATTATACCATCAATGTTTGTATCGGCTTACCACATTTCAAAGGATCAATGATGATAAAAAGCATGATCAAGTGACCGATCGGATGGCTACATTGAATTAATTCGTGTTCACATAAGTAGAGTAGATTGCATTCATATTGCATATTGCATTTCCAAAGCTTGAGGATTAAAAAATGGTGTTATCTCTATTATTAAGGGATTGAGTGCACTGGACATTAATAAAAATATATATATATTATCACATTAACTTTAGCATGAATTTCATTGTTATAATTATTTGAGATTCATTTTTGTTTGCATGAAGTTGCATTCACAAGGGTATGTAATTGCATTCATTTCATTTACATTGCATTGCATTTCACGTCATTAGCATTGTACATATACCATATATCATTTCATATCATTAGTACATCATTAAACATACATTTATTTATCTTTCATTACATCACATCTCATTCATTTCATTACATTTGGCATCATACATAAAGAAATCCATACATAAAATCACATGTTACACAATCATTGTTGCATATTCATTCCTAGTATAAGGCCATTGCACAAATTTATTATATATATTATCATATTCATCATCATTCATCTCATAATAATGCATATATGTATAAATTATTGATCATTGCATGTTATCCATTGTGTCATAATATCATAAAGGTCTATAGCATAGTATGTAAATATCATTTCATCATAAGATTACACTAATCATGACATAGTCCATCACAGTAAATAAGCTTGAAACACTATACATAGCATCATCATGCATTGCATCTCATAAGATCATTTAGATAAATAAATAAATGCAAACATTCATCAGGTAAGTCATGCAAAGCATGTAAAAAGTAATTGCATCCACAATGTAAATAAATGCATCCATCACATCATAGAAAATATAGACACCTCATCAAGTCTTCGCTGCGTCTCATATAATCAAAATAATAAATGTAAATTGTACAATGATATCCTATTAGTATAAGAGATACATCAAAAAATGGCAAGAATCATGTAATGTATGAATCAAAGTGTGTATACATCAAAATAATATAGCATGTGTGGCAAATGTGACACAAAATATTAAAATATCCACATATCAAGTGGGACATTGAGTTGAGCTCTCTCCAAATGTTGTGGGTCTCGCTGACCCTCCTGCTACTACACCTCCAGATGGACCTACATCAGGATCTCTAGGGTCTCTACGCAGTGGCCCCATCACAGCTCCTCTCGGTCTATGACCAACTCTGTCCTAATTTGGTGCTAGTAACTTGTACAAAACTCAGAGCTCATTGCTTTGTAGGAACAACAACATAGTATAATTGTCAATAGTACTTCATCTTCTGGGCATAATGCTATAGGGCCTTAATGATCTCACCCACACTGGTACCCTCAGCTAACCTCTGTACGCTCTCAACTCTATCCACAACCACATCTCTCTTCGTTGTCAGAGAGGAAATCTATGCTTGGGCTTGTGTCATCTCACCTTGTACCTTTTCTAATTGTCTCTATAAGCCCTGCACCATGGACTATAAATCAGCTATTTGTGCTCCCTGTTGATGAGATGACACCTTGATCTATACAACCTGATGTGGTCTTGTATGTGCCTGTGCAACTGTAACAACTATCCCTATATCCTATCTCATAGCTTTTACAACATCAACGCCCTACAAAGGAAGTCTTCTAGATATCCTCCTCCTCACCATCAGAGTCTCTCAGTCAATAGGTAGCTGTCTCAGCTCCCTCTGTTTCCTAGAGCCACCGCCATGTCCACCATTACCACTGTCTCCTCCTCCATCACCACCACCCTCTCCACCCTCATCCCCACCTCTCCTCCATCTCGATGCCCTTTGAGGTGTCAAACACTGACATAGGCTCACTAGACATGATAATCTAGGAAATGGATGAGTAAGAAAATATTGTGCATACTTTGTCACCATACCCCCATCATAAGTGCTTGGTAGATAGTCCCAAGCCTATGGACCAAGAGAAATATACTTTGTACATGCTAACTCATAGGAGATGGTAGGTCCGCACTTTGCCACATCGTGTTGTCATCGTGCGTACAATGCAGTACCCTATGGGAATCCCTATATCCAACCATTCTGTCTCAACACTCAGGTGACAATGAAGTGCTCAGTAATGAAGGGAGTGGATCCAATCAAGTGTCTGGTAATGAATACATAGGGCATCTCAAGTGCATCCTCTGCCCATGGCTCACAATCTAAATATGACATGTAGATCACTGTGTCAAGATCATCTAAAACTTGACGTCAATACTCAAGTTTTCCTAGCCTCCACTAGACAACAATACTTGTATAGCAGAAAACATAAGGTCTTCGCACTGGCAACTCCCTATCTCCCAATGGTCTAGTGATAGCCAGATGCTCCCATACATAAATCTATAATAAAGTGATGCCTGTTGATAAACTGGTAGCACTAAGATACACTACCTGATGAAGATCATGATATAAATGGGCGAGCATGCAAGAACCCCAAGAGTAGCACGTCCCCTATGTGATCATCCTCTCAAATACTCGACACCACCCAATAGATAGTCCCTTCGACCTATGGTCGGGACAAAGGAATCCACCAACAAATCCAACAAGCACTGATGGTAAAGGTTTGTATAGATAGGAGATGTCATAACCACAAATCTGGTCATCATAGAAAATTTGCCCCAGTGCATCAGTTCCACCCTGCTCAGTCACATCATACATCACTATAACATCAATCACCGAAATCCGCAAGATCCTATAGACATCCTCTGGTATCACAGTCATCTCACTGATGGATAAATGAAACATGTTATGTTCACTATACCATCTCTCGACTAAGGTTGTTAGTAAACCCCGATTAATCGTATATTGGGGCATATCAAGCAATGATGACAATATGCATTTGGTGATAATATCAAGATCTTCCTGTACCATATGGGTTATTGATTGCTATGTCTCAGAGAAACATTCTCAAGACTATAGAACACCTAAGGCCTCCTACAATCATATCACATCATTGTATCAATATTTGATTTATCAATCTATCTACTATCAATTTGTTTATCAACCTACAACTCATGTGAGATTCAATCAATCTCTTTGAGCATTCATCATCGACTCTCATTCGTCATGAGGTCATTATCATGTATCCTATCAAGCAATTAACATCACATGATAATTGAAACCGATCAAAACAATCAAATGGTATATGATGCAAAATCAAATTTTTAACATTCTAGTACAGAAACACTAAACTATCCTATCAAAACACTACAAAATTGCATGAAAGCGCTAAAAATCTAGATGCGCTATTATGCACCACCAAAGCACCAAAACTCAACATCATAGCACCAAAACGTAGGCATGCGCTAATGTTAAACACCTACGTGCTAATTCAAAGACCAAAAGCACTAAAACTCACCTATGCACTAAAGTTCACTATTGAAGCGCTAAATCATAAATTCAATGCACTAAAATGATCAAAACACTAATGTTTATGATTGATGCATTGAATTCTAGACAGGATGTGCTAAAATTTTAAGAACGCTAATGTTAAACACCTAAGTGCTAAATCAAGGACTCTATGTGCTAAAACATTAAAAACGCTAAAACAAGGACTAGATGCGCTAGAACATATAACCAAAATGCTAAAACACAAATTTACGCTAGAAAAATTGGGAAAAACGTGCTAAAGATCGAAAAAAATCGTACAACGAGAAAATTTCGGGGTACATATTGGAGGACCGTACTGCTAGCATTGCCATAGATTCACAAGTAGGTGATCTCGGTGTGGGATAACCATCTTTGCTGCAGAGCTCCAATTTTCAAATTACCAAGTGCAAATGAATGGAAATGGTAAATCTATTTCACTTTTACCCTTTTAAGGGGTGAGAAGGGAGGGAATTAAGTGACATTATTTTTTTTCACATTAATTAATTTTTCAAAGTCTCCTCACTTTCTCCTTTCTATCGGGAGATGATTCGATTGCGAAAATTTTAAAAAATTGAATTTTTTTCGCAAATTCAAAAAATTGGTAAAAATGTCAAAAATTCTAAAAATTTCAGAAATCATCAAAAAATCATAAAAATTCAAAAAAAAATTGATTCGTCTCTCGAGGGGGTATACATGCATTATCACGCGATTATAGAAGTTTGGGGCAAAAATCAACATTTTAATCAATATCCAGAGTATTCACGCATAGAGTGAATTTTTCTTTAAACCAATTTGTTACCACACATCGCTTCAAAGAGGGGCAAAATGTATACACAAAAAATTGGTCTGGAGATAATTGATTAAATACGAAGTTATTTAATTAATTAAAGTCTTTTATTCTTCTACTATATAAGTGAATTTAATAATTGATTTATATAGTTCATTGTTTCTAATTCCTCCCATCTTAATTTATTTCTTCTATTTTCCTAATTAAATAGGAAAATTTAATTTATTTATTTATTTCATTATTTATCATCATTGAATTTGAAGTTTTAATTCAAATTTGGGCACACGTGTCCTAACCTTTAACCACATTCTAACCTAACCAATCCCACCTAACCACAAGTTTAACTAACCCTATCTCCTCCAACTTCCTTGTCCTAACCTCTTGTGGGTTGGTTATCTTCTCTTGAGGACACTTGACATCTTTGCCACATGTCCTTCATCTCTTTGCCAATTGCCTTCTTGTTGGCATTTGATGGAGATTCCTTGACACTTGTCCTTCTAGGGATGACAAATGTCCTATCCTTCAACCTCCTCTCTAACTTCCTCATTTCTAACCGTTGATCTCTCCTGACCAAATCCTCACCGTTGAATCTTGCCACCTCAGCTTTGGCTTTGGAAAATCTATAAACAACCCTCTTCTTAGCCATGAGAGGACCCTTGGCAATTTTATAAATCTTGAGATCCTAGCAATTTTAATCATAACATCATTAGCAACATTTTCATAGTTTTAGTGTCATAGCATAACATATCAATAGGATCATTGCATTCATGGCATAGTTATCATGATAACTTATAGTTTTACATCATCATATAGATTAAATAGAATTGCATCATTTCACTCTCGTTTCTTAGGTACTCATCTTGCAATCATGCATTTGAGAGCCAACATCTAAACCGACAAGGTCCTTAAGAATGGAGAACAATGGGACAGTTTGAGGGAGCTTTATAATTAGTTTATTCATTTTACTCTCTATTGTAATGTTTGATTGAATGTGATGTTAACATTTGATTTGATGGATTAATACACACAAAATTTTACACTACAATATTTTTTTGATCGGTAAAAGTTATTTTACTTATAAAAAGTCGGGATTGAAAATTGGCCCAAACTAGGTGGGGCTACAACCTGGGAGCCACCTTCCCAAATTACAAAGTACCAAATATCCAAGACCCATCAATAGGGCTAAGCACTGGGTAAGTCACTAGCTCCACAAGAAACCGAGGGACAAATTCATTGAATGAGAAAGTTCTCCTTCATTGCTCTCTTGTTTCTCTTCCCCAACACCTCTATCCAGCCCTCCTTAATAACACCTTGATATACCCTTACAGTTTCACAAGAAGAGGCCACATTTCCCTTCCTCTCACAAAGTGATACACCATGACTACCACCCTCAACAGAAGCACAAACAGGTTCATTATTTTTAGTTGTAGGCATCAATTCTCCTAGAAGCTTAGCCACCCTACAAGACCTTTTCTTCTCAGGTTTATCAGTTACTATCCTAGATGTAGCCTGGCTTGACTTATCCTTAACATTTATAATAGCTTCCTTCTCGAAGCCCCCTTTTTGAAGGGAATCAACCTCCTTTTCCACAAAATAATGGTGGGGGGAAGCCTCCTACCATAAGGAAGGCACATCCTTTTGATGTTTGCTTATCACAATGAACTGCCAAATGACCAGTTTGGTAGCACCTTCTACATCTAAATGAGATATTTTCATAATCTACTGACTGCACCTAAATCTCATTAGCAAGCTTCAAAGACAACTCAGTTGGAGGAACATTTGAAAGTTCCATCTCAACTAAAATGTATGCATAATTGGTATGCAGATAATCCAAAGAACCCTCATCCACTCCCAAAAACTTACCCACATTGTTTCCTACAACTTTAAAACATGCTTCAAACCAAAACTGTAAAGGCAAGTTAGGCAACCTTACCCAAACAAGGATTTTATCGAAAGACTTAGTAGCAGGGTTAAAAGCAAGATACTAGGGTTTTATTAACAAAATGTGCTTCTCGTCCCAACACCATAGTTGCTCACAAAGTATTTTTCTTCTTGTCTAGCTCATTGCCGAAAACCACCACAAAAAAGCCTCGAGCGCTAGGGTAAATCTGCACATCTCGTTTTAAAATGGGCTTCCAATATTTTGTAATCCACTTGTGAAGATCTGCCAAACTTGGCCAAAAACTTTGAAAATGCCCAATCAACCCTATCTCTACAAAATAACATTCATTCTCCTTCACTTCTTTGAAAACTTCAACATCAAAGCCCACCATTGGCCTAACAAAAGTCAAACCATGCTGAGATTGTGGCAACATAGTTCCTTTGGATGCCCCTCTATCTCTACTTCCAAAACTAATAAAACCCTTGCTCGCCACATAAGCCTATGTTGAATGATTGCCCTTTCGAGACAATGAACTCTTGCACATATTCTGCTCCTTAAACAAAGAGCAGAGTTTGCTTTGCCTCCAAAGGAACCACAATTAACTGTAGGGAGAGCAATAGCACCAAAGGAAGCTCGCCCAAAACCCCGCTCAGAAGTATGTCCAACTCCATTAGCCTGCATCAAGAAACTAGACGAAATAGTAGGAGAAACCCCAGAGGGCAAGAGAAAACCTTGCGACAACATTGCTATCAATCAAAATCTAAACTAATATGAATATCAATATAAATATTAAATTTATGTCATGATATATTAAAATATATATTTTATGTTCAATTTAATTATTTTATATTGATTTTGATATTAATAATTAAAACTAAAAGATATATTAAAGAAGATAAAAACAAAATAAAACAATATTGATACAGTTCAATATATTAAATTTTATGCTCTCTTTTAAGAGCCTCCCCATTAATTCCTAGTTAAAAAACAACATAAAGCATGACCTATATCAAAAATCTAAAAAGTATATTTTAATATTAAATTTTAAGGTATACCATTAATATATTAAAGAAGATAAATTTAAAAAAAATTAACTTATCAAGAAATATATTAAAGAAAAGAAAAACAAATTAAAAATACATTTCAATATATTAAATTTTATGCTCTCTTTTAATAGCCTCCCCATTAATTCCTAGTTACATGTTAAAAAAAAACCAACTAAAACCGTGGCCTATATATCAAAAATAGAATATACTAGCAATTGCATTTTGGTGTGCAATGAGTAAGCCGAATAGGTGTGGAAGACCAATTAAAAAAAAATTGTATTTTTTTGCATACATTTATGTAATGCATGAGAAAAATTGGCAGGCCATCTAACAAAAGCCTCAATAGAGAAGTAATAACTTCAAATCAATTATGCATCCACTTACAAGGATCCAAGCATGATTGAAACAAAATTTTTTAATCAAGAACATAATCAAGCTCCATTACCAAGAGGCATGGAAGGCAAATTGGACAAAATTTTGATATTTGTTTGCATACATTTGTTTAGTAGAAAATGTCAATTGGTAGGCCATTTAGAAAATGATGTTGTTTGTGTAAAATATGTCTAAATGGAGAAGTTATAGATTTAAATAAGTTATGCATCCACTTACAAGGATCTAAACATGACTGAAGCAAAATCTTTGAATGAAGAAGATGATCGAGCTCAATTACCAACAAAATCATGTTATGTTTGCAACAAGGAGAGAGAGAGAGAGAGAGAGAGAGAGAGAGAGAGAGAGAGAGAGAGAGAGAGAGAGAGAGAGAGAGAGAGAGAGAGGAGGAGGAGGAGGAGGAGGAGGAGGAGGCGAATATACGAGTAGAAAGATATGGAAAAATAGAAAGATGGACTTAAACAAAGAAATGAAAGAAGAAATTTGGAGAGATAGAGATTATAAGGTCTAAGAAGATGGAGGGAGGAAGACATGTCTACAGATAGAGGAGTACAAAGTGTATATATATATATATAAAGAGAGAGAGAGAGAGAGAGAGAGAGAGAGAGAGAGAGAGAGAGAGAGAGAGAGAGAGAGAGTCATAAGAAATGACCATTGAGTTGTAGCTTAATTTCAAGCTTCGTTCAATAGAAAGTCATAAGAAATGACCATTGAGTTGTAGCTTAATTTCAAGCTTCGTTCAATAGAAAGAAAAATATATTTAACTTCCATATTCAGTTATAACTTTCAACTTCACACTGTTTCAAGTTTCAAAATTAAAAAAAAATGCTAAATAGTGAAATTTAAAATCTCTACTTAATCCTAATTTGCTTAGAGCCTCCTCTAAATTACCAAAAGACATTCACCGATTATCTCCTTAATCAAAGACAAAGTAATAGTGATATAGAGATACAAAGCCCAAACTTACCATAAAGCATAAAATGCACTAAGTATATACTTGCAAATACTAATACTGTTGCACTAAGTATATACTTGCAAATACTAATACTGTTGCAAAAAAATTAAATTAGAAAATTGCCACTCATAATCTCATAGGCAAAGCATTAAACCTACAGTCCTCAAGAAAAGGCAAATGAAGTTTCAATAATATCATAGCAGTTAATACTAAGTTGTAGACCAGTTTGCAAACAATTTCAAGACGGTGAGATTGTAATCACATCATCTTTTTCCTCGCTAGGTACCAACTAGATTATAAATTGCATACCGAGACGTGGTGGGGGACGGAAGTAGAAGTCGAAGCCAGAGCCATGGTATCTTAAGAAAGCCTTTCTCTTCTTGTCGAAGCTGAGAGCTACGCCTCCAGATTTCCGCGAGAAAAATTCTACGACAGCATTTGCGTTCCCATTCTCGTCTTCAACCTTGACCTAGAGGTCTATCCCACCCAGGTTATCTAATTTGCTACCATTCTCCATTGATTCCAACTTTCTTCTACACTTTTGCTTTAGGAAAGTGTCCAACAGATGGCGCTCTCTGTAAATTGCGCTCAATCCAGCCGCGTCCACACAAAGCAAAATAGCATGACTGGAATCTCTGGCAAGGAAATCAATCTCAAAAATAAAAAATGAATAGCTTGAACAGATAAAGCAGAAGTTGTTTACGTTTACCCACAATTTTCCACAAACCTCTCTGGGACAAGTAGTCTCTTCCATTTAGGTTCAAATGTTCAGTAAGTCTAATGTAAAACTGTTGTGGGGAGGGTTCTAATGTGCCAAGGAATTGAGGCAACACTCATGGTTGCCATGATGTCGGGAGGGCTGAATGAAGATGCCCTTATCTGCCATTATTGCTGGGCAGTTTTTTCCATTTTGGCCATTGATGCAGCTGTAGCAACAATGGCAGTATTCAGTATAGATTGGGTTATTTGGATAAACATATATTTTTTTATCCACAAAAAACGGTTCTGAAAGTTCTGTTTATTTTATCCACAGAAAGAAAGGTTCTAAAAGTTCTGTTTATTTTACACTAAGACTTTTCCTTTCTGTCTTGGATCGATTTCCATATTCACAAACCAAATAAAAAATGCAAAGCAGTATACCTTCTCAACAAAATACAGAAATCCTCATTTCTGCTGAGAACTTGGTAGTTTAGTTAAGTTTCTGTCTACCAGATAGGTATTTTTTGAATATCGGAGATTCTATTCACAGATGGGAAGGATTGCTTCATATCCCTGTACATTACAGTCCCCCTTTCCTATTTAGTAACAGCAGAAAATGGAAAGTAGTCTCCATGCTCCATTTATTAAGCTAATATACGTTGTTTGTATTGTTACGAGTGACTGCCCGTGCCAATGCTCTACCTAACAAAGTTGTGTTCTTCTGAAAATTGTTGGTCATGTGTTACGAAAGTTTGTCAGGCTTTAATCTTCCAATCTTTTCCACGCCATATCTTTCTGCTCCCTTTGCCTTTCTATCAGTTCGAAATAATGTAGATTAGGTAAGTAGCGATCGATGGTCACGATCTTTGAGATCGTCTCGCAACTCATTAGACACACTATGGACCATTGATTTGCAAAGTCAGCTGGTGCATCTCATATAAGAAACGCCTTCGGCGTAATAAAAAAAGATATTAATACAGCCGACGGGAATAAAACTATTGATGGCTGAACTGGAAGACCTGCTCGCGCGAAGGATGCATTCTGCAATCGCTCCAAGGGTTTTGAATATTCACTTAAAGATATTTTTCTTTAAATTTTTTTCAGACCATTCTCCGTACGAATGTGAGGTGAACTCAAACGAATTTTTAAGATTTTGATGAACGGCGAATGCTGTGGCATAGGATTTACTCATCACATTGCTTTATAGTTCAGACTTTCAGGTTTTTTACATGTTTTGATTTGTATGACTAGATATTCATTCTTCAATTTCAGTTCCATAATAACTGTTAAGTTAGAGCAAAGCTATAGTTGGGCTCATATCACCTTACAATTGTTTCTGCAGCTGAGTTCTTAGTTCCTGGCAAAGTGACAGATCATGAAACGAGCTTTGGACGAAGCAGGGGAATTATCAGTTCCCAAGAAGGTGCCTTGTGCTTGCATGTATTTATTGATTATTGTATTTGTTCTGTTATGCTAAGAATGGTATGTTAATATCCTCCTTTGTTGCAAGCAATATCCATATATAAATTCAAATTCATGCTTTCATGTTTATATAAAAAGGGTGACTTGTGTTAGGAAAAGTGTCTGGCATAACAGTAAAATCTGAAATAAGTTGTGTTATAGAATAAAGAAAAATAGAAAGGGGAATAACATTCCTTTTTTTTGTAGAACCTGCAGTTAGATGCATTATCGTCCTCCTTATAGTGGCAACCTTGCCCCATTAGGCAAAACCTAACATAAACAAGAAGGGTTGACAACTGACGCATTAAATTTTTTCAAGAGAACCCAACTAAATGTTCAAATAATTATATGCTTATCCTCATATGGTTTAAGGGGAGAGGATAACTACATTATCCGTCCTCAACAAGCCAGCTACATGTGGCATAAGATGGAACCATCCAACATGAAATAGAAGCCATTTGACAGTTTTGTACCTGCCAACAGCCCGGGATACTGCAAAATCGTCAAAAGGATGGTCAACACATTGCATCTGTCGTGGCAGAAATTTTATACTGTTTCAATGAAACAAATTCATCAGTTAATCAGCAGTCTGGACATTCTTTCTGGCAAATGATGATGTCACTGCCATTTGTTTGGCAGCAAGTAAGTCCAGACAAGATTTTTAAAATGTGAACGTTTAGCACAACTTGCTCCTTGATTTCTTCTGGCTGCTCTCAGTTATAAAATTTGACAAGCTTTGAATGACCCTCAATTATGAAAAAAGGTAATCATGATAACATAGAGGGAGAGACTGCGGCATTCCAGGTTTCTTACACTTTCTATAGCATATTTACAGCGCAATCATCAAGTCATGTATATCAACCCATATGTCTCATTGGAATGTGAACTAGGCATCGAAAGTATTTAACTAATAAGGAAATCATATGATGCACTGGCATCAATCTCTTACAGCATTCTCTTCAAACGATACTAACCACAATTAATTCATATATAGAAAAAGATGATTGTAGCAAAAGAGAATTCATGTGTTATTTACTAAGAATATTCTTTAGTATTTACATGAGGATAAATGATATGCACATTTATATACATTCAGGTCTTACAAGGTCACTCCTTCAACATGCAAGGCAACTGAAAGAGTCATGATGCATTGGATGCCTATCTCTTCAACTGTGATTATAATAATCTACTTAAACAACTTCTCAATTATGATGCAATGAATGGGCATGACAAGGAGTTTACACAATTTTTTTAAGGCCATCCATGAACTGAGTCCCAAAGAAGAGAAGTAGATTTTCTCTCACTATCACTTCCCTTGAGTCATAGCAACTCTGGCTCTCAGACTTACACAGCTTGCTCTACTCAACTGGTTTCTTAACCAAAAATTCACAAGAAGATATGAAAGATTGTCAGCAGTCCAGCATTACTAAATTTATGGCCATCTCTGATTATATGTGTCCAGTGGCATAAGGGGATGTGACGAGTGATATGGCCATGGGCATGACCAATGCCAAATGCAATCGCCAATTTCCTCAACACACATGCTGCACTAAATGAAGAAATTGTGCCTCAAATATGATTTTTCCATTGCTGTTGCTTATTTCTCTAAGATACACTTACAAGATAGGCACATGGAAAGAGATAGAAGGGATTTGAGGGAATCGGAGAAATCTATGAATCGGGCATTAAACAAATGCATTAGGAGTGACCAGACGAAAACCTGGAAGCTCTGCTTTGGAGCCCTTTTCTGAGCGAAATGGATAGCGGATCCAGGTATAGATGACAAGGTGCGGCTGAAGGAAGGTGTGATTATTTTGTTGGCTTTGCCTTTGTCTTCAACAGAGCAAATAAAGGTTACAGCTCGATCAGACCCGGTTCATGGTGACCTCGCCATTCCAAGCAGCGGAATATTAGGAAAAACAAACACGGGTACGGAAGCTAATACAGGTCAAGAGAAGTTACAAGACCTCAGATTGGATATGTGCCCCATTAAGGTACACTGGCTATAAGCGCTAAATTGGAACTAATCAGGACATAGGCATTGAGTTGCAGATAACTGCATTAGGTTGTTCAGTTAGCAGATTGATTCTGGGAGCAGACCTATACCATCTTTATTAAGTCATGATTGAAATGCATTTTTATATATAAAAGTCTGAAGACATATTGCAGAAAATTGTACTCTATAACTGTGAGTAGACTATGTTAATGTAATTTTGTTAAACTCCGAGACTGCAATGTTTTGTCACTGATTGTTTTTCCTGAGTTCTTCAATTGAAAATTTAAGGAGATCATTTCAGTAGTATCAGAGCCAAAAATTCTGCCAGCCTGTGGGATGTTAGGGTTGATTACAGAAATGGAAGAAAGGGAAAACGAAATTGCGGACTCTAAAATTGCCAGATGGTATAATAGATATCAAAAGGTGAAAAATCTACTAACATTTCAGGAATATCTAAGTCTGACAAGAAATACTATACCTGTGAATGAGGAGATAATCAGAGTGTTCGATGAATACTCAAGTGAACCTGAAGATGTCAAAGCCACTGAATCTTTTGACAGGTATTACATAAGAAAGAGGAAAGAAGAAATGGATGCTGAATCAAAATCTCAACCGGAAATGAAAAATGTCAAATTGTGTCTACTCAAGAGGGAGTTGATGGTTGTGTGGATGGAGAGCTTAAAATGCTTGAGGAGTTTGCTAATGACACAAGTTCTAAATATGATGAATTAGAGTATTGTCTTAAAGATGGGTTGGATGGAGAGTCTGAAATGAATGAGATGAGTGGAGCCAGAAGAAATATTTAAGGAACAAGAAAATTCAGAAGTTACTATTGAAGAAAGGATGGAAAAGAAAGAGGAATTGAATGACTTGCAGCCTACTAATGTTCAAGGAAAAGATGAAAATCAGTTAACAAGTCTCGAAGTTTGGACTCTCAGCCAAACATGTGGAAGCCCCAAGGAGGATGAAACCATGCTCACAAGTTCACTTCAGCCTTATGTGAGTATGGAGTTGGACAAACAAGAATCAATCCAATGTCCAGATTCCAGCTACATGCAAGGTATGATAGCCTATAGTGAGATTGATTTCCCTTGTTTTGTACACATGATTACACTAGGACTAGAGAAATACTTGTTAAGATCATATGAGGCATATTGCCTGACAGAGCTGATTGTAGAGACGAGGAGATTGCCTAACAATAAGGTCCTACAATTTGATAATAATTGGTTTGTCATGGGTACTTCACCATGGTGTTGGTTGGAGGCAAATAAAATAATAATTAAGGAGGTGCAGGTATGGATTAGTTTAATGATAGCTAAGGCAGCTAGAAGAACAGGTGACTTTCAGCTGGACACACCTCATAGATCAGCACTTAAGAGGAAGCAACTTACTGTGGAAGAAGATGCAATAAAGGACAACGAAGACACCTTGAAGAGGCAGGAACATCATTCTGATTTTCTGAGTTTGACCAGCAATCGTTTGTCATCACATGAGCCTTGCATGGAGGACACTCAAGATTGGATTGATAGGTATGAGGGAGCTGCTCCTGAATGGCATGATTATGAAGACAAATGAAAACATTTGTTTGAATATGATAGACCTCAGGAGTCACATCACTTGGAAGGTCAATTGAGGTTAATTGAAGACATGATTATTGCAACTCTAACTCACATTGATGATACTCATGATAATGGCAGATTATTTTTGGAAGGCTCAAGGGAGACACAAAGGCAGGAGAACTATCTCTTGCAGACTTACAGGTACTCAAAAAAGCTCTGGCTGTGATGAAATCAAATTACCTATACCTACTTTCAGATAGAGATCATCATCTCCAGCTTAATGAGTTATATTTTAATACTCTAAGAAGAAAAGAAGATGAAGTACATAAGCTTACCTATGAGCTTAAGACTACTATGGATTCCTAGAAGAATACTCAAATGGCCCTTCAAGGATCAGAAAATCAAGTTGTTGAGCTTTGTTTGGAGTTGAGTTTGACACATTCCTCATCATCTAAATCATCTACAGCAGCCACATCCAAAGAGCCTCATTATTCCTGACTGTGAAGAGTAGAAACATGGATGAAGAAATTGTGGGACTTTAATGTGGAGTTTTTAGAAAAGAAGACGAAGGTATAACTTGCAACCATGGGACAGAAGTTATGACAGGTGGTACATTTGGTTTTCAGTTGGAGACATCTCTTGAACCAGCAATGTGGATAATCGTCCACTCATTAAAGGAGAAGTAACCAAGTTCTATGAAGGCATCACACAAAGGCAAGAGGAAAGGACTGGTTTCCTGATTTGGAACAGCAGTCCCCTACCTATGCAGACTCATGAGTTGGCAGCCCTTAAACATGAAAATGATAATGTTATGGAGTCTCCCATTGTTGGCACCCAAGATTTGAAAGCCAAACATGAGGTATTTGCTATGGATCCAAGCCACAAGAGGTCTGAGTTTGTATATTTCAGCATGGAAGATGCAAAGAAGATACAAAATATGTTTGATGGATGGCTACAAAAAGCTAGGGAGGCAAAGTTGCTGGCTGCCCAAACAAGATAGCACTTGCAAGAGGTTAAGGAACTCTGCAATCATATAGATAAACCGAGATGACAAAGAGAGGCCTATCTTCAATCACCATTTCTTCCAAGGGAAGAAGACATGGAGATGGAGCATACAGGGGATGATTCTCTTGTGTTGAGCAAGCAAGAAGAACATCCAGATTTGGTGTATAGACAGTGGCAAAGTAACTTGGATAAGCGGAATGAGCCAGTCTTCCCTGTCTAACCTCATCATAGTTGCAAAAGGCTGTATCATGTTGTTGACGTCATAAAGCTTTCCACTGGCCCTGGACTGAAAGATGTTGAAAGTGTGCAGCACATGTTAGAGGATAATGTACCTAGGAGGTTTGGGATTATCATGTTTTCATCAATATCAGTTGCAATGATGGAAGAAAATGATGGTGAATATTTTGACAAAGAGCTGAAGATTAAACAAGACCAACTGGTGAAGGCAAAGGCTGAGATTGATATCAATCTAAAATTTGATTGAAGTGCTTGAAAGATTTTTCACAAAAGATCCAAGACTTGATGTGGAGTGGTGGGTCATGGTTTGGTTACCCCTCAGTTTCTAAAATGATGTCACTATAGGCAGACTCAAAGTAAAGATGAGCAATCTTAGATCCGAGGCAAACCTTGAAATTAAAATATGCCATGCTGCTGCTAAACATGAGCAGATGCATGTAGACACAAATGTTGTTCGCAAACTCATCCCAACTGAGCGTTGTGGGTTAGATAGCAAAGAGGATACAAAGAAAACAGTCTTCCTAATGATACAAGTGTGGCCTGGAAGCAATAAACTGCAGTTGGACAAGCTCTGTCAATTGCCCCAACAATTGCTTTGTCACCTGTTTATTGGCTTCAATGTCAATGGATGGGATCCCAAATTCGAATTCAATTCAAGAACCAAAGATGAAGCCTTTCATCATGGATACGTCATTACTGCATTTGCAAAGACCATTGACTTTATGAAGCTTCAAACATCTCAAGAAGCTTCGAATCCTAACCCTAGGGTTGTAGCTCAAATGTTACCTTTCTTGGGAGGAAGTTTGTTATTAAATAAAGCAGATTTCTTTACTTCTAGAGCAGGTCTAAGAAGTATGAAGATTTTGAGAGAATACGTTTTAGCGGAGAAAACTAATAAGGCTACTGAAGAAGAGGAGGGTGGTGATGAGGAATGGCCCCCAAGGAGTGAAGGAAATAAGTCCATTGATATGCTTGATTCAGGTTCTATTGATGACGGTGAGAAGGCTAGAGCTAATGGAAAAGATGGGCACATATTTAGGAAGTCCCTCAATTATGGAACCTTGGATGCAGCCAACTTTGTTATTGAAGATGCAACTGTTCTGAGTTCAAGAGGAGGCGACGGGTGTATGATAGATGGTTTACTAGATATGGAACTATTGATGTGTCTTTTGTACACGACCAAACACAGAATAAAATACCCAGAGGTATCCTATCCTCTCTTCAATAAAGTTCCTGAATGCTGAAAATTTCGCAAAAGGATCAATCGGAGAAACTTCAAGGTTTTGTTATGTAGGTTCTCAACTCGTGGATAAGCTCTTTGCGGTACGATGTGATTTTGTTGGAATCACAAGGGGACTTACATTCGATGACCTGAACATCTGATTTGCTTTGGATATCACTGGAACGTGGGTCTTTTTTGATCCTTGATTTTTAAAAAAGGAAAAAAGGATAAGGGTTGGAGAGGAATCTAATTCTAACACTAAGAATGTAGGAGCAATGGATGACCTTTGATGAAACTCTAACTTAGTCTTGCTTTGACATGCTATGATCATCTCCACAAGGCTAGTGCGATCTTCTAAGGATAGCTTTATGATGTTCAAATCACCGCTACAAGCACAGACACCGTCAAGTTGATGCATATCGATGAAGAAGCGATAATTGAAGTTAAGGTTAAGTTGAATGATTTCAGTTGACTACACTAGGCAAGTCTGCAATCAACAAACCGCTAGTAGTATGGATATACGAATTTCACCGTTGATCATACAAATTTCTTCCATTCACCTAATAACATGAAATCAAATTTGAGTAGTATAGAGACCATGCAAATTGTTGAATCAACCCATAGAATTCACCATTTCTTCAATGAAGTTTACAAGTCTTTAGCAACAATATCTTGGCAACAATCTTTGCCTTCTCTTTCTACTCTACCCTAAAAAACTAATTGCTCTTGAACTACCACTACTGACTATTGACTGTCTCTAACTATTCACTGACTATTAACTATTAACCTTTACAAATGAGGAGCCAGGGCTTTATATAGAGAACCCTTTACAAACAGATGGCTTTGATTGTCTTAAAATCAATGGCTAGGATTACAAGATAGAAACCCTAATTAGGGTTTGTTACAACAAACTTCCTTAGCCAATTAGAAAATTACATTCTCGGAGCGAGGACCAATAGGAAGCAAGGGTAGGTACACCAAAGTTTGTGCCGCCTCCGATAGATTAGATACATTGAATGTGGTCTTGCTGAGGTGGACCAATTCGATCGAAGGAATGATGACTGGGATGCCACCTTGTCTAATGCTTGTGACTTGGTTGATCCTCCTTTGTCTTTAATATGATGAATGATGTACTTCCTTTGCTTGACCAGGCTTCCTTATTGTCAAGTCTTCCTTCTCCAGTAGCATATCTTGCCTTGAAGTGCTGGCAAAGCCTTTCTTTGTCATCTTGTGGTAGAATGAGGTCTTGAGGCTAACTTGAACTCCTTGAACACCCCTAGTCTCCCAACGCTTCAAAGCACCTTGAGTCCTCTCTTTGTGCATGTGGAATGTCCTTGATGATGATGGACTGGAAGAGGTCGTCCTTGTCCTGGCTTGGTCTCCTCCCATCTGCAAAACAAACCATAAGATGATTAAGGACACATAATAAATTCATTCTAACATAGCATTTTCTACCTTAAATCATCAATAAGAGTTATCAAAATGAAGTTTGCTCAAGATTCTACTCGAGGACAATCCTTGTAAGAATTTCGCTTTGGACCCTTTGGAAGGGTCAGGAGCGAAATTTGCATTCCTGGCCAATTTATACATCATTTCATCATTTCATAATCTTAGGCCTAGCCTTCAAACCTCTTCTCATCATAATCTCACAACTAGCCCTTTGCCTAGCTCAAACAAGGTGAAAAATAGGAGTTTCAAAGGATTTCGCCCTGGACCCTCTGGAAGGGTTAGGAGCGAAATTTGCATTTTAGGACAAAATCTTCACAACTTGTGACCACAACTTGCTCAAATGCATGTCTAAGGATCCCTTTAATCTCAACCAACATCAAGCTTGATGCAAAATTGGAGAAAAATGGAGTTTTTGAGGATTTAACTTTGGACCCTTTGGAAGGGTCAGGAGCGAAATTCATTCTTTAGCTCAAAATCCTTACCTCTTGGACTCATAACCTATTCAAACACATGCCTATGGCCATCTTTAAGTCCAATTCACCTTGATCACTGTCCTGGCCTAGCACAAACTTGAAGGAAAAATGACATTTTGAGAATTTCACTCTGGACGCTTTGAAAGGGTCCGGAGTGAAATTCAAGTTTTTTACTTGATATTTCATTTCCTTCACTCCAATCTATCTTGCAAGGTGAGAATACATCACTTATCTTCCAATCATGCCATAGGAATCAAAGTTCTGGCTTCAATCAAGGGAAAAATAGGTGGTTTGAAGAATTTTGCCTTGGACCCTCTAGAAGGGTCAGGAGTGAAATTCATTTCTTGCTTGTTTTCCCTCATTCAACTCCATTTCTCTCACTTTGTTCTTACTTGATTCTCACCTTTGGATCTATCTCTTAACATAACAACACTTGCTTGACCTCAAAATGGCTAAAAAGGAGAATTTTGCTAAAAACCATGGCCATGGACAGGACCTATAAGGGATTTCGCCCTGGACCCTCTGGAAGGGTCAGGAGCAAAATCCTTGTCCAAGCTTAGAATCTTCATTTTTGGAGGCAACAATCCATTCAAGGGCAATCCTAGGGGCATCCCCCAACTTCTCCCACCTTGGTCTAGGCTTAGCTTGATATAAAAATGAAAGGAAAAGGGTGTTTTAAGGAATTTCGCTCTGGACCCTTTGGAAGGGTCCGGAGCGAAATTCTCCTTCTTGAGTCTTATTTCATCATTTTTCACTTCAATTCACCTCAAAGGTCAAGGAAACGCTACTTCACATCCACCCAAGCCATAAAAACCAAAGACTTGACTTGCCTTGAAGGGAGAATAGGTGATTTTAAGAATTTATCCCTGGACCCTTTGGAAGGGTCAGGAGCGAAAATCATGTTTTTGCTCAATTCCTTCAAATTCATTGATTGCTAGCAACTCAAAGTCACTCCTAAGGACATCCCCAATCTCAATTCACCTTAGTCCCCACTTGACTTAGCCCAAAATTGAGGGAAAAGAGTGGTTTTGTGAAATTTCGCTCTGGACCCTTTGGAAGGGTTAGGAGCGAAATTTCAAGTCTAGGCTTGACTCTCCATCTTTTCAACTCCAATCTTCTTTACAAGTTAAAAATACACCATTCTTCACCCAAGGAACAAGGTTTGTGGCCTAAACTTGGAAGCACATGGGGCTTATGAAGAATTTCGCTCTTGACCCTTTGGAAGGGTTAGGAGCGAAATTCACAATCTTGGACAAGATCCTCACTTTTCAACACTTTCAATCACTTCCTAAGGCCAAAACATATCAACCTACCCCACTATGACCAAAGAACAAGACTTTTAGCGCAAACAAGGAAGAAAAAGGTGTCTTCTAAGAATTTCGCTCTGGACCCTTTGGAAGGGTCATGAGCGAAATTCACATTCTTGATTGATTTCTCACTTCTTTCATCCAATCCATCTTCAAAATTGATCAAACTCACCCTCTTGCCATATTCAAGTCCACTTGCTATCCACTTGGCTCAAAAGTCTTCATTTTCAATGCCTTAGGCCAATATTGAGGGTCAAATGAGGATTTCGCTTTGGACCCTTTGGAAGGGTCAGTAGCGAAATTCTCATTTTGAGCTAATTTCTTACTTCCTTTCTCCTTTTCATGCCTTGGACACATTTTGTTAGGCTTCCTTCCATCATGACCATGCAAATTTGCTCGTTAAGTTGACACATAGCTTCAAGATTTTGTGAAAAATAGGGTTTTATATGAATTTCGCTCTAGACCCTTTGGAAGGGTCAGGAGCGAAATTCCTCCTTGGCCTCAAATCCTGACTTCATTTTCACATTTCTTCACTCCAAATAAGTGTTTTGCCTTCACAAATGCCTGGGAATGAGCTAGTTCATGACTTTGGGCAATGTAGAGTGTCTTACAAAGGAATTCGCTTTGGACCCTTTGGAAGGGTCGAGCGAAATTCCTATTCTAGGCTTGATTCACTTTGGAATTGACTTGACTTTGGCCTAGACTCACACCTTGATGCATATCCTTCCATATCCTTGCCCATTCGCTCAACCACTCTTTGTCTTAGGTGAGATCCTGAGTCCTTGGTGAATTTTCGCTTTGGACCCCTTGGAAGGGTCAGAAGCAAAATTGAAATTCGCTCTGGACCCTTTTGAAGGGTCAGGAGCGAAATTTGACATTTTAGCCTCTCCATCAAGATTCATTTATGGAATATAACATTGAAGTATAAGTGACATTTCCTTATACTTTAAGTTATATTCCATATATACCGTAAAGGATGTTTGAGAGTGGTTTCGGACCTCCAGGACTTATAATGAAAAATCTAGTTTTTGGAGGATTCTTCAATTTTCCAGACTTTGTCAAATTTCAAGATCAGGAAGACATTTAGTCAAATTTCAAGATCAGGAAGACATTCTAGACTTAGCCAAATTTCAGGGCATTTGAAGATCAGGATGACATTCCAGACTTCATCACTCACCAACTTGACCTAACTCAGACCTTCAAAGAGGATATTCACTCACCAAGCAAGACACAATTAGCAACAAGAGCAAAACCAAGCCCTAAGGAAGACTTTCAAAGAAACCCTAACCCAGAGCATCCACTGACTCACCTTTAGCTAAAACAGAGCTTGCTATCTTAGCGATCCCTCTGGCAACACTTAGAATGCAAAGGCTAACAGACAAAACCCTAAAAGACCTAGAAAAACAAACCCCGGAAAGCAAAAAGTAGGGGTCCCCATTTGCAATGGGGCGATGTGTGAATACGTCACAACAGGAACCAATTCCTAAGCTTGTTGAGGAGCCATCTTTTTCAGTTTTTGATCGTATTGTTCTACAAACATTCCAATGGAGCCTACTTACATGGAGAAAGGGGAAGTTTAGTTGCAGAATATTGGTAGAGCTATTGAACAGGGTATATAAACAAGAAGATAGAAACGATGTTGATCAACAAGTAGGTTCTTCTATACAACCGATTCTTGTACTTTGTTATCAAAGTGATATTGGGATTATGTCACATAAAGCTGACTTTTCAGACTTTGGAGTTGATAATTTTGTAATAGGCAAATGGGAACAAAAGGAATTGCTTAGCAGAAATAGAGAAATGAGTCCATCTGCTGAGATATTTTTTGTTTCTACCACTCAACTAGGTGAACACTGTATGGGGGAAATTGCTTGCACTGCTGTTTTGGCAGCTGTTATTGCTGATTGGTTACAAAAAGAATCAATTTCTATGCCAATTTACTTATAAAGTCGATAGGTGTTTTTATTCTGGGCCGAAGGGATTGACGATTCGGGATGGAAAATGAACGCTGCAGGATAGAGATTTTCCTGTGCGCGCTAGGGCTTCCCTAGCCGCGCCGCCTGTCTGTGTGCGTGAAGTGCTGTGCGTTGGGGTTTGTGTGCTGACTGTGGGTGTGGGGAGTGAGCAGTTTTGTGCATGGGTTATCGGTGGTTTTGCCCATGGCGACGCAGTTGGTATCCGCTAGTCTGGTGGTAGTTGGTGTTGAGGTGCCCCAGAATGGTTCTTCTTCGTGTCTGCATGGCACTTCTTCGGGTTTGCATGCACAAAAACTAGAGTCTTTTTATGAGGGTGAGGGCTAAAAAATGAAGAAAGTTAATGGTTGCTTCCCTAGATGTCAAGATCGTCTGGTTCTGGTTATTTCTCTGGATTCAATTATGGACGATGTCTCGTATTGGAGTCGTCACGCTCTCATTTGCAAATTTCTTGGCATTCGTATTTCTCTGTCGGCATTGGAAGCCTGGATAAGACGATCATGGCAGGTTGAGGGTGATATGGATATTATGCTCGCTGCGATTAGCTACTTTATGGTCTCTTTTTCCAACCTTGTTGATCAAAATCGGGTATTTGAGGGAGGACCCTATTTCTATAATCATGCGGGGCTATTTATCAAACCCTGGCATATGGGTATGGGTTTTAATTTTGCTGAGGAATTACCTTCTAGGGTTCCTGTTTGGGTTCGTCTACCGCGACTTCCACTGGAGTTTTGGAGGAATGATATTTTGTAGCGGATTGCTGCTCTGCTTGGGAAGCCTGTTGTGGTTGCTCAACAAACCCTTGATCGTAAGGTAATTTCTTATGCTCGTATTTGTGTGGAAATTGACTTGAATAACCCCTTGCCAGATTCTCTTGAAATCTGTCTTGGCTCCTCTTCTTGGGTTCAGCCGCTTGATTATGAGTCCTTGCCTTTCTGCTGTCGTGTCTGTCATGAATATCGACATCTTCAATGGCAATGTCCTAAGGTTAATAAAAATTCACGCTCTAATAGGTCCTCTCCTTCTTCACCGCCTAAGGAAGCTGAAGCAGACACAGGGAAAGCTCCAATGAGTGATACTTATTTGGGTAAGGATAAGGAAGGATTTGTTCCTGTTAAATCTCGGGCAAGGAATCGTGGGCAGAAAAGATCTTTCAATGATAGGCAAACTGATGAGGGCCTCAATCGGTTTGAGGTATTGAATTCAGGCCTTAGAGGAGGGAATTCCGGTGGATGCTATTCTGAATAAGGATTCAGGTTCTGATCCCCACATTTCACAAGATATTGTTATGGTGCATGATCCACATGTTGTTCAGGATCAAAATGTGACCATGGATGAGCCTTTGCAAGAGGACATGGCTCTTGCAGATTTGGCTAAGGTAGTTTGTGATAGGAGTAAGTGTTCTTCTCACAGTCTCGGTGTGCAACAACACCCTCTCAAGAAAGGTTCTTTTGCTCCTTCTACAGCTGGGCGAAAGAAGGATCTTGAAAGGATTAAACTTATTGGAGATTTATTGGTGGAGTCTGGGTCAGTTAAGACCATTGATGCTCACTTTTCCCCATCTCCTCCATATGATTGTTCTCTCTTAGAATGTAAGGGGGTTGAATAGCACCTCCCGTCAAAAGGATATTCATGATTTGATTGCCGTTCATTCTCCGGACATCTTCTGTGTTTAGGAGACTAAGGTTTTTGTTGATGTCATGCTTCAGTATGCTTCTCGTATCTGGTATTTCGGCCAATGTCAATGCATTGTCTCTCACGATAATTCTGGAGGTCTGGCTCTTTTTTGGGATCCTCGTAAGATTGCTCCCCTTTGGTGGATTTCTAGTCATTCTTCTATCTCCATGGTTGCTTCCGCATTGGACTCTGGGGAGACTATTCTTATTACTAATGCCTATGCTCCAATTGATATCCGAGGTAAAATTCAGCTTTGGGCACATCTTAGGTTTGTCTACTCTTGTGCTCCTTATCTTCCTTGGATCTTGGGAGGTGATTTTAATTCAGTGTTGAGTCTGGAGGAGAAGAGAGGAGGGTTGCCTAGATTGGGTCCATCTTCTGATCTTTTTTGAGTTCAGGTGGATTTGCTTGCTTTAGTGGATGTTAAGCCTTCTAATGGGATTTTTACTTGGAATAATAGACAGAGTGGAGAGGAAGCTATTTCTGAACGGTTGGATAGGTTTCTTGTCTCTTGTTTTTGGGTTGGCGGCGGTTTGGTTACTATTTCCGAAATTCTAGACTGGAAAGGTTGTGATCACTAGCCTATTAAATTTTCTGCTTCTTCTTTTGCTGCTCCAAAGAATCCTCCTTTTAAATTTCAGCTTATGTGGCCTCGGGACTCTTCATTGCATGACTTAGTGGGAGGCCCTGCTTTTGGCACAACTATGTATTTCTTTGTCAAGAAACTTCAATATGTCAAATATCACCTTAAGAGATGGAATATGTCATGCTTTGGTCATCTTAAGTCCAGGAAGAGGAGTGCTTTGGAATGTCTTGCTGTGATTACTCGCCAGATACGGGATAATGGTTTCTCGGATGGTCTTGGAAAAGCGGAATCCCAAGCTTTGCGCAATGTGGAGTGGGAGCTTCGTGAGGAGATTTTTTGGAAACAAAAGGCTCGGGTTGATTGTCTTCAGGAAGGGGATACGAATTCTGCTTTTTTTCACCACTCTGTTCAGGCTTGTCGTAATAAGGGGTATATTTCCTTTTTGGTTACCTCAGAAGGACTTCAAATTTCGTCTCTGTCAGCTATGTCTCGTGAGGCTTGTCAATACTACTCTGATCTTTTTACTGAAGATTCCCCTCCTGCTGTGGACGAGGAGAATTTGATTCTTTCCTGTATTCCCTCTCTGGTGACCAATGCTATGAATGCCTCTCTCATTCGTCCGATTTCATTGCCTGAGTTAGAGGATGTTGTGTTGGAATGAACAAAGGTAAAGCTCCAGGTTGGGATGGTTTTCCTGTTGAATTTTTCAGGAATTTTGGGATATTATTAATTTGGATTTGGTGGAGGTGGTTCGGGAATCTCTTCGTTGTAAGCAGATGCTCCAAGCTTTGAATTCTACTTTCTTGATTCTCATCCCCAAAAAGGATGGTGCCGATAAACATGAGTATTTTTGCCCGATTGCTCTCTGTAATGTGGTATATAAGATTATCACTAAGCTGATTGCAGAGAGGCTCAAAACTTGTCTTCCTCTTGTGATTTCGGAGGAACAAGGGGGTTTTGTGGCTGGTAAACAAATTTTGGATGGGGTGGTGGTGGCTTCTTAGGTTATTCACTCTATGGCGACCTCAATGGAGGGATCTATGTTCATCAAATTGGATATGGCCAAAGCTTATGACAAAGTTAAGTGGAGTTTTCTTATAGAAATTCTTTAAGCCTTTGGTTTTAGCATAGAGTGGGTGAATTGGACTATGAGTTGTGTCACTTCTTCGTCTTTCTTGATTATTGTGAATGACGAACCTTCGGAGCCTTTTGGGGCTTCTCGTGGTCTTCGCTAAGGGGATCCTCTTTCACCTTACCTGTTCATTATTATGGCTGAGGGTCTGGGCCGTTTTCTTAAGTTTCATGCTTCTAAGGGCCTTATTCATGGTTGGCAATGGGGCAATGGTTTGCCACAGATCTCACATCTCCAATTTGTAGATGATACTGCTCTTATGGGTTTGGCTCGTATTAGGGAAGTTGAGTTTTTCCGGCACGCCTTGGATATTTACCTTGCTGCTTCAGGTCAGAAAGTCAATGAGCATAAATCTTCCATCTTCTTCTTTAATACTCCTCAGGCCATTCAGAGGCGGATTGCTGATATCCTGTGGTTTCAGGTTGGGTCTCTTCCCTTTGTTTATTTGGGCATTCCTCTTGCTGTTGGAAGACACCCCAGGTCTTCTTGGCAGATTCTGCTTGACAAGTTGCGTCAGAAGGTTAATCATTGGACTCATCGGTGGCTATCTATTGCTGCTAGATTGACTCTTTTAAAATCTATTATTCAAGCTTTGCCTACTTACAGATGTTTTGTTCAAGCTGCTCCCATGTATTTTCTTAAGGAATTTGATACCCTCTCTTGGCAATTTCTTTGGAGTGGTACTTTGTCAACTGCTAAATGGAGCCTTGTTAAGTGGGACACTATGTGCAGGCCTAAGAATGAGGGTGGACTTTGTTTACGTTCTACTATTTTAAATGGGCAAGCTCTTGCTGCTAAGTTATATTGGCGTTGGTATCAACTTTGGGCTCGTATTCTCACCCATAAGTATCTTCCAAATGTTAATGTGTTTGATGTTCCTCACTTTCCTGTGGAGGGTCGTGGTTCTATGATCTGGGGGCTCAGTTAGTTAAGAATGGGCTCTTTTGGATCTGTCATACAAGGTCTCAAGCTCTTTTTTGGCTGGATTCCTGGGATGGTCGTCCTCCTATCCTTTCTACTCATCCCCATCTTTAGTCCCTTTCTTATATGTTTACTGCTGCTAGTTGGGATACTGTTGCTCATCATAAGATTGCTCATAATGGAGGGCTGGTGGCTCGTTCTCATTGGAAAAATCCTTCTGAATGGCCACTTGGAGGTTCTGCAGAAGATAGAAAAGAGCTGGCTCAAATTCTTGAGTCTTGTGAGTGTACCACCTTGGCGGGGAATGATGTCTTGGCTTGGGCAAGTAATGATTTGTTTGGAAAGTTTTCTAGTTTCTACTGGCTATCTTGAGTTGGTGCGGCAGACTTTTGGGAACATTCAGGTCCCTTGGTGGAAGCAAGTTTGGTATAAGTTCTCTTGGCCAAAGTGTAATTTTTTCATGTGGCTGGTGGTCCACAACCGGTGCCTCACTTGGGATAGTTTATGTAAGCGTGGTTTTCAGGGCCCCTTGATGTGTGTGTTGTGTTGTAATAGTGAAGAGAGTGTCTCTCATCTCTTCTTTCAATGTTCCTGTACTAGACTTATTTGGCACTTTTGGTGGGAGTTGGGGAACCAATTCCGTTGGCATGTCTCTTCTTTGGCTGAGTTTTTTGCTCGTTGGAGCAAGGCACCGACCAAAACCTCTTTTCTTCAAGTTGCTTGGTCTCTTGGCCCTTCTTTTATTTTTTGGCATATATGGTTGGAGAGGAATCGTCGGATTTTTCAAGATGTGTTGCTGGGAACCCACCCCTTGTGGTGGAAAATTCTCCACTCTTTGGGAGAAACTATTTCTGCAAAATGTGATTTGTCTGAGGTTGTGGATCCAGGTGATGTTAGTTACTACAACCAGCCCCATCTTCCTCCTCCACAACGCCAACTCAGGAGAAATAGATGTAGACACCCTCTTCGGAAGATAAATCGGGTGGGGAGGTGGTGTCCTCCTCAACAGGGCATTCTAAAAATTAACACGGACAGGTCTTCTCGGGGAAACCTTGGTCCTGCTGGTATTGGCGGCATTGGTAGAGATAGCTTGGGGACCATTCAGTTTCTCTTTTCTATTTATAAAGGTTGTCACACTAATAATTTGATGGAGGCTCTCGCCATTTTATTTGCCGTGGAGCGTGCTTGTGCTCTTGGCTCGAGTAGGCTCATTTGCGAATCAGATTCTTAGGTGGTGGTGAATTTGCTGACTCGACAACATTCTACGGATGTTAGTTGGCAGTTGAGTTTGGTTGTTAACCAGATTCTTCATTTGTGTGATTCTTTGGTTTCTGTTTCTTTCACGCATATCCCTAGGGAGTGGAATGGTGTTGCCGATTGTCTCGCCAAATGGGCCTCTGAGCACATGCATAATTGGTATATCATGGATAATGGTCAATTACCCCTAGATTTGTCTCATCAGTTAGATCACTTAGTGGATCTTGACAGGTCTGTTTGATGCCCTTGCTTTGTACTTCTTCTGCTTTGAATAAATTTTGACCCTTCCTTTATTCAAAAAAAAATAAAAATAAATTATAAAGTCACCATCTGATATGTTGATACAAGAAGGGACCCTAAAGTGGAGGAAACTGTAGGAAGTTGAGGTCAAAGGAGTGAGGCTTTTGGATGGGCATTTTGTGTTGGGAATTGTATTACAGGCATATATATTGAAAATTGATAAACACACAGCAAAGAACCAGTTGCTATTTAAAGGACTGCAATTGATGAAGACAAGACCAATATGAATTTCCTGCCTATCATTTAGGGAGTACAAAATGTTGGTTGCCAACGAGATTCAATAATTTTGGAATAGGAAGAAGTAGAGTCTCGTGTGAACAACACAACATCACTTGAGAATCAGTGGGATAGAGGAAAATTTTGGTCATGATAGAGGGATTCAATTCTGATTCCCTGACCTGATTTGATAATTATTTGATTGTTTTCCTTCATGTCCCTCCTTCATCGTGGTCCTTCCTATTTTATACCTTTATGTCTCTTTGAGGAGGAGAGACAACCTTTTGGAAGTGGCTGCCCCTTTAGAATGGTCACAACCCTTTCTTAACTGTGTCTCTTCATGTTCGATCCTTAATGACAACTCTTCACCAAACGTTGCCATTTTCACTCCTTAATCCGCTTAAGGATCTTTGGATATCTTAATCGCTAGGTTTATAAATTGCTGCTTGTGCGATTTGTATAGACACTGATCATTGCTGTTGTTAACCCCTGATCGTTGCCTTGTATGAATTTAAAATTTGTGATGTCTTATAAATAAGACAAATTTTCTGTTGATTAACATAAGGTTAATACTACTCCTTAGGTGGGGGCATGACAAAGGGTTATCAGGAGGATTGATAGTTGTCTCAATATTGTCCAAATGTGCAAGATTCTACAAGGAAACTTCACTTTATGATGGAGATTCAAGATCTCCATTCAATTGCTTGATTATGGTCCAAAGAGACAGGGTAATAGATCTTACTTGAGGTAGTGATTTTTTGATTCCTTTTCCCCATAGTTCTTGATCCAATTTGATGACAAAAGATGAAAGTTTTATACTTGAAAACATGATTGAAACCCACAGAATTAGGACTTTATATCCATTCATTGATTCCAAAGCAACTTGTATAAACCCCCTAGAGAAGTAGAAGAGTGACACTTTATACGTGGTTTGTTTTAATACATGGTCTCCATATAACTATATTAGCACTCAAAAAAGTGAACCCTCCTTAGCCCATTACACCCCACCCCTTAAAAAAGAAGAGTTCTAATACATGATCTCCCTAGAATTGTTTGTGCATTTAAAAAAGTGAACCCCCCTCCCCCTAAAAGTTTTAATTTACTATCTTTACAAACCCTCAAATTGGGTGATAAAAAAATTTAGCAGTTGAAATACAAGAATTGTAGAAAAGGAGCTTTGAAAAGACATAAAATGATCAAAATAGCACCTTGAATGGTGTCTAGAAAATATTTGCTTCAAATATTGCAAGTTATAACCAGATATAATGATTTTGCTTGCTTTTGTCATAAAAAAATACATCAAAAATTAGAATAGCAGGGCCAACTTTTTATCATCTTATCTATCTTAACACTGCTCCAAATCCTTATTGTGACATTTTTCAGAAAGCTCTTGAAGTCTTATTTCCAACTAATCCAAAATCACTTTTTTTGGAGACCTATGTGAGGATGACATCATGATTGCATATTTTAACACCTACACAATGCTTGTGCAAGTGAATGGTATGGTTTGTATGACGATGGTTTAGAAAAACTTTTGCAGGGCTTTGGGTGAAATTGTACAAAATGGTTGAATTGATAGACAATCCTTAGGTTTGGGGTACTTCGGGTGCGATAGCAAGGTTAGAATCACTTTAGAATATTTAAACACCTACACAATGCTTGTGCAATTGAATGGCATGGTTTGTATGACAAGGGTTTAGGAAATTTTTTGCAGGGCTTTGGGTAAAGTTGTACAAAATGGTTAAATTGATAGACAATCCTTAGGTTTTGGGGCACTTTGGATGTGATAGCAAGGTTAGAATTGACCCAAAATGCTATAAAAATAGCATGACCTCCAGAAAATATAGGTAACTCCCAAATGCAAACCCTTGTAGATTTGACTCCTAATATTCAATTTGGATGAAATGATAGGTAAAATTAATTATTTGGACCCTTTGGATACAATGGTGAGCTTGGATTTGCTCTACCATTCATCCAAACAAACTTGCAACTCAATGCCACTCTTGAAGCTCTAGATCCTCAAGTGAGTTTGGCAAGCTTAAGGTTTTAGTGCCATTTTAGACTTGCATAGTTGACTATGCTATCACTGAAGATCTCAATGAAAAAAGCAAGTCACAATAGCAGAATTGCACAAGGCAATTGAAGATTGGAGATGCAACTGAGTCCAAGTCTAAAATTTGTGTGATGTGCAATAATTAGTTTGATGTGGACAACAGAAGTTCAGACCAACATTTGAGTAGTTCAAAGTGGATTACGGTGAGTTTATAGTAGATTCAAAGAGTGAATTTGAGGACTACACCGTTTTCCCAATTGTGCACTATAATGGGGAAGAGGAAGTTGTAAGTTCTTGTAATTTGTAACTTTCATGGATATACAATCTATGATGATGGTTTTTAACGGCAATCATTATAAATTCATATCATTTATCAAGAGGCTATGTTATTCTCATGATGATATGATTTTGTACTCTATTTGTATTTAAATCTAATATAAATCTCTATTATACATTTTATACATGTTGTGCATAAGTTTTTTTTCAAAGAAATTTAAGAATTTTTTAATTTCCCAAGTTGAAATTTATTTGGTCTGCTAAGTGTAAGTATGCAAGCTATGATAACACCTAGCTAAGTAGGTTCAACTCAGGTGCAAACTAATGCAAGTAAAATAAACTAAATCTATAGGAAATAAAATGCACCAACAAAAATTAAGTAGGAAAACACATAGACTGCAAAGGGAAACAAAGGAGATAGCTGCCGAAATTGATTGTCTTACATTTTTTAATTTATTTGGTTTAAATAGATGTACAAGGATAAGGCAGTGTGTTAGTTGGATTAATTGAAACTCATTTAAACAGCTCAAAGCAAAGTTGTAATTGCGAGGAAAAGTGTTTACAATACATTTTTACAGCTTTATCCTCAATTAATTTTTCTATGTCTGTAAGCCTCTAGCCAACCCTTAATCTGTAATCAACATGCTTGCTTTTCCAACTTTGTTATTTTAAAATGTTATATTGATAAGTCTTTTTTGTTTGTAGCCTGTGTTTTTAACAAAATCTCAAAGAGAGCAGCTTGCATTGCAACGTCATGAAGAGGAAGCTTCCGAACAACGAAAAAGGTGCATTCTGCATATGTTAAGCCCTTCATTATTTGGCACTGGTTGATTGATTGCAATATCATTTGTGACATTCATCAAGCTGCGTTGCATTCTTTCTCTTTTGTTTCTTCATTTTGACTATATTTTTATGGTAAAATGGTACCATTATGAATGCTATCTATTAGGGCTGTTCAGTCAGATTTGCAAAGTTAATAATTCAAAGATAAATAATATGTCAAGAACTTTGTTATAGTACATCAAAGATTCAAATGCATCAATATTATTATAGATGCACTATTCCCAAGTATTTGAAATTCTTATTTTTATCATTAAGAAAAGTCATCACTTACTATCATGTCTCATGCCCTCCCCTCCATCATCTGATCTTACTTTCATTACCCAAACCAGCAAGTTTTCTTTCATAGTGACCAATAGCCAAGTCATAATAAAGGTAAACCTCTTTGAGGGGGCCCATGATCTCATTCCAACTCCCTATGGCTCTTCATCAGAAGCTGAATTTCAGAATTACACTCTCTGGTAGCCAAATCATATCTGCAAAGAGGAGCTAAAGTACTTCATCCAGAAACATTCTCAGGAAATCATCATCGGGCCTTCCTTTCGACAAAGTAAGATAATGGCTGCTACCTCAGACTTTGGAAACATCTGAAAGCACACTTCCGTGGGTGAAATGGAAAATAGCCTATGGCTGCTCAGAGAAAATGCTTTGATTTGCAGATTAACAGGAGCCCTTCTAGGACCCAAAACCTTGAGGATTTGGGTTCAAGAGAAGTGGGACTGGGAACTAGTAACATTAGTGAACATCTCAGTGATGCCAAATGAACACTTTATATCAATGTTCTCCACAAAGCAAGGAAAGGATCAGGATTTTTAGGAAGGATTCTGGTTTCTGAAAATTCAGGTCTTTTCATAAAATGTTGTTCCCAGCTTTCAATCCCATTGAAGATCTCCATTATACTGCTTCTCTATGGGTAAATCTCTCCTTAGTCCCTAGTAAATTCTGGCAGGAAAAATCTCTTAGGGAAATTGTTGGAGATAATATGGCACAATATCCAAATTGAGGAAACATCAGGGAGTCAGAATTGATGTGAACTTAGATATAGAAAAGCATCTGCTGTACAGCACTTATCTGGATATGGGTGGGATTGAATGTGAGCAGCCAGTGGATAACAAGAACATCAACTTTGTCACCTTTGCTGTGAACATGTACATATGGCAAAAGTTTGTCTTAGACAAATAGTCTAAGTTACTGGTTCTTCCCCTTTTGGCCTGGGTTCTGGTTCTGGTTCTTGCCCGGTCCTGGTTCTCCCCGGGTTCCTCTTGGGTCCTTCCCAGGTGGCCGGGTTCCTTGTGGGTCCTTGACCGGGCAAGAACCAGAACCAGAACCAGTAACTTAGACTATTTGTCTAAGACAAACTTTTGCCATATGTACATGTTCACAGCAAAGGTCGAACCTAGGAGGACCTGCATGAACCCAGGCCCGTGGTTTCCCAAAGACGGGGCCCACGGGTCAACAAAAACAATAAAAAACAATTAAAAAAGACTTTTTCAAATAGTTTTTTTATAATAAAACTCTAATTCGTCCCTTTATGACTTTTTAAAAAAGACTTGAAACTTGAATATTATCTTTTTTGCAAATTATGAATATGATATTAGACTTTAGTTATTAGTTTATTGATTACATTTGTGATAAATGAATATTTATTGGCATTGGCAATTAATAATTATGGATTTATCATTTATCATTTATCATTTATGTATGGAAAGTCATATTGTATATTTTATTTTTGTATGGATTGTATATATTGACCATATATATATATATATATATATGTACGGACGAACCCGTACCCAAGATTTTTTTTTTTTTTTTGCTGAATCCGCGAATCCGTACCCGAATCCGAACCCGAACCGGTAACATAGCAAATAGTTATTCAACTACAACAAATCAGCCAAAAACAAATTGAGATGAATGTCACTTTGAGAAAGAGGCAAATAACCGATAACAAATAAACAGCTTCCAATCTCCAAACCAAATCTTGATCAAGAGAAAAATATGGATATCGAAGCAAAAAGGACATTCCAGTGCGCTTATGCCAGAAAAGGTGAAAGCATAGCCCCCACAACCCCCACCTGCAAATTAAATACATTAAGAAAATCATTTTGAAGCTCTAACTGAGATAGATAGTGATATAATGGAGGTTACATAAAATGATCAGAGGACATCCAATGCTGATCAGCCAAACATAAGTAAATCAATGTAAAGCTATACAGGCTGCAATCAGTCCTCTTCCTCAGAAAGAACAGTGTAAAGATTCACCTCAGTTCACCTCTATAGCAAGTACTTCCAAGTCAATTGGAAAGGGTAAAACAGCATAATTGAAAACAAAACTGCAGCTGATTACAACCTGGCCATTATTATTATAAATCTTTGTTTGAAGAAGGAACTTAAAAAGAAACCAACAATGAATCTGCATACAGCGAATCATCCTACCACAGTCTTCTCACTCAGCTTAGTAGAGTTTGAAATGGGAACTCAATAATATGGAAAATGAAATGGTGCTGCTTATGGTAATGTTCGACACTACTCAATCCTAATAATGTGGATTCTCTGATACAGTGCCAGGTGTATAGTGTCCCCATTAAGTATCATTTCCTCAAGGAAAAAATCAGGTCTGAAAAAATGGATTAGGTGACCACTAGATCTGGTTCCCGTAGAAGTACAATGTAAACAAGAATCAATCCTTATAACCACAATAGGGTCTGGAACTAGCAATCAAATGAAGGTTTTTGTCCTTAAATGATTTGAGTGAGTACTCGCAAGTTCAATCCAGCAACATTTTGTAAGAGAAATCTTAAACTTATGCACAAATGAGCACCGACAGCTCTTTTTATAGCTTTTTAGGAGAGAATTTGTAATTTAAAATTATAATTCTTCCTTTTCCCTCAAAAATGACTTTTTTGAAATAATAATAACATTTCATGTGCAAAGGCCCCTTTAACTAGGCATGAAACTTTGAAAGCACTTCATTACCTTTCCAGCGAGCTATTACACTAAGTAGTCTTTTTATTATTTCTTAACATTAGACCTTATTAGTGAAATTGTAATTAATTGTTTAATAACTCACCCAACTTGTGGAAAGCATTGAAAATATTACTGAGAAGTAATTGGTAAAAACTTAATTGTATTTACAAATGATCAGAAAGATCATTAAATAGAATACAACAGATCGATGTTTCTAAAAGAAACAATCGATGAAGAATGAAAAAATAGAAAGTTCTAATATATACAAAATTATATCATATTGACCATTAAATAAATAAATAATATTATTCTAATACCCTCCCTTAATGGTCAATCTGTCAACAACACCAAGCTGCCCCCTGAATTTAGCAAACTTATCTGGGTTGAGAGACTTGGTGAGAATGTTTGTAGTCTGATCCGCAGTTGGAACATACTGCAATTGAACCGAGCTGTATATAACAAGCTTTCTGATGAAGTGAAAATGAGTTTCCATGTGCTTGGTTCTTTCATGGAAGACCGGAGTTTCGGCAAGTTTGAGAACTCCCTGTTTATCATAGAACAAGGGAGTCAGGCCTGCTTGAGATATTTGCATATCCGCAAGCATCCGACGAAGCCAAACTGCCTCACAAGTTACCTTAACTGCTCCTTGATACTTTGCTTTTGTTGAGGAGAGAGCCACTGCTTGTTGCTTTTTACTAGGCCATGTGACTGCACTAGATCCCAAACTGAACACATACCCATATGTTGATTTCAATTTTCATGTCATCAACCGAACCTACCCAACCTGAATCTGTGAAACCACTGAGTCTAGGATCGTGACTTTGAGTGTAAAGAAGTCCATAATTAGAAGTGCCCTTCACAACGTAGCACACGCTTTGTTGCTACCCAATGATCAGCCTTGGGGGCTATCATGAAGCGTGAAATGTAGCTCACTACAAAACTGAGATCAGCTCTAGTAGAATTAAGATAGATGAGACTACCCACTAGTTGCCTGAATGTTGTTTCATCTACAGGAGGAGAATCAGACTTGGCTGACAACTTCAGTCCTATCTCCATAGGTGTAGAAGCAGGTTTACAATCCTGCATTCAAAACCTGGCAAGCAAGTTCTTGGCATACTTAGATTGAGAAATAAAAATGCTACCATTAGTTTGCCAAACCTCAACACCTAAACAATAATGGAGAAGCCCCAAATCTATCATATCAAAAGCCTTGCATAGGTCTTGTTTGATTTCTGCAATCAAATGTGCTGAACTGCCAGTAATCATCAAGTCATCCACATAAACAAGAAGAAAGAGAACATCATCACCAGAGCGTTTGATATACAGATTACTGTGAGAAGGACTATGCTGAAAACCATGAGCAACCAAGTACTGATCAATCTTGACGTACCACACTCGAGGAGCTTGTTTGAGTCCATAGAGTGCTTTCATGAGTCTACATACTTGATGTTCTTTGGAGGCTATGTCATGCAGACTTCTTCCTGCTACTCATCGTTGAGGAAGGCACTCTTAACATCCATCTAATGGACTTCCCTTCCAAACTGAGTTGCAATAGCAAGAAGAAGACGAATTGTACTCATCTTGGCAGTAGGAGCAAAAGTCTCCTCATAATCAATGCCCTCCCGCTGTGTGAATCTTCGAGCAACGAATCTGTCCTTGTATGTATCCAAGGTACCATTTGCATGATACTTGACCTTATACACCCATTTGCAGCTAATGGGCTTCTTCCCTGGAGGAAGATCAGAGACAACCCAGGTGTTGTTTTTCACAAGGCTCTGGTATTCTGCTTTCATTGCTTGTTCCCACTATGGAATCCCTTTTGCCTCTGCATATGTCTGAGGCTCATAAATACAATGAATGTTGGCCATGAGAGCAAAATTAACTGTATTTTGCTGCTTGTCCTTATTTCTGGAAGATCTACCCTCAATGAGCTCATCAGGACGAAGATCACTAATGGTCTTAGCTCACTATTTAGGCTGAAGAGTAGAAGTGCCAACATCAGATGCAGGAGGAATAATTGGAACTGGAGGTGGAATAGGATCTGGAACAAGTAGAAGATTAGTGTCATCCGGAGGAAATTCAGGTAGTGCATCATTAAATTCAGAATCTGCATCATCCCTCCCATCGGGTGAACCAAGTGGAAGACAGACACTCAAATCAAAAGCCTTCAAAGGCTGATCCTCAATATGTTGCTCAGACGAGGAAAGCTGAAAAGGTCCTCATTCTTCATCAAAGACAACATCATGACTGAAGATGAGACGATCAGTGTCTACATCAAGCAGCCGATAAGCCAAAAACTTTCAGATGACTGATCCTGGGTTTGCGAACAGTCCAGGCTTCCTTAGGAGTCTTCCCCTTAATAGAATGAGTGGGAGACCTATTAAGGAGATAGACTGCAATAAACACTGCTTCTGGCCAATAATTCTTAGGAATATTTCTGTGTTCCAACATAGACCTAGCCATTTTTGTAATGGTGTGGTTGCGACGCTCTACAACGTCGTTTTGCTGAGGGGTGTATGGTATGGTTAACTGACGTTTTATGCCATGTGTATCACAAAAAGTGGAGAAAGCAGTAGAATGTCATAACCCCTCTTTGGACATTGGATTATTGTGATTAAATAAATACGATAATTAAAACATTTATTAATTAACATTTAATAATATTGGAAAATCGTCTCATTTATGAGACTTCACGATTTTCCTCTAAAGTGAGAGGGTTGTCATAACCCCACATCCTGGTGATGTAATTAATAATAGATTTTGTGATTCTTCATCATAATAATAAATTATCATTTATTATGTAATTAATTATTGATGTTAATAGTAATATTAATCATTCATTAATACAAAAATTAATTAAAATATAAAAGAATAGCTTATGATTAGAAGCCGTCTTGATTAAAGGGACATTACAAGGTGATCTTTTTATGGAAAACAACGATTAATTAATTAATAAAAAAAAAGCATCGATTATAATGACAAAGGGTGCAATTTAATCAAGACAAGTCAGCAATTTACCAAGACTTCCAAAGGAATGATTTACAAAGGAATTAGTCGGCATACAAGAGGTTCGATTTGTAAAGAATAATGGAGAGTTGCAACCATTTGTATTCATATCCCTTTGAAGTGTATTAAAGAAACAACAATAGTCATTCTAAAGGGGGAGGGGATTTCATCAGTTATTCACCTTGTATCCATTATTGAATCAATCATTTTGAGCACTCTCCCTCGGGGGCCAAAACAGTGGCATACAATCAAGCTCGATAGTGGGAACAGCCCATACATTGCATATTTCCAAAGACAAATCAGGAATAGCAACTATCTTATCGCTATAAACAATATTGAGAATCCGTTTGCATACTTATAAAGCATTGATTGGAAACAGCAAGAAGTATTATCAGTGATAGAAAGTAGATTATAACACATTATTATTGTCAAATCAGACACCACGTCTATAGTGCAACACTTATTGAGGATCGTTCAGGTTGAAGCAGCAATCATATAACTCACACAGTCTGATCACATATATATAAATTACGGTCCTAGTAGTTGAATGTATAGATCCTGTGCCAATATACTAAGTGAAGATTGATCTTTCTGTCAGTTCAGAGAAGGGTCGACTTCTAATCAAAGTCAAAAGCAACAGCCACATACAAGTCAGCAAGTCATAGAATATAAACCGATAAACAAAGTTTGAAGATACCACGTTAGATATTTCTGAATTGGAAAGACCCGGAAGGAGAAGTTAATCGGTGACAAAAATTATGTGTTCTAATCACTAAATATTTTCATTAAAAAGACTAAGGGATATGGACATTATCTGACAAACTCGATCATATCAGGTCAGAACTGTTATTTAGTTACAGGCAGTAGCACCTTTGTTCTTTGTGGTATGTACATAATATATAGAGCCGATATCATCCTTATGTAGGATTTAATAAACTTAATAATAATAATATAGTTCTAATAAAAATAATAAAGCTGTAATTATAATTATTATATAGTGTAATGATATTAGGTGGGAATATAACTCAGAAATTATTCTTTTAGACTGATCTTCAACAGACTTATAAAAGAAATTCCTAGATAGGCAAATTACATAATATTAGTATAAGAGTGAAGTATATGAAAGCCAATGTATAAGAACATAAGAATGGCAGACCAGATCTGTTATGTGTCAGATCTGTCTGCCACATTACTAATATATGAAAAGCCAATATATAAGAACATAAGAATGGCAGACCAGATCTGTTATGTGTCAGATCTGTCTGCCACATTACTATATCTACTTATTTATGCATCTATATAATTAGAATGATCAATGAGGGATAACATAAAGATAGATAATAATAAATATTAATATAATAATTATAGTTATTATTAATATAATAAAAAGTAATTATTAATTAGTAAATTAATAAATATTTATTAATTACTAAAACAAAGTATTTATTAATTATTGGATAATAATAAGTATTTAGTAATTAAAAACTAATAAATGCGTAAATGATTTATAAATCAAAAATAGGATTAATTATTTAGTATGGTAAGATAGCTAGTACTTGATAGACTAAAAAAAAAGGGTAGAACATCCTAGGTTGGATTCATGTTAAGATAGTTTTGTCTCTTAAATGATTTAGTTAAGTTATAAATATATTGGAAATCGATTAATTATGGTTAAAACTATCTTGAACCAAATAGGGGACATTACATAGAACAACCCCCCCCCCCCCCCCCCCCCCGCCATATTATCATACCTAAGAGTAATAATAGAACAACTAGACTCTTTTTCTACTAAGGCCTTAAATTTCTAAAATATAGGAAACACATGTGATTTCTGTTTAAGAAAGTACACCCACATCTTATGACTGAAATCATCAACAAAAAGCAAGAAATACCTGCACCTAATAACAAAAGGAGTATTCATTGGACCACATACATCAACGTGGACCAACTATAGTACCTTAGAGGCTCGCCATGAGTCATCATCCTTAAATGGTGTCCTGTGTTGATTCCCAGCCTGACAAGCTTCACAAACTCGTTGATTCCGAGTTTGAATTTCAAGTAGGCCATGTACTAAATCTTCCCGAACAAGTTGAGCAAGGTAGTGAATGTTCAAGTGACCATATTGCTGATGCCATAGACTAGTGATGGAGGATGATTTAGCTGCAAAGGCATGCTCAAGAGAATCACCTGTATCCACAAGTCTGTAAAGGCCATGATCCTCAATGCCAATAGCTACAGTAGTGTGTGTTGCACGATCAACAATCGAGCACTTGTGAGCACTGAATATCACATCAAATTGAGGAGAATGCTGCATAATCTTACTCATAGAGAGAAGGTTCAGTTCCATGCTAGAAAGTAGTATATATTGAGGAATATGAGAGTTCTCCCACTAGATTGTATCTGAACGTTGCCCTTGCCGACAATCGTATACTCTTCATCTCCTTCAAAAATAACTAAATCAATATAGGGAAAGAATTCTGTAAGCCAATCACGCCTATGAGTGAAATGGTGAGAAGCACTATAATCTATATACCAGGCAGAAGACTTCACATGGTCTGCATGTCTTTTAGCCATGAAGGTGTAAAAGGAAGACTCTTTTTGCTCTATGTGCTCAACGACATTGGCTTTAGGTTGAGACCTCCCCTGCTTCTGCTGTTCGGAAGCTATCCGATTGCGATAATCCTTGATCATATGGCCATATATGTGACAATAATTGCACTGAACCTTTTTCTTCTTCGAACCTTCTTGAGACTGGCTGGAGCCCTTCTACTGAGATCTAAGTTACCAGTTCTTCCCCTTTTGGCCTGGGTTCCGGTTCTGGTTCTTGCCTGGTCCTGGTTCTTCCTGGGTTCTCCTTGGGTTCCTCCCGGGTCCTTCCCAGGTGGCTGGGTTCCTTGTGGGTCCTGCGTCGCAGGACCCATAGGGAACCCGGCCACCTGGGAAGGACCCGAGTGGAACCCAGGTCAAACCCAGGAGAACCCGGGTGAACCCAGGAGGACCCGAATGAACCTAGTCCCGTGGTTTCCCAAAAACGGGGCCCACGGGTCAAAAAAACAATAAAAAAGACTTTTCAAATAGTTTTTTTATAATAAAACTCTAATTCGTCCCTTTATGACTTTTTAAAAAAGACTTGAAACTTGAATATTATCTTTTTTGCAAATTATGAATATGATATTAGACTTTAGTTATTAGTTTACTGATTACATTTGCGATATATGAATATTTATTGGCATTGGCAATTAATAATTATGGATTTATGATTTATGATTTATGATTTATGTATGGAAAGTCACATTGTATATTTTATTTTTGTATGGATTGTATATATTGACCATATATATAGTATATGGGTATATATATATAATTAAAATATATATGTGTACGGACGAACCAGTACCCAAGATTTTTTTTTTTTTTTTTGCCAAATCCGCGAATCCGTACTTGAATCCGAACCCGAACCGGTAACTTAGGCCGAGATGATTGTGATGATTGAGATTTCTCTTTATCCTTGTGAAAGGATTTGGCTGCAAAGGTTTGTTCTGAGGAGGACGAAGTGGCACTGCTACCAAACTGTTGTTTCCAACGATCCTACTGCAGAAGTTTGGTGCACAACTTTGGAAATTTCAAATCAACATTTGTTGAAGTAATGTTGAGAGTTTCTATAAAGTGCTCATAGGATTTTGACAGATTTTTCAGGGTTATGACTACCATATCCTCTTCCTCCATTTTCCGACCAATAGCTTCGAGCTGATCTCGAATGTCCTTAATCTTCGTAAGATGCTCCTGTAAGGACATTCGTTCATCCATCATGATGGAGAACAACCAGTTCTTTAGGAAGAACACTCAACTTTTGTTGGATGTCTCATGCAACTCCTTCAGATGCTTCCAGGTTTCTGATGCTGATTTGCTAGAAGGAATCTTAGGTAATTGGTCATCTGTGACGGAGAGCTTGAGAAGCATGATGGCTTCTCGATTCCGGTCATTAAACTTGTCTTGATCTGATCCGGTTGTGGAAGGACGAGATTCTTTTCCCAAAACAAGATCATCTTGGCGGCGATATTAAAAAATAGTTAGCATGCGCTGCTTCTAGGTGTTATAATTCTTGGCATTAAATTTCTAACTGCCTTCCAACATTAAGTTGGTTAATGATGCCATCTTGCATGTTTCCCAATGCACAAAAATGAGAAATATGAAAAGGCGTGAAACTGAAACAAAGGCAAAATCGGGTACAAACTTCGAAAAAGACGAAGTACAGTTGGCATTGATTTTGAGAATTTTTTTTGGTTGACCCAGAAAATTCCAACTTAAACCCAGAAGAGCTCTAGAAAAACCCACAAGGAAACTATAATCAAAATTATTTTTTGTCTGCAAATGAAGGGTCAAAACCCTACCCGAAGTTGTAGAAACCCTAGGTCGTAAAAAACGGATGGTTTGAAAAATCCCTAGGTCGAAGTAGATTGCAGACGTGCAAAAGGCAATCGTGCGTTGTAGAAGACTCGTGAAAAATCGCATGAGTAGCAAGGAATTTGCGAAAAATCACTGAAAAAATATTGCCATCACGGGTATGAAAATCGTGCACAAAAAGTCGCAAAAAATGCAAGCCGTAGAGGTAAAAATCCATCGGAGAAAATGTGAAACGTGGGAGAAACAATCCTGTCATGCAGAGGAGCAAAGATTGTGCGCGAAATCATGTCGCTGAAGACGAAAGGAACCGCTGGAAAAATAGATCGCGGCTGGTTTAGAGACGAAATCGCGTCGGGTGCGAATTGAAAATCACGAGAAAAAAAAATGGATGCGAGTTGCAGAAGAAGATCACGTGACGTGAAGAGAAGTAGAACGCAAGAATCAAACTCGCGACTCTTCACCTAAAAATTCACGCAATTTGCAGAGAAGTTAGTTTCAAAAATTTGTAGTGCACAAAATCAACCCTAAAAAAAATCTTGCCCAAAAAAACTTCGAAAATGCAAAAGAAATTCCTTTCAAATTTTTTGATGAATTAGTTGTTATGGCTCTGATACCATATCTTTGAGAAGTAATAATTGGTGAAAACTTAATTGTATTTACAAATGATAAAAAAGATCATTAAATAGAATACAACAGATCGATGTTTGTAAACATACAATTGATGAAGAATGAAAAATTAGAAAGTTCTAATATATACAAAATCACATCATATTAACCATAGTTGGACTAGTCGCGACTCGGCTTGACTCACCAAGCCCCTGGGAAAAAAACTCGGGAAAAAGTCAGCAAAAAACTTAACAACTTAAAGACACGCTTAAATTTATTAAAAAATGCATTTTTTTTGCATAATTTAATGAGAAGATGCATCGAATGAGTCAATAAATGATAACACAAAAGAAACAAGCTAATTCTAGATATATTTAAATGCAAAGTGTCTACAAAATCGCATCCTCATGAGGAATGCTGATGGTTGGAAGCCTGAAAGCAATATAGTAAATAGTTTTTGTAAAACCAAAAGTAAATACATCATTACAAATTACAATCACAACTTCCTCTTCCTTGCTCTAGCAAAAACTTGGGGAGAGGTAGAACTAGAGGGTTTAGTCCTATAAGTCTGCAGTGGGCGTGATTGTACCTCCTCGCTCGGTTTGGCTGGCTCATCCTCAATCCTGGATGAAGCTATGTCTCCACCTGCTTCTGGCACTGGCAATGAATCCTCATCCTCTTCCTCTTCCACTTCCTCATCAATGTCATCCAGCCCAAATCCACCCCCCTCCTCCTCCATAGCTTGCCTCTCCAAATCAGTGATGTTAGTGGCGGAAAACAATGGAGGTTGCTCCTGTGATGTCCAATCACCGTAAGGATCTATATCATCCAAGTCAATCAGACCACCTTCTACTTCCTCTACCTTCCTTACGCACAATTGAAGATTATATTGCACGAAGACAAGGTCATTGAGGCGTTTCTGTGCTAACTTGCTCCTCTTCTTCGTGTGGATTGCTTCAAACAAGCTCCAATTGCGCTCACAATTGGATGAACTGCAAGGTTGACATAAGACTTTGAGGGCAAATTTTTTGAGATGTAGGGTGTTTCTACCCCAATTTTGCCACCAAGCATATGCAAAATAAATAAAATGGAAAAGTTAGAAAGCAAAGAGTAAAGAGAAAACATAATTTATCAATCATTTTAGATCCCAAAATTCAAATGGCAAATGTTATACCTAGGGTTTGAGTGGTTCTTCCTCTCCTAGCCAGCTTTGAAGAGAATAGCTTACCCCTTCCCTTACTCCCTCATAATTTTGGACCTCACTCACAATGAGGTCTCTCCCTTCAACATCGGGTACCATCCTCTCAATGCATGTACTGAGGCCCTCCATGACCTCTCCATTCGGATCTGAGTAAGAACCCCCGAACCTAAAACGAGGGTTGAGGAAGTACCCTGCTGCATGAATGGGTTGGTGGAGCTGATTGTTCCACCTCCTATCAACAATTTCCCAAATGGGATCGAATTTGAGTCTATCCCCCTTGTAGTAATTTTTGATAGACTCCTTGGCCCTATCCATGGCCTCATAAAGATATCCCATTGGGGTTTTATCCCCATCCACCAAGCGAAGAACTCGAACCAAGGGCTTTGACACCTACAATTGAAAAATACAATTTACAAAAAGATTAAATAATGAAGTTACAAATTAGTAATGAGAGATTTGAATCAAGAATAATTAAAATTTAAAAATTAAAGTTTTGAAGTTACCTTCACAATCTCTGCAGCCCTTTGTGCAAATTGGCTGTCAAAGACCATGCATGCGACAACCTGTCCTTCAGGCTTCTTTGAATAAGGTGAGTTAAGCCATTATCCACTCACAAACATTTGTTTCAAAGAAGTCAATGCAGCAAGAAGGCTTTGCAACGTCAAGAAAATCGTTGCAAACCTTGTGACACCAACTCTCACCAAATCTTTCCCTTGGGTGTGCTGTCTCATCAAATTTAGGACCCAAGTGTGATTGTAAATATATTTTGAGATCCTCCTTGCATCTTCCACAACTGGAGTCACCCACTCAAGTTTTCCTATGTCCTCCAAAAGAAGGTCAAGGACATGTGTTGCACAAGGTGTCCAAAACAGAGTGGGGTGCATCTTTTAGAGGATTCTTCCTGCAAAAGAAGAATTTATTCTTAAGAAAGATGCAACCAAGTAAAACAAAGCCACAACAAATGAAAATATTGCTAATGCCTAAAGGTGATAATTCAAAAGGATTCTACCTACTGACACATATGTTGTTGCATTATCTGTGATGATTTGCACCACATTCTCTACCCCCACCTCCATGACGACATGCTCCAACATTCCAGCCAATGTTTCTGCATTTTTCACCTTGCTGGAGGCATCAACAAATTTCAAGAACACTACATTGTCCTTGCAAGCAACCAAAAAATTGATGATGGTGTGGTTCTTGCCACCTGTCCACCCATCACAAAGAATGGTGCAGCCATAATTTGCTCATTCAATTTTTTGTTCCTCCATCACTTCTCTTGCCCTAGCAATTGCATTTGTGAGCAACCTGTAAGAGCAAAGTGAAATTAGGTCTTAGTACACAATTTTGATTTAATAAACAAGAAATCTAAAAAATAATTAAAAATGAAATCAAGTGGACTATGTACCCCTTTCTTGAAACTGTCATAGCAGACACCAAATTCAGCCAATAAGGATTGTCCGCCACATCAAATGGAATGTTGTTGAAGTACTAAAAATCAGCTACTGCAATGTCGGTTTTCTCATGTACCTCCCTATTCCATCCAGTGGCCTTTAATGATGGTTGTGCTCTAGGTGTGTTCCTGGGCACAAAATAATCACCTATGGATCGTGATCGTGATGTTGGAACAGTGCCAGGTACTCTACTAGAGGAAGCAGAAGCGATGGGTGAGGTGGTGGTGGGTTTGCGGATACGTGGGCCATGCCGAGAGCCCACTATGCCCTCAAGTGCTTCTTTTTCCTCTTCAATGTCAACAGAAACACCTTGAGATTTAGCTATGGCTGATCTCATGGCTAGCTTTGCCCTCTCCCTTTGCAATTTCTTCTCTTCCCCAGCTGCAAGTAGGGCATTCATTTGTCTTTTTATTTCTTCAGTGGTCCCAGGGCATGCTCTAGCATCATGCCTGTCTATTCCTGCAAGGTGGTTTTTGAGGTGGTTGATGCCTCCATGAAGTATTTTCTCACACTTTATGCATATAACTAACCCAGGATCGGGTCCCTCATAGGCATACCTCTATGCCCCATATCTAGCACCTTTAGGACAGGTGCTTATATATCTAGATGGGCATGGATCTAGTGGCCATTCCTCCCTTGCCATGATTAATGCTTACTTAACCTACACATACAAAGTGAAAAAAAAGTTTAACATTTTAGTTAAACAATTTAGCAAACTATCTACATTAGTTTGAATAAATTTAGACATCATTCAAAGTTAAAAAAAAAAATATCAGGGTTTGATTTTTTTGTTGAAAACTAGAGATTCTTCAAAAAAATTGTGAAAAATTCAACAAAATTTGTCAAATCTAGTGTTAAATCTTGTGCAAATAACTTAAAAAGGATCTAGACTACCTAGGAATCATTTCTAATTCATCTAAATGCAACAAAAAATAAACAAACTGTTTTAAAAAGCATAGAAAAAAAATAAAAAAACTAACCTAGGAATCTGATTTTCCTTGAAAAATCACTTCAAATCCACTTGAAATGAGCAAGAATAGTTTGAAATCTCCTTGCTGGTCACTCTTCCCCCTTCTCACCAAAAAACCCAGGTCAAAAAATGAAATGCAATGAACTTTTGACATTTTCTTGTTATGTCCTGGCGCGGCCGAGTTTTTAGCTCGGACTCGCTGAGTTTTTGCCAATTTTTGCCAAAAAATCGCCAAAAACTCGACGAGTAGTCCATCTATGATATTGACCATTAAATAAATAAAGAATATTATTCTAATAGAAAATGAATTGGAATCAAACTTTGATCGCACTAAGATGCTACTAAAGATGTAGGATGATGACTGGATCGAATCGGGTGACTTACTACAAATAGATGTGCTCTCCAAGAAGTTTGGAGAACACCCTAGGAGCTTGAAAACACTTTTGAAAGTGTCATAGCAATCCATAACGCCCTGTGAGCTCAATGCCACAAATAGCAACCCATAAATATTCAACCTACATCCTCCAAGAAGTTTGGATTTCTCCCCAACATACCTAGAGCTTATGGGTGTCATGCCCCTGCTAGAAATTGCAGTCTTAATAATTAAAGACCTAGGTGATGCAATTAAAAATAAAAGCGATTTATCATAAGAGGTCGACCCATATTAAGGGAATTAAAATGGCAGCAACTAATTTAAAGGGGCTAACTAGATTTAGGAAAGTAAATATCAATTTATTTTATGGGCTGACTAAAATTAGAAGAAAGTAAGTAGCAAGGGCTGAGTACGATTAAATTGTACATAATTGCCAGCGACTACTTTAAGGCATACTAGGGCAGCAATCCATTTGTGAAGGGATATATCCTTTGCAAAAGAAACAATGTGATTTCCCCATATTAGAAGGTATAAAGGGGGGTAAGAGTCATTTGTAGGGAAAGTAAGAATGGAGAAATAAGACATCTATTTGAAATATATATTGATTGCAACAAAGAATAGCATTCAGAAATCAAATTGAAGAATAATTTTAGAATAAAAATTAAGAACAGCCATATTTATATTGCAGAAATTAAGTTATTGCAACCATTTGTGAGTAAATCTATTGCATCTCCATTAAGAGGTATTTATCAGCAATTATATAGCAAATTCCTTTAGCAATCTATTTTGAATTTATAGAAATGTCTTGCAAATAGTAAGGACAGCCAGCCTTCTGAGTTCACGAGAGTTGAAGGATCAGAAATCCTTCATGCATCTTATCAAGTACACCATCCCAAGATGGATGGACCAAAAATCCTGCCATGCTTGTGGGCCATGAGGTGAAATGGACCAAAAATCCTTTCCGTGCTCTTGGGCTTGGTTGAGGAGGACAGCCAGCCTCTAAGGTGGACTGAGGGATGGAATGGATCAGAAATTATTCCATGCTCTCGCAATACAAGGATGACCATCCTTGAGATTGCTGTTTACAAGCATTTCCAATGAATTCCTAATATGGTTGACTATAAAGAATATGCCTTGGACCAAATATTAAATTAGAGTGTATTGATTTGGGTATGAATGATGCTTATATGGATTTAGATGCTATCATGAATTCTTGATACTTAATCAGTTTCTAGTGATTAATATTGTTTTCAGGCCCTAACCCAGGAATATTGGATAAAGGGCATACAATTGGTAATTATATTATAAATTTATATTGGTAAAGATAATATTATTGGTAAATCCCCAAAAGGGACATTACAATGGGAAAACTTGGGAACTGACCAAAAGCTTGCGAAACAATAATAATATTGCTAAAAATGGGGACATTACAAAATATTTTCCCTATCAATACAATTTTGGCCTTTTATTAAAAAAATCTCAATACTTTGAAGGGCTTTTAGCTTATAGATCTTGGTTGATGTGAGAATATAAATGCCTTTTTTCCTTTAAGGAAGCTTTGTTCAATAATTCTATAATTTGAAATGCTTCAAATTTCTGTATTATACTTTCTTCTTGTAGAACTTGAAATTTGGAAATCATAGCGAGTCTCTATTTATCGGTTATCAGATTAGTTGATGTATTTATGAATTCTAGTTTATTTGAATAATACAACTTCTTAATGTATTTACTATAAGATTTTAATTTATTATTTTGGTAATATCAAATTTATGTTTGGTTATCGTTCTATTTCAGGTTGGAGGAGCAACAAAAACGTTTTTCATTGTCTGCAGAAAGGCCTTCTGACCAAGGAGGTATTTGGTAAACCCTTGAGAAATTGACATGAAAGAATAAGAGGACATTGATATTAATGTTAAAATTTGTAGCTCGCAAGCATTCTTTGTACTTAAGAGGTTAGTTCATATTATTTACATTATGATAATATCATCTTTAGTGATTTTTGTGTCTCCTTATGTTTAGGAGCGATTGCTAAAGCTAGAATAGGTAAACAAAACTGAGGTAGTTCCATCACAAGACTCCAGTAAGGTTTAGAGTTGATATTAATAATATCTAGTCATTAGAACATTAATTATCTGTATTGTTCACTTGGAGGAGACAATAAAGAATCCCATCTTTTCTTCAGTTAAATACAGAGCTAGTTGCAGCCCCCAGTACATGTAGGCAGACTTAGTTTGAGTTGACTTGACATGACTTGGTGATTTGTAGCTGAAGTTATGATGAATCTAAATTTGGTGCAGTTGAGGTTAGTGTATTACTGCTGATTGAAAGTAGTTGATTGTGTGTGATTTGGAATTGAGATTGAGTTGAGAAATTATTTCTCAGAAGGTTCATCCTCCTTTAGGGAGAGTATTTATATATGTTTTGTATGCTCATAGTTATCCTCATTCATTGTTTCAGCTGTAATTCCAAGAAGTGCTGCAGCTATTTTATAAATCATTTCTGATATGAACTGTATTTTCATTGATTGAGGTTGATTTCTTTCTTGGATCAAATTCTATTTTGATTATGTTATCTTAGTAGCATTACATTTACATGGCATGGACATAACCTCAACCCAAGTTAGACCTATCAAAATTGTAATGATGACAACGGAAGATGAGAAACAGCTTTAGACTTAATGGCAATGCAAAAAGAGGTAAGAGGTGGTGAATTGGCTTAAGTAAGGGCAGCAAGGAATGAGGGTAAATGGATGCATCTCCAAAGTAGCAAAGCTCTTAAAGCCAACTTTATGTCCCAAATCACCTTATTGCAGCAGGAAGGGAATAAAACGTTGGTAGAGAAATCAATAGAAGCAAGGAATAAAGCAAAACAAACTTGGTGAAAAAGAGGTGAGGATTATACTTTGCATCAACTTCAAGGCAAATAGCAATTATTGTCTCCCTATGAGCACATAGAGTTAGTGTGTTGGACTTATAGAGGTTACCCATGGAGGAGGGGACCTGGGTTAGGGCCTGTTGTATAAGGAAAAGGCATAATCTGTCTCACAAAAACTGTAATGTCCCCTCTCCAAACCCTCAGGTAAATAAGTAATCTATACTATTTTATGATTATGAAAAACTGAAAAATAAAGGATATAAATCCTAGCACTAATGCTGATCAGCAATAATAAATTTCAAAACTTAATTATAAACCCTTATACATTAGATGACATAAATATGGTCGTAGATTTGGCAATTACTAATGCAAAAATGAATTTAGAAATTCTCACAAGTAAATTGTGATGACAGATCTGATCTTTTATTACAGCAATTAATGAGGAGATTAGTAAAATAATCAGCAAATAAGCATTTATAGATCCAAATTTGGGCACTAAAATGTCAATTTATTTCATACAAAATATAGTGAATATATAACAAACCATATGGATCAGATTGACTTTGAATGCTGCTATATGGATGAGATCAGGCCAAGTGCATGCTTGAGAATATGGTGTAGCAGTTACAGGTTTCCTGAAATTGGTAGGGCAGAGGTCTTCAAGGCTACTGACTGAGTTAAATGCTGAATGATAGTCCTTAAACAGTATGGTGATAGCTAGAGCATTGCTAAAAGCTCGCAATTCTACTGATACTTGCTGATAATAATATATGAGGTATACACATAAATAGGCACAACAATGTATGATCTCCAAAACCACGACAAGTATTGATAATATGAAAATATTGCTGAATTTGCTTGCAAATATGAATTGATTAAATCACAATAGTAAGCTCAGTGATACTTGAATAGAATCACCTCAAATGGACAAAAGGGTTTTTGTTCTCAAATCCAATTCTCAAACTGAGATTCCTGAGAGATTCCCGTAATTCGGTTGAGCAAGGTGATCAAATCCCCAAATTCTTCCTAAAAATCAATCCTGTGTAGACTGGTGGGTATCTTGGCTATGCCGGGCCTACTCTTCAATAACCAATACTTGTTAATTATGCCCAAGCATTTGTTAGGATCATCCTCATAGACTGCCTATGCTCCTTTGCTTTGGTAGACCATGCCTTTGGGATCGGGTATGTGGAAAGCTTCGCTGATGGTTGTCTCGGATAGGTAGGCAAGTACTTTGCCATTAGGTACCACTATCGTTCTTGTGTTGGCATCATGGTGTTTGGGACATTCAACAATCAACTCATTGCATTGTATAGTCGGAGGAAAGTCCATTGCTCTTACTATCCCGCTCTCGATCATCGTCTTCGAAAATCCAGAAGGCTTGGTTGTATATAAAGGGCCTTGGAAATTCTTAATATCCATTCATCCTAGGTTGGTGTCTGCTACATTGCTCTAAAATGATGTTATCTTGGATTCCAACACCTCTCCCTTTGAATCTTCCTTGATGAGGGTCTGGCGTACACCTGCTCCATTCTTTGGGGCTGCCATGCTCTACCTGCGAGAGTTGTCTAAGTTAGTTTTTTTGATATGACTTTAATGTTTATAATATCTTGAAATGCATCTAGGTTAGTAATTCAACATTGAAAGCTTATGAAATCATTGAAATCTTGATGAATTACTAAAACCCTAGGTGTGGTAATAAACCCTAGACTTGTCTAAAACCTGGAAATAATCATCCAATCTTCATGAATTTTGCATTAAAGCATATTAGATGATCAAAAGTGTGACAAAAGAAGCGTCTCATGACCGAAACCTCTTAAAAATAATGAACCTGAAGTTGTACCAGCATCAAATTAAGGTCTGATTTCAATAAAAATGATTAAATATAACCCGATTCAGACCTGGAAACAAGTTCGAAACTGACTGGTACCTTCAAATTGGTCTTTAATTTGGCAAAATTGCCCTTGTATTGATGTGCTTTTTCTGTGATTAATGCTTTGAAGCACTGAATTGACTGATTGATGATTCTGATCGCCTTACTGAAGTTGAAGACCACTGCCCTTGATGAGAACAAATTCGCTGTTTTGAAGTAATGAATTCGCTGAATCTTGAAAATGGATTGGCAATGTCTAATCTTCAATCTCAATGTTGACTTCGCCTTATGTCTGAATGAAAATCAGATCACTGTTTGCAATGGCGAACCTGCTGATTGTTTGATGTTGGATTCTTTTGTCTTTGGATGGGATCGTTGCCACCTGATCAAAGTCGCTGCATATGGGAGGTAATTCACTTAGCAAATAAAGAATTCACTGAGTCCTTATGATGAGTTCGCCTTGATTGAATGAAACAAAAGTCGCTGCCCTGATCATAATCGTTGCTCTTAGAAGACAATTTGCTCTTTGCAATGATTGTTGATCAAATGAAATGATCAACTTTATCTTTCTAGGCATTTGAGGGGTTGTGTTTCTTCATCTCAAGGCCGACTTGTGCCTTTCATTTATGTCATGTCCCCACTCTAGCTCAGTCTAGCAGAGACATGTGAGTCAGCTTATTATGGGGTCTTGTAGGCTGACAGGGTTGGACAGAGACCCGGTATGGTTATTCAGTGTTGGAGACTTGGTGTTCTAGCAGTTATTGATCAGTTGGGAGACATTCCTTGTTTTTAGGAGGCAGTTCCTACTTTTTAGGAGGTTTGATCATGCCCAAGGTTGGGTCTCCATGAGATGCCTCTTTGGGTTCAGTTTCAGAGAGATTGGGCTTGTTTCCTAAATTTTAGGAGCATCCCTAGATTTTAGGGATGAGACTACCAGTGAATCCTTGATTTCTGACTTCAGTCATAGACAGGTGACAGGATGATTTTAGGGTTTGTAATGTCAGTTGGGCATTTTATGGCTATTTGGGTTATATTTTTAATATTTCCTAAGTTAGCGTTTAATAATTAAATAAGGCTAAGTTGTTAGCCATTTTGGAGTAATAAGGGGATTTTTGGCCTCATCTGGATGCGCATCCTATTGTGTGATAGCTCGTTGGAAAGATCTTGAAATTCTTTAAATCTTTCTCTTTGGTCTCAGGGCAATTCAGTGAGCGGATTTCTGTCTATGAGGAAAAAGGTCATTTTCTAGTAACATGACCACTTTAAAATAAGAAATTATAACCTTTCCACTAGACCATGCCACTTGGAGACAATTAGGGTTCGATTTGCAATTGAGAGGGGTTATAAGGGGATAGGAGCTTCATTCTATGATCATCTTTTGCATATTTGACAACTTGTATGAATTTGCTCTGGAGAGCGATTTCTAGACTGGGACGCAAACCCCAGGATTAGGATTGGCTGGGACGTAGCCCTCAGCAATCTTTGGCACCGGACTTATAAGGCATTGTGCGTGGTGATTAAGGACAGAGGCATCAATTCTCAGTAGGGTTTCAGCGTGGCCTGCCATCTTTCCAGTGGAGACGTGGTTCATTGCAGCTGGAGGAATGCCATTTGCAGCAAATACACCACGTGGTGTATAGGGTATTGCTTGTATTCACTTCCAGTGTATGTGGGGTTGGAGAACATTCTTCATCTTCCAGTTTGACTTCGAATTTGTATGAGAGCTTGGGAAATACATTGGATTCATTGTTTGGCTTTGTAATTCAGACAAATCTGCCTGGTACGATTTGCAATAATTCTGACTTTTGCTGTATACCTCATTTATTTCAGTATTGCTTCATATTTGCTGTTATCTATTCCTTCCTATGCTATTAAACAATCAAAAACACAAAAACAAACAACCCTTTCTGCACTTCTGTCTAGTTCTGTAAGAAAAACTTAAATAAACAGGAAAACAAAATTAAAAATAAAAAAAATTACAGCAGGTTAACAGCAAAGATCTATCAGGGATCTTTCAATTTAACTATTTGCAATTCCATTTTCCAAAGGCTGAAAGCCGACTTGTTTTCCTTTTGAATTTGAAATGAAACGTCTATCACTTAAGCAGGCCCCTCTCTAATATTAGCATTCAAACATATCTCTTCACATTGGTAGTGGATGATGAGGTCCCAATGAATGATCGGGCTTTTGGACAGGCCTTGGTGCTTGGTTGCAGATCTCATTAGGCAAAGGAAATGCCAGGTCACGGTTTGGGGGGGTCAAAGGAAATGTTAGGTGAAAGGTCCTGGTTTTGACATCCCAAAGAAAGTGCCATCATGCAGGTCGGGGATTGTGGGGGTCAATGACAATGACACCAACCTTGTTCGCTTCAGCTCAAGATCTCCCAAATCGCTGCAAAAACATCAAGTGCTCTTCCTTGATCAAAATCCGAAGGCCTTCTACCTTGATTGGGCTTCTAAGAGGTGAAAGGAAGTGCATCATAGGCTTATTTGACTCTTGAGGAGGCAAAGGAAGCGCCCCAGTTAGGTCGTGGATTTGACTAGGCAAAGGAAGTGCTAGGTCGGGGTTTGAGGGGGTCAAAGGAAATTACCACAAGCTGGATCGAGGTTTCAAGGGGCAAAGGAAATGACTTGAAATGTTCAATTTAGCTCACCTAATCACCTTATCCTAAGCCGCTTCATGATTGTTTAAACTTTAGACCTTAGCCTATCCTTCTTCCAAGCATTTTCTCTCTTTCAACAATTTGCCTTAATCAAACTTAGCATTTCATCTCTAATTTTGCAAGCCAATGATGATGATCAAATGTAATGATCATCATGAATTGTTCACTTCAAATTTGTTGAGGACTAAGTTAACTCAACCGTATCAAATCTAAAGGATCAGACTGCTGCCACAACTATCTAAAACCTAAAACTAAAAAACAAAATAGGGGTCCCCATTTGTGATGGGGCGATGTGTGAAATGGTCACAATAGGTTCGATGGACATTGCATCAGTCATTGGCACTAGGTATTTTTTGCTATTTGTTGATGACTCAATAGAAAAATGTGGGTGTTTATTGAATTCTAGAAGTTTAAGGCTTTAGTTGAAAAAGACTCAGGATGTCCCATCAAAACTCTTATGTCTAGATAATGACGGGGGGTGGGAATTTGTTCTACCGATTTATCCAACTTTTGTGCAAAACATGGTATCAAGCACTAACTTACCACACCCTACACTCCTTAGCAAAATGATGTTGTTGAGCGAAGAAACTGCACAATCATCAAAATAGCCCAGTCTATGTTGGAACATAGGAATGTTCCTAAGAAATTTTGGGCTGAAGCAGTTTATATTGCCATGTATCTTTTGAACCAATCTCCCACACAGGTAGTCAAAAAGATGACTATAGATGCCAAGAGATCAAACTGGATTCCAAGGGCCAGAAATTGATGTCCATGGGTTACGGTGACAGCCATAAGGCTTATTGGCTGATTGATGTAGACACTGATTGTCTCATATTTAGTCAAGATGATGTGTTTGGTGAAGGAGGGCCTTTTTTAGCTCTCTTCTCTTGTTTTCAATTTTGAAGATCAGCCCCTAAAGGCTAAGGATTTGGGTGTTTGACTTTCCTTAGCTCCAAGCCTCCAACTGAAGGGAAGGATTTTGCTGATTTTGACACAGACATTGTTGATTATGCTCAGCAAGATCCTGGTCCACCAGATTTTCCTCAGGGAAACTTGGATCTGCATCTAGATGAGTTTATTCCAAACACTCCTACTTATGCAAAGCGTCTTGAGTTAGATACAAGCGCTTCTACTCACCGGCCTAAATGGTGAGAAAAGACCAGTGGTGCTATTTGTGATGATGAACTTGTTGAGGTTAGATCTTCTAGAGGCAAGAGCGAAAACAACACAATGAATTTTGTTCTCATTGCAAATCTTCAGAATATTTATGAGCCTTAGATTTATTCCGAAGCACAAGGAAACCCCGAATGGGAGAGGTCTACGAAAGCTGAACATCATAGTATTCTCAAGAATAACACATGGGTTCTATTTGATCTTGCGCCTAGGAAGAAACCCATTGGCTGCAAATGGGTCTATACAGTCAAGTGTAAAGCTGATGGAACTTTGGATAAGCACAAGGCTTAGTTGGTTGCTAAATGGTTCTCACAGGAAGAGGGCATCAACTATGAAGAGATGTTTGCTCCAACAACCAAGATGAGCACCATTCGGCTTGTTCTAGCCATTGTAGCATAGTTTGGCTTGAAGGTCCATCAAATGAATGTCAAGAGTGCCCTCCTCAATGGTGATTTTGAGGAAGAGGTCTACATGATGCAACCTCAAGGTTTCAAGGTAGCCGGTAAAGAACACTAGGTACGCAGACTGGTGAAAGCGTTCTATGGCCTCAAATAGGCTCCTTGGGCATGGCACATAAAAATTAATCAGTATTTGGTTGGACAAGGCTTTTAGAGGAATCCTTTGGATCCCAACTTGTATGTCAGGAATATTGGTAGTGAGATTCTTTTTCTTGTCATCTATGTCGATGACCTGATCGTTACCGGTTGTGCGACACATTTGATTGCATAGATCAAACATAATTTGTGCTAGTCTTTTGATATGGCATATTTGGGACTTCTGCATTATTGTCTCAGTGTAGAGGTTTGACAAACTAGTGGCAGTATTTTTATGTCTCAGTCAAAGTATGCTAGGATTTTGCTGGATAATTTCATGATGGATGATTGCAAACCTTCATCTACACCTATGGAGAAAGGGTTGAAACTATCAGCTAAATTGGATTCACTTGTGGTGAATGAATCAACTTTCAGGCAACTAGTTGGTAGTCTCATCTACCTAACAACCACTAGACCTGATCTCAGTTTTGTTGTGAGCTACATATCTCACTTCATGACAACCCCTAAGGGAGAATATTGGGTTGCAGTGAAGCGTGTACCGAGATATGTGAAGGGTACACCTAACTTTGGCATTCTATACAACATAAGCAAAGATCCTTGGTTGATTGGTTTTACAAACTCCTGGGCATGTTCTATTGATGACAGCTTCTGGGTATGTCTTCAGTTTGGGCATAGGTGTAGTCACATGGACTAGTAAGAAACAACAGGTGGTATCTCTTGATTGAAGCTGAATATTGGGGAATTGTCAAAGCAACATGTGAGGCAATTTGGCTTCGAAGGATTCTTTTTGGCATGCAAATCTCTCAAGTAGGTCCTTCTCCCTTGTTCTGTGAAAATCAAGGGGTGCTGAAATTCGCCAAGAATCTAGTCTTCCACAAGTGTGCCAAACATGTTGAGCTTCATTGTCACTTAATTTGACAACTTGTAGAAGATGGATCTATTTAGTTACAATATGTTCCAACTAAGGATTAGATTGTAGACATCCTCACCAAGTCTCTAAGCCCAAACAAGTTTGTAAAATTTACGGGGCAAATTGCTGTAGTTGATAGGATGACCATTAAGGGTAGGGTATTAGAGTATTTAATTACTATTTAATGGTCACTTAGTGAATATTAGTTGATTAGTCTGTTTCTATTTTATGCTTCTGTTTACGATTGTTTCTTTGAGAAACATCGGCTTGTAATTGCCTATATGTAACTTCATTTTCATTAATCTATTAAGCAATTACCATTTCAGGAATGAAGGCAAGGGATAAACCCGAGGTGTGTTTGAATGGGGAAGTCCAAACCCCCAGTGTAAGTATAGAAGAAAGTAGAGTTGGGAGGAAAGTCATGCCGAGAAGGGAAACTTTGCAATTGCAATGGCTTATACTGACTTAGAAAATTGGCAATGCCTCCATACTTAGAAATTTTGAGGATCTTAATCAGATGCATGGGGGATGAAGGGGAAGAACTTGTACACAAATTTGGATTAGGAGGAATGCTGGTACGAGGACATGGGTATTTTGGACCACAAAATAGACTATAGAAAAGGGGACATGACATAATGTATGTAAGTTGATGTTTAGCTTATGTTTCAAGTATATGTTGAGGTCATTGATCTTGTGTTTGTGTTTTTTTGAATTATTGAATTGAGTAACTATGTTAAGCTTTTTATTGATGCTCATTGTTCATTAAAGTAATATCTTTGTGTATTCCTTTATCAATTTATTCTTTGGAATTGTGTGATGTTTGTCCATTTAATCATTTCCAATTGTTGTTGGTTGCAGTTTAACCAACTGTTGGCATTTATTGGTGTTTTTTTTTTAAATCTTTGTTTAGAACTTAATAATGGCGTTTGCTTTAGCTAGTATAATGTTTTTTCCATTCATGATTGATATGTTTACCCTCTTTAAATTTAAAAATCTTGCTGCAAGTCGTCACTGTTGATGGTTTGGTATTTGCATCCAACACAAAAACATAGCTAGCTACACTTAATCGAAAACATTAATTAAAATCTTATACGATGTGCATATTTGTAATTTTGTTAGTTATATGTTTAGTTAGATTTTGGAAACCTTACACTTATAATTTGAAGAATGGTTCAATCATACACACTATTTTGTTTTGTGTTATCTTTAAAGGGACAAATTAAAAATGGTAAACAAACTTCTGTCTAGATTTTTAAGTGTGCCTTTGCCTGTGATTGGAGCTGTAAATAATCCTCGATAAATAATCTTGCATGGATTGAAGTATATATTGCCACTTGAAAACCTGTTACTATCACTTAAATATTTTGATGATAGAAGGAACATTGGAAGGATGAGACTTGGTTGACAATCACTATTGAGACATTCCCAGCCATAGAAACGAGACTCGAACTCGGCACGGGCTCGGCAAGGGTGACTCAACTCAGAACTCTAGACTTGGATCGGCCAGGATTCAGCAAAGTGAAAAATCCAAGAAATTTAGAGATTTTTAAGGATTTAGAACTTGTTTCATGCACCCTTTATTAAACAAAACTTAAATACACAATAACATCATCAAATAGAAGCTAATTTGATCACATACACAAGTATACATCGATCACATTAGTATAAACGTAAATTGTAGATGAAGGAAATAGCAACCATAGATATATAGAGTGTCATATATAAAAATATTACAAAACTCATGGAATATGAAATCCATGACATCAAATGGTCCACACATATATTAAAAGTAAAACAACTACAAGTCTATGGTTTAGAAGAGCTTGGGTCTTTCCTACGAAGGCGTCTAAGGTAGGTCCTGGATGCTTCAACAACCATACTCTCTGCCCGTGACTCCATTCTACCCTCACCAACATCAGCTATGTCTGGCTCTAGCTCTGGCTTTGGCTTTGCTCGTGCTCTAACCTCCTCCTGTGCCATGGCTACAGCCTCAGCCTCTCTATCTACTTGGTTGATCCAATCTAAGTCCTCATCGCTAAAGATAGGATTTGTAGCCTCACCGATCAACTCAAATTTTGTATCAACGTCGTCTAGCGTAATCAGGGTGGTGTCATGGTCCATAACCTATTTCCGTCTAAGACGAAAGTTGTAATGAACAAAGACTAGATCATTCAACCTCTCCACAGACAGTCTATTGTGCCTCTTGGAGTGTATGTGCTCAAACATACTTCAATTGCACTCACAACCGGAAGCATTGCATGGTTGGCTCAAAATACGAATGGCTATCCGCTGAAGATTTGGTGTTTTAGGACCAAACATCTGCCACCACCTATTTGAATAAGGTATTGAATAAGGTATAATTAAAATTATGCTCTTATTTCTTAAAATATACATTTTACCTGGGTGCATTTTTGTCTGATTTTTTTTGCAAAGCTGATGAGAGAAGACCTCCCCTTTGGCATTATAAAAGGTCTCTAGCTCTTGGATTATACTGCTGCTATGACCAGGCGACATTCGCTCTATCACTGACTAAAGCCCACCAAGAGCCTCCTCATCCGCCTTGAAATCAGGGCGGAAATGGAATGCCGGATTGAGGTAAGAAGCAGCTGCATGAAGGGGCTTGTGAAGCTGGGCTTGCCATCTCCTATCACTGATATCACAAATGTGACGATACTTACTCCCATCCCCTTCATAGGCAGATTTGATGCCGTCCTTGGCCTTGTCCATGCCCTCATATATGTAGCGCATTGTGGGCTTCTCCCCATCAACAACACGTAGGAGAACTACCAAGGGCTCAATGAACTGCAAATATTGTGAAACAATATCTAATATCAGTTAATGTAATTGTGAAATTGTGAATGAAAATAAGCAAATGAAAGAAAAATACGAATAAAAATTAAAAGTTAAAAGTTAAAACATAATGTAGAATGCTTAAAAATTTTACCTTCGCAATCTCAACACAAGGGGTCCAAAAGCTTGGCTCATCAAAAATGCAATCTGCAGCATCAAGGGCTCAATGAACTACCAAGCACTCAATGAACTGCAAATATTGTGAAACAATATCTAATATCAGTTAATGTAAGTGTGAAATTGTGAATGAAAATAAGCAAATGAAAGAAAAATACAAATAAAAATTAAAAGTTAAAAGTTAAAACATAATGTAGAATGCTTAAAATTTTTACCTTCGCAATGTCAACACAAGGGGTCCAAAAGCTTGGCTCATCAAAAATGCAATCTGCGGCATCAACCCCTACAACAGTTGTAGCATAGGATGAGGAAGTCCACTCCTCACCAACAAACATACATCTCAAAGCTGCCTTACTCTGAATCAAGGATTGCAGTGTGATGAAGTTGGTGGCAAATCTAGTGATTCTAGGACGAGCCAACTCCTTTTGCCTCGTGTATTGCCTCATTAAGTTAAGAACCCATGCATGATTGTATACAAATTTGCAAATATTTTTTGCCTTCTCTACACATGTCCCGATCCATGCAATCTTACCGATGTCCTTCAACATGAGGTAAATGCAATGGGCAACACATGGAGACCAAAATATAGATGGGTGCCTCTCCATCAAAAGTTTACCTGCAACAACATAATTTGTTGCATTATCGGTCACCACTTGTACTACATTCTCCTCACCCACTTCATACATGACCTCTATAACTTCATATAGGTAAGTGGCATTTTTGGAATGTGCGGAAGCATCAATGGACTTTAGGAACATGGTGCCACCTAAAATTTGAAAACAAAGCAAAATGATTGATCAATGATCATTCAATAAATCTTAAATCAAAAATAAAATATGAATCATTAAATAAAATTCAAGCTATTCAATCACTTGCAAAAGAAACAAGAAAATTTAGGAGTTTTCGATTTCTCCTATCACTCCAACCATCGGTCATGATAGTGCAACCCTTCTTCCATATCTCTCGCTGATCCTCTAATGTGGCTTTTACATCAGCCACTGATTCTGTAAAAAATGGGCCACTTAACTCGGAATCAGAAGGGGCTTTGAAACCCACCCCACAAATAGTGATGGCATCAACCATGCTCTGCCAATAAGGAGACCTATCACAAATAAATTAAATAGGATAAGTATAAATATTAGACAAAGCAAGCTAAAACTATAAAAAACTTAAAAACTTAAAACAATCAAATAAAAACTAAAAGGAATTACTTGGTTGCGAAGAATGGAATATTGCAATAAAACTGAAATCTTCCAATTGCACTTTTAGCCTTGTCGTGTACCTCTTTGTTCCAACCCATGCTCTCAAGTGAAGGTTGGGCACCAAGAGTAGTGTGTGGCTCAAAATATGAATCCATCCTAGATATACGAATTCTAGGACCAATGCTTGCATTGACACTCCCACTACCACTGACACTACCAGCAACAAAAATAGTAGCAGTAGCACTAGCACTCGCACTAGGATGATATGGAGGCATGGAAGAAGCCTCTCCAACACAACCAATGTTGGCCTGAGTGTTATGAGACTTTTTCCCGTGAAAAAATTTGTAATAAAATAATATATAAATCAAAGTAATTAAGAAATATTATTATAATGAAAGGGTGTGACTTTTGCAATCACCCTTGGGGTATTATTAAAACTCGTAAATTAATAGAGAATGGGGGAGGTATGGAGATTATACCTAGAGAAGGAGAAGAATGCAAGAGAAAGATAAATTGAAAGGAGCACAAGAGAGGGGATAGTTAAGGTTTGGTGGTTGGGCATTGGGCATTGGAGGAGGGGCATGTAGTGTGTGTCCAACTCAGGGTATAGCGTACACCCGAGAGTGTCCTGGCCAGGGCTGTGTTTATTTCATGCTGTCAAGGCATGTGGGGTTCTGTGTAGGAACCGTGTCCTCCTGGAGTGCTTCCTTGCCTGGAAACCCTAGGCCTATAACTAATCCTCTGCGTGCGGGAAAGCAACCTCCCCATGATTTAGAGATATGTAGTAATCAATTTCATATAGTCATTGCCCTAATGTTTCACTACTGCAAATTATTATCCTAATGTTTTATTATTGATATATATTAATGTTTATAAAGATTTCCTCCTTGAATGTATTTAGTGTACATAAAGTTTATATGGTTATATTTCAAATTTTAGGTTAAACTTTAATAGTTGATTTATTTAATCCGTTGCAAATATTTAATTAACCATAGAGGAAAAGTACCATTACATTGAGCCAACTCCTCCCTTTGCCTCTTCTTTATTTCTTTTCGAGCCTCAAATATCTCTAATAGCACTTGGCACTCACAAATAGCCTCAGGAAGTGCTAGTGTGCAAGGCTCTACATCATGGCCACGTTTGCCGGCAAGGTGGTATTTTAATCTCTATTTATGCCTCCATGAAAGATTGTTTTGCAAAATTTACATTTTGCCTCTCCTCTTTTTGCCTGGGAAAAAGTTTAGTATATTTCCAAGATGGATGTTTTCTACCTGGGATTGTTCTATGAGGAGTGGAACTAGACATTGTTTTCAAAAGTTGAAGGTTGCTGGAATAAGACACAATTACAAAAAAATGAATATTTGTGCATTGTTAAATTATAAATTAATATAAAAAAAAATGTAATAGCATTGTTGTGATTTTGATACAAAAATCAATGTAATAGAATTTGTATTCATTTTTTTTTTCAAAGAAATCAGGAAACCTACCATGTAGATTGTTTTTTTCATTTCAAAACATAAAAAAAGCAGAAAACCCTACAATAAATTTACATTGTAGGGTTTGCTGATTTCTTTAAGTTTTGAGAAAAAAAAAAATCTACATGGTAGGGTTTGCTGATTTGTTTGAAAAAAATGAATACATATTACAAATGTTATAAAAAAAAAATGTAAATTTTGCTTATTAAACACCAAAAAAACGAAAAAAAATCAATCTTACCTCTTATAAGAAGGTTGAAATGAAATGCAACCTCTTTCCAATTCTCTCTAACAAGCTTTTGATGCACCAAATGTAAGTATTACACTGCCCCAATGTGATTTGTTGAAGAAATTTCACTCCTTCTCCTTGCTGGTTGCCCTACTATGCTCTCTTCTTTTTCCTCACAACTCACTCTTCTCCTCCTATTTTTTCAATAGAATGAAATGAGATGCCTTTTACAACTTGGAATCAAATATAAATGAAAAAAAAGCAACTTAAAACATTTTTTAATGTGTTTTTTTTTCTTTTTAGGTGATTGCCGCTGGCCGAGTCCTGGCATCAGGACTCGCCGGGTCCGAGCTGAGTCACCGAGTCCTATGACTCGCCATGACTCACCCAGGACTCAACAAGTCCTGGTCTGAGCTCCCTAGGACTTGCCCAAGGGCACTTGGCCCGTGACTCGTCGAGTCATGGCAAGTCACGGAACTCCGTTCCCGGCACATCCTACCTTGGCCAACTGTGATTCAGATAAACACAAACAAACTCTAAATGACATTCCTACACTATCTTCTGGAAATGAACTGCCTCATTCAAAATCAGAAAAGCACAAAAGCTCCCGACAGTTAACTCTAAAGCCTTCATTGTGTTGGCAATATCCAGTGTGACATCAGCCATGAGCTCCAAAATATATAGAAAGTGGTATAGTATACCATATTGATCTGTATCTTTTGGATGAGGAAGATGAATTGGAATAAAGTCCTGGTTGTGACTGAAGGCTCATTGGGTCTAGCTTGTGGAGGCCCTGTAGCTTCTTCCGCCTGAATATTGTGTTCCTTTGGTGGCTTATGTTTCACACTGCACTTGCTTTTTCCCTTTAAAAGTGAAGTAACATATTCCACTGCTGGGGGCAGACAATGACCAGATGGCTAATGGTAGGAATGCCCGAGGCTGTGATAACAAATGTTTTTGACTCTTCTAGTTTATCACCAATTTAGTGGGCCGGATTGTCAGGAGACGTTTCATTGAACTTCTTGTTTATGAGGAAAATCGGAGGTGGGGTTCCCTCATCCCTGTCTGATTTCTTGGATTGGAATTGTGTCCCTTGCTATTGAAAATGGTTTGAAGGCTATATAGACACTTGTATATGTTTTAAATCTTCTGAACTATTCATGGCACCTTTTTTTTTTCAAGTATGATGCTTATATTAATGTTTCACTTTTGCTTCTGGAGATTCAGATAACTGTATCAACATTTCAGATAGCACGATATGGTTAAGATGAGTTCTCCAGTTTTTATTATACTCGTTACTTTCTCATATTGAAGGTTTTGTTAACTTGATGACTAATCTAGTTTTACAAATATCCACAAATTTATCATGTCAATGAATAACCTGTAGTGAGGTGGGTGTATAGGTTGTGTAATGTATCTTTGGAGCCTGAAATAATTTTGCTTCATCTAGTGGTTTCCTCTTGTGTTGTCTTTGAATAAGTTCTGTTGAAAGCACTTACTAGGGCCCACACTAAGACATGTCTTATTTTGAAAAGGTTTTACCCATGGTATTCTTTTTCAACATAAATGATTGATCTGTGGGGGCAGTCTAGACTAAAGTACTTTGTTGTATTATTTGTTGATTCTCCAGAAGTAGAGGGAACATTTTTTGGTTCAAATGTATTAATATTTAACTTAAGAAGTTCACCATATATTTTGTTTTGGGATATCAGATAGACATCGCCATCACGAGAAAGATCGCGAACATGAAAGAGAACGTGATCGAGAGTTGGAGAAGGAGCGCAGGGATCGTGACAGGGAAAGGGAAGAGGAAGCGAAAATTAGAGAGAAAGGACGCCTTGAGAAGCAAAGTGAAAGAGAGAAAGAGAAGGAATTAGAAGCTATTAAAGAACAGGTTGTTGATTATCTCTGTTGCATTTTTATGTCAATATCTCCTTCCATAGAAAATCATGAAATCCATATCAGCTTATCTTGATAAAGTCCCTATTTATTTCTGCAGTATCTGGGAACAAAGAAGCCTAAGAAACGCGTCATCAAGCCAAGTGAGAAGTTTCGATTTTCATTTGACTGGGAAAATACTGAGGACACTTCAAGGGATATGAATTTTTTGTAAATAATTTGGCTCTGATCTTAAATTAATTAAGCTCTCTTATTAAACTTTCATGTTATTTTCTTAGTATACTCATCATTGATTAAACCTATTTCTGTATTTTATATAAGTGTAGTTTGTTATGGCTGTATCTTTTTGAACACCTAAAGAAAGAGTTTGATGTTTTAAATGAATAGATACCAAAATCCTCATGAAGCACAGTTGCTGTTTGGTCGAGGTTTCCGAGCTGGGATGGATCGCAGGGAACAGAAAAAGGTATGTGATTCGAGTTTTTTTGTTTTCCAGCTTAAATGTTTTAATTCATTTGATTAAACCCCTTTGAAACAAGTTTTTCTTTTGTAAAATATAATTAAGATCTTTCAAGCTCGTGTTATTTTAGCAAATATTTATATAATGCTAAACTCCTATGCAATAGTTGTTTTTCTATTTTATCAAACCATAGCCTTATTATGTTTTAATTTTTAAACCTGATGGGGGTGAAAGAAGAGATTACAACCAAGATATTTACAAGAGTGTAATTTTAATTGAAAGAAACATTTTTCTGTTGAATATTTTAATTTCAGATTTGTTGGGTGTATTTTGTCAACTCTTTGAAGATTTTATGATAATTAGTGATTGAAATATTGGGTGCCTAAATTTTTCGATATTCCAGACTGATAGACAAAGTAATCAATTGTAAATTTGTGAAAATTCTGTTAAGTTTGATTGAAAAATTGCTCCCTCGCCAATCATTTCAGGGATACACCTTTGGCCTAGATGCCACAACCTAATGCCATCTATTCTGTCAAATTCACCCAGGGCTTGCACCTGCCCTTGTCTGTTAAGATCCATGCAACCCAATATGGGATGCTTCAAATTAATTAATTAATTTTTTTTGGAGATTTGGACTTGGATCTTTGCTACAAGTACCCATTGGTAACTATTGTTTGTGCTCATCCCAGTTGACTATGAAATGTCCATTTATCTGTCAGAATGTTGGGGAATTGAGTGTAACCAAGGTTACCAGGAGACGGGGGTACTTGGAGACTCCGGAGACTGGTACAGTTACTAGTATGACTAATTTTCAAAAATAGGAGACGGGGGGCCAATTTTTTCAAAATATAATTTAATAATTTCCAAAGCATATGACAAATAACTTTGAAAACAAGAACAGTGGTAAAGTTTAACATTAACTTTAAAATTGAACAAAAATTGAAATTAAAATTGCTTATATTGCTGATATCATAGCCAGTCTAAATTGTTTAATGAAAGTAAGGTAATATAGCTGTTGAGCACACTCAATATTGTTGGCTATATAGTAAAGGCAATTTCTCTATAGATTATTACAATGATAAGAAATTAGTCTTCTCAAAAAGTCTACACTGTCAATAGATCCAATCACTATAACTTTGCATGGATTTTTGTCTTCTTACAAAACAATTTCCTTATTAGTCATTTCCCTAGGACTTTGCTTTGCTGGAAGCTTATCTTATTTGTTTGCTTTATTGTTTTTGCCTTTTTACTGCATTTTGCCCTAAGTTTTCTAGGAGGAGACGTCAATTTTTGGTCGGGAGACTTTGGAGACGGCAGCCAAAAGCACCTTATGCGTCAAGAAGTTTCTGAAGAAGTCTCTGGTACTAGAGATGTGTCTCCAGTACCGGTACGGGTGTCTAAGGGTAGGAGACGTGTCTCCTGGTAACTAGGAGTTCAACAATTGCCACGAAAATTGAAGTTCAAACCATAGAAGTTTAAATATTAATATTAGAATAATATCTTTTATTAGTTATTTAATGGTCAATTTTGTATGATATTGTAAATATAGGAGTTTCTAATTTAGTGTTTGTTATCGGTTGTTTCTTAGTAGAAACATCGATCTCTTGTAACTCTATTTAATGATCTTTCGATCATTCTTTAATTCATTGAATTTTTACCAATTACTTTGTAGTATGATATCACAGTAGGTATCTAAATTTTTATAATTCTAAAATTTTTCAAGAATTTTTTTTTTTGGGCTGCATTCGTAAAATCGTGGGTTTGTCTTTGGGAAATCTTTTCCCACCCACGTCTGTTCTCTGTTCATCGTCTGTTCATGCTTCCCGTGTGCAATTATTTACGCTCGTTTTCTGGCTCATAAAAAGCCCGTGCGATTTTTGACTGTTATGTTGGCCTGTGCGATTATTTTTCACGTCGTCGCGTCATTTTTTTTTGCATTGGGGGTGTTTGCAACTTCCACGCGATCTGTATTTGGCCGCATTGTGCAAAGATTTTATTTTCCATCAAAGCCCACAATCTGTGTTTTGAAGCCTGCGTTGCTTGCTTAGATCACGAATATTTTTCTGCGATTCGTCTGTGTGCTGCACAATTTTTCACGTCCATTCTGCTTTACACACAAAAAGGGTTGTTCGTAGATTTTTTTGTTTCAAGCGCCCGATTCAGATTTTCTTTTCAATGACAATTTTCTATTTGGCGGTTTTCTTCTACTTCCACGCCCTAGGGTTTTCAAAGACCCTCCATTTATTTTCGACAGCAAATAATATTGTTTTCGAAGTCTGCAAATTCATCAACATTTGTTGCAGCCTAAGGTTTTTACAAACCCTTTGTATTTTCCAGTGGCCGAGGTATTTCAAAAATCCATTCTCAAAAAACTATATTCTAGTTTTTTTTGAATACTCTTTTGGGTCTTTGTTAGAATTTTTCGGGTCATCTGAAATCCGTACATTGGGGATCCGTGCCAAAAAATTTTCAATTTTGCCACGAAATCAGTGCAATTTTTCTACCTCAGTTTTGGTCATTATGCATCACGTTCATGCGATTTCATGTGTTGACTATCTCCCACCTCGATTTTTGTGCCATCATTAGGTTAACTAGCATTAACCTCAGTTTTCATTAATGGCATCTTTGACAAATATTCTGCTCGAGGGGAGTCGGAAATTCAACGACAAATATTATAGAACCTGGAAGCAGCGGATGCTCACAATATTTGAGTATCGTGGCATTGATCAGTTGGCTCTTGGAAAGGTCTCTCGTCCCATTATAGTTGGACCTGATCAGACCAAGTTTAATGAAGAAAATCGTGGAGTTGTCATGGTCATCAAGTTCTCAGTGACCAATGATCAGCTTCCTCATATACCTTTTGGCAAAACAGTTGCCGAGATATGGGAGCATCTCAAGACGCTGCATGAGACGTCTGATAAGAGCAGAGCCTTTTTTTTGAAAAATATGCTCTTCTCTATTGTCATGGATGAGCTCAAATCCCTTCAGGAGCATCTCAATCGGATCAAGGACATTTGTGACCAGTTAGAAGCCATCGGTCGAAACATGGAGGAGGAGGACATGGTCGTCATAACCTTGAAAAGTTTGGCAAAGTCCTACGAGCATTTTGTCGACACACTAAACATCACCTCAACTGGTGTTGATCTGAAGTTCGTTGATGTCTGCACTAAAATGTTAAACCACTTCTAGGCTAGGCGTACCATCTCTTGCAGGCCATACCATCCAAAATTGGCATTTGGATTTGTGCAGATTTCTTGATTAGTATTTATCACCAGCAAATTCGGAATTCATGCAAACAACAGGAGTATTTTATGAATCAGTTTGCTTTGGACTCTGAAGATTTTCAGTTTCATTCAATAATTTTGTCTGCAGGCCAAGTGTAGGGTCTAGTACTTTCTTCCAATATTTGTTATTGGTAATTATAGTTAATGCAAATAAAGTTAGTTGGAGCCACTTTTGCCAGTTGGATGCTCTTATATTATGAACCCCATTGAACTCATCAATAGAAATGCTTCTCTGGTTGAGCGGTGGACTCCAGGTATGCAAATCTTTGTTCTTGGTGATTCAATTCCTATAATTCTGAATAATTGCATTTTCTGTTCTTAAAAATCAGAACTCAGAAATTTATATCAGACAATTATATTTTTTCCAATTGGGTTCAAAAGCATTGTTTCATTGGCATATACTTCATGTTAAAACCTTGTTCAAACATTGACATCCAAACTCAAACAAAAACACTTGAAAACTATTCCAAAACCTCCAATCAGCAAACCCCAGAATCAGAAAAGGTTAGCTCAGGTTGGTTGGGGATCTTTCAACAGTGGGCTGGCATCCGAAATTTGAAATATTTTTGTCTTGATTTGGAAGGAAATAGATTCAAAGCAGTAACTTTTCTTGCATTATTTATTGGATGCTTCATTTTCATGCATAGTGAAATGATACAAAATGATATAATAAATTATGAAATTATGAAGCTAACAAATGGTTAATGGGACCTAAGTGTAGTGGATCTTTAACAAGAGAAACTGTAGGAATCTATTGTGGTTTGTCACTGAGATCTGGCAGCACTTTTGGAAAGACATTTGTACTACAGTCTTGCAGTCAACCTTGTTTAAATAGGATTTCTTTAAAAAAAATGAAAGATATCATGCTGCGTGCCAATGTTTCTTTGATGTGGCCCGAAGTTTCTGATTAGCCTTTATTATGGATTGATACTTGAATCTCTTATGCCTTGGAACTGTAATTTCTTTGCCATAGGTAAAGTGTTTCTAGTGGCCATGTAAAAAATAGTATTGTAAACGTATTAAATAATCACGTTGCATAATCTCATTTTTTCATTATTGCTTACTTTTTATTTCTTATTTGATTCCAAATTCTGTTGGCACGTGTAAATTTTTGTTTACAGCTTGCGGCAAAGAATGAGAAAGACCTCAGGGCACAAATACGGGTATTTTCTGCCAAGCTGATGATTGCTTAATGCTTTTGATTTTATATTTGGTCACTTTTATCTTTTTGTTTTAGAAATGAAACCATCATTCTGTATTTGGTTAAAATGAAATTTCATATGCTATTGTAAATATGTAACCTATAGAGTAAAGATGGGGTAGAGGAGAAGCCAGAAGAGGCAGCAGCGCAAAGACAAAAGGAAGAAGCTGCAAATGTTTATGATACCTTTGATATGCGTGTGGATCGCCATTGGTCAGAAAAGAAGGTAGAATTCTTTTGAGTGATGGTGCTATAATGCTGTTGTTTTAGTCACACGGTGTTCTCATCTTACCATTTTCTTTTGCTTTCTGGGATCTTATCTTTCCCTGAAGAATCTCGTTATTACTTAAGTGCAACTTCTATGTATTTAGAATGGCACTGGTTATTGTTTTGGCAGAATGCAAATAATACTTTTTGGGTTTATTTGGTTAGGTTTATTCTTAGTTATATGAATGATAGAAGTTTATTCTTGCTTGATTAATCTTACCGATCAACATTATCATTCAGCTTGAAGAAATGACAGAGAGAGATTGGCGAATTTTCCGAGAAGATTTTAACATCTCATACAAGGCAAGTTTGATACTGTGGTTAGTTGTTTCTCAGGGTTACTGAAAATTATCATAGCTTGTGGAAACCATAAGAGATCAAGACAGCTATGAATATTATTGTGTTCAATATCTTGTGAATAGAATGTTTAAACTTTAGACATTTTAAACTTGGATGAAGGGTTCCCGAATTCCACGACCCATGCGCAATTGGGAAGAAGGAAGTCTTACGTCAGAACTATTGAAAGCTGTGTCTAAAGCTGGTTACAAAAAGCCATCTCCCATTCAAATGGCTGCCATTCCTCTTGGCCTTCAGCAGAGGGACGTTATTGGTATTGCAGAAACAGGTAATGTCTTAAAGTTGATCTAGGTCATAACTTTAATCTTGGAATTACTGCATAAATTTTCCTTTAAGAATTTCATAAATACTACCAACTGTATATTTATTTTGTTTCCAGCAGCATAAATTGTGACTTTTGAAATGATTCTGCCAGGAAGATATCTGCACTATTATGTTAAAGTTTGCGTTCCATTCCATGGAAAAAGTATGTCTTGATCTTGTGATTCCAGAGGTTTTATTCAATTATAAAATATCATGTGTTAAAACAAGTCACTAGACACAGATCATAGAGCAGTGTTAGGGGTAAATAATGTATGTTAGTAAGAATAATAGTTATAAGTATGTTATGTTGTGTTTATGTTTATGTTGTCGCCGAGAGGTTCCCGCTGGGTAGTTGGGAGTTGGTGACGGTTGGCAACTTGACCAACCGTCGGGTCTATATATTGTTTGGTTGGATCCTCGGCAGGGGGAATTATGTATGGACAATTCTGGACACTGGAATAAAGATATAACTTTTCTGGTCTAATTATTATCATTTGTCATTTATGTTATGATGTACAATTGTTTTGTTTCATGAATACTTGGTACGTGCGGTAAATATTGTGTTATCTGATTATTCACCAACTATACATTTAGGACCAAACATTTTGGTGCCGTTGCCTGAAAGAACCTGGAGATAACTATGGCGGCAGGCAGAAGCAATTAATCGGCCGACCATTTAACCAACAATTAATTGTCGTGGACAGCGACACGCACAAAGAGAGTACTGCGGAAGAGGAACGAGAGGATTAGTTGACGATAGACTTGGTGGAGTTGTGGGACGTGTCGGTCACACAGTACGTGTAGCGAGAGGCTCAGGAGAGAGCTATATCGGAAGGCACGGTACGTGGTGAACTCACTGTCAGCACCCCCGTCTTTGACCTACTTGGGAGTATTCCAAGGTTACTCGCCAGTAATTTGATTGCACTCCAAGACCAAAGGGAGGAAACGGCAAAGGAACTTCGGCGGCAATGAGTTCTCCGACGGTACGAGGAACAGAGTTGTAGGGAGGAAGAGGAGAGGGAGGCTAGTTGGCACCGTACCTCTGGCACTTGATGCCCCTACGATCGAAAAAAGATAGACGTACCACTACTACCGAAGGAGTAAACGAGGGAATTGTACGAAGATCTCTCCACATAAAAGAACAGGTCGATCGGAGACGGCGACCAAGGGAGATCGCCAACTCGAGGAGTCCAGAGAAACACAACAGAAGTCGGAGTCGTAGTCGGGAGAGGAAAAAACCGTGTATGTGGGAGGAGTTGGCCGAGGTCGCCAGGAACCTACCATTTCCAGACGTAGTGGAGGAAGATCTCGTCGACCGGGCCCTACACTCGACGTCAAGTGAAGAAGACTCCAGAGCCGAATCACAAAGCACCCAATCAAAAATTTCCGAACAAGGAGAGGAGGCGGTACGAGACACGCACGAGGAAATCGCCACTATTTTTGAAGCAACGTTGTCTGGCATTAAAAATTTGTCCTTGTCAGAGGGCATCAAAATAGGAAGGTTAGATCCGGAAACCCCGGGAAGGAGGGACTATAGAAGCGAAGGTGACCAACGCTCAGGTGACAAGGGCCCGACCTGAACAAGAGCGCACGGTACCTCCCGGACACATAGTACCTTCTCGACATATAGCCATTTCCAGGCACTGCATAAAACCGTACAAAAAAAGAATGATGGCACACACTCCGGAGAAGTAGAAACTCCCGAAATTCATGGGCTACGGGTCAGAGGACCCTGTATAGCATTGCAAGACATGCGTCACCATTTGGGAAGCAAATGGCCAGGACGACTGAGACTATTGGGTGAAGGCATTCCCGGCCACTCTGTGAGGAATAGCCATTGACTGGTACACAAACCTCGATGCTCAACATAAAACATCCTGGAGCAATCTGAAGAAGGCCTTCGAGGAAGAATTCAAACTCCTACGAGATGACAACGAAATTGTGGCAGAAATTTACAACACCAAACAAGGAAAAACCGAAAGTGTGCGCGCATATAACATAAGGCTAAGGGAACTACTTAACAAAATAGAGAACCAGCTGACGGATGGCCTCTAGAAGCGGTGGTTCGTGGAAGGATTGGTACCATCCCTGAGGAGGACGATGAAAGTGGTCCCTCTGCCATCGTATGACGAAGCATACAATCGCGCCATGGATTTTGAAAGTGAAAACAAGACATCTTGGGTGAAATGATGGGCGAGCGATGGTGACAGCACGGACAAAGACAGCGATGGGGGATCCAAAACTGTGCAAGCACTTCGGAAGGATATGATGAGGATGATGGAGTTAAAAGGTGACAAGGAAAGTGGTAGAGAAGGAAAAGAACTATGGTGTATTGACTGCAAGACTGAGGGATACACTAAAGGAAGTTGCCCCCGCAAAGTTTTCTGTGACATCTGCCAAGTAATGGGACATTCCACTAAGGAATGCCCATACAACTTGAAAGCACGAAGCACACAAGTGCTCTATGCCCAACCCGACCAAGCCACACTGTAATGTCCCTGCTAGTTAGAGACTACTGTCCTGCAAAACAAATTGTTAGAATACAACATATATATATATATATATATATATATATATATATATATATATATATATATATATATATATATATATATATATATATATATATATATATATATAACTAATTTAACTTGCAATCTAACTTTAAAATACTTAATTACATAATCACAATTCTCATCTAGTAAAAAGGATACGAATGCCACACGAAGATATGTCCTTAGGCGGCCGTGAGGCTCGCCTTCTTGGAACCCATCTTTGTTCCACGTCCTCCAATAAATCGAAGGTGAATTCGACTCCTGTCTTGAATGTAATTTCTTACATCCAAGCCCTCCAGGAAATCGAAGGTTAATTCGATTCCTATCTTGAATGTAATTTCTTACATCCAAGCCCTCCAGGAAATCGAAGGTTAATTCGATTCCTGTCTTGGGTGTAATTTCTTACACCTAAGCCATCCAAGGAGGACCCTATGTCCATTCCTTTCCTTGGGTGATGCACCTCATCACCCAAGTCCTCAGAGGGGACCGACCAAATCCGTCTCTTCTTGGTTGAACGTAGTCAACCAAGCCATTCATATGCATATAGATGATTAGTATATATACTGCCCTAGGGATTATCATAATCCCTCCCTTAGACTAAGTGAGTGTCCTCCCTATAGCCTCCAACATGTAATCACATTTATAATACATTCTTGCATTTGATTACTATTTTCCATTCCATAATCCACATTTACATATTCCTGATTTAACATGTATTCCCTAACATATATTCATAAAAATGTTCATTAACCATTATTCACATTTATTTATTACGTATATTCCTAACTGTTCATTAATATGTATTCATTAACATATATTTTCACATATCCATTTAACATATGTTTACACATATTCCTAAAAACCATTCCTTAATATATGTATTAAAATATTCATTAATATATATTAAATATACATTAATTATATTTATTAACATATATATTAAATTATTCATTCATTAATATATATATTAAAATATTAATTACTTATATTTATTAACATACACACTAAATAAGCATTAATTATATTTAATGGGGTATAAGGGTAGACAGATCTGACTTGCGTCAGATTTGGTCTGCATTATATAAGAAATGAATAATTACTGTCATACGTGTTGTAGTCTATATTCTCTTACTACTAAATTCTGCACTCAAACCTTATTAGCCTTCCTCTCTTCCACCTCCTGTTTAGCCTATCTCCACCCCCCCATTTATATTTACTTCTATTTGATCGAGAGATACATCTCCTTGAAGGGTGACGACCTTCCAATTAAACAATTCATATTACTTCGCAATAACCCGTCTAATATATTCAACGAACCATATTGATATTAGACTGCTTGCCTTCACCCAAGGCGATATTAATTAATAATACGGGGTCACTAACTAATGTTGGGCTTGACGAATTATTAACGATAATTAATTTATTTCTGTTAACATCGAAGAACATAACCAATCAATTGTTAGATGCCATTTCCAACACTATACTTTGTTAGGTCCCGGAGACAACTGAGAGGGGGGGGTAAATCAGTTGTCAAATAAATTTGAACCAAAAACTTATTAACCAACTTAATGCTTAATACCGGTAAACCAGTTAAGTATGCCGGTAGATAGTGTTAACAGTAAATTGCTATATCGGTAAGGATTAATGCATGAAACATAAACATAAAGTCATCCACAACACATGACACCAATATTTGTACGTGGAAACCCTGTAAGGGGAAAAACCACAGTGGGAAACCTTACCCACAATCAGATGATACTACTGCAGATAGTATGTGTACATAAATGGGGTTTGCACATGCAGAAAGGCCAACAGCCTAGAGCTCACTGCTCAATCACAAAATGGAAGTCACACTGACTACAGTTGGATGGTTAAATCTAATAAGAATGTACTACTCAAAATAGCATCTTCATATGCTGGATTCAGTACCGGTGTAATGCTGATATGCTTCTACAAAAACCTAACTTCACCTTCAGATGATGTCTTCGTGTATATCCCTGCTTGATCTTGCATATACCTTCACTTAATTCTTTTCGCATTCCACACTTGATCTTACAAATAAGATCTTACATTTATACCATACCCTAAGACCAATTTTGGTAGGTCGGCTTTACAAGATATTACAATAAAATCATTTTACAAACAATATAATATCCGATGCAATAACCGATTGAACATGTCGGCTTAATGCATTTACAACAATAATAAATCATCTCCATAGCATGCCATGTTGATCTGGAAAAGATAAACCTGCCGGTGTAACCCTAGATAACCTGGACCTATTTGCCGGTAAAAACAAATATGCAAATATGAATATACCAATGATTATTTCTTCAAAATAAAGTGTCCGCATGATGTCTTTGACATTACCAAGTGTCTTCCATATCATTCCAGGTACCGGTGAACAATATATCCTGCCGGTGAACCATATACCAGTAACTGTTGCACAGTTTACTTGCTTGCCAGTGAATGTTGCTGGATCTCCAAAGTAGGTGTATTAGTAGGTGTTGACATCAATGATAAAACCATACCAAAATACCAACAATATCCCCCTTTGGCATTGATGGCAACACAAGATGGAAAAACCATCAAAGTGTCAAAATAGAAATGCCAAATACAAAAACCAACAATCTCTATTTCTCCCCTTGGGAGTAACAATACCATTCTCTCAAATGTGTTTTTCAAAATCTCTCCCAAAAAAAAGATAATGTGTTTTTCCATAGATATCTCTCCCCCTTTGACATCAAATGCCAAAGTCATGAAAGGTCAAGTTCATACAAAATACCAACCAATTCAATATACCAACTACTCCCCGTGAGAAGTAGCTTCCTCATCAAATATCGGAATAAAAGATTTGTCTTTTAATTTTGCCGGTTGATGACAATCATCAACTGTCTAGGTCTCTACCGGTGGAGGTATGACTCCAAGCTGATCTTTGAGATACTCAAAAGTCTCCTTAGGCAAAGGTTTTGTGAAAATATCTGCAAGCTGTTCCTTAGTATTTACATAAACTAGTTTTATCTCCTTTTCTTCAACTTTTTCCCTTAGAAAATTTAGTTTAATAGAAACATGTTTTGTTTTAGAGTGTAATACCGGATTCTTAGATATATCAATTGCTGCAGTGTTATCACAGTATATAGTAATAGGTTCCTTGCATTTTACCTTTATGTCTTTCAACATTTGCTTAAGCCATCATACTTGTGTACAGTTAGTTGCTGCTGCAACATATTCTGATTCTGCTGTTGATAAAGATGTACAACTATGTTTCTTACTCAACCAAGAAACTAATCTCTTTCCAAGAAAGAATGCTCCTCCAGTGGTGCTCTTTCTATCATCTATATCTCTTGCGCAATTTGCATCTGTGTATGCACATAGATCAAAATTTTCATCTTTGGGATACCATAATCCAAGATTTGTTGTGCCTTGTAAGTACCGGAAAATCCTTTTCACTGCTGATTCATGATTTTCCCTAGGATTCCTCTGAAATCTAGAAACAATACATACTGCATTCATAATATCAGGCCTGGTTTGTGTTAGATACAGTAAACCTCCTATCATAGATTTGAATCTAGTTGGATTAACAGGTGTAGATACATCCCTTTGAGATAATTTGTCATTTGTAGTCATGGGTGTGCTTACCGGTTTAGAGTTCTCCATCCCAAATTTCTTTAGTAATTCTTTCAAGTACTTGGATTGACTTAAAAATATACTTTTATTAGTCTGAGAAATTTGCAAACCTAAAAAGAATTTTATTTCTCCAATCATAGACATTTCAAATTCTTGCTGCATTTCAAGAGAAAATTCCTTACATAATCCATCTTCTCCTCCAAAGATTATATCATCAACAAATACTTCAATAATCAAGATATCATCATTAGTGACTTTGTAGTATAAATTGCTATCTGCATTTCCTTTAGTAAAACCAATCTTCAAAAGATACTTATCCAACCTTGCATACCAAGCTCTTGGGGCTTGTTTCAATCCATACAGAGCTTTTCTTAACCTGCAAACCACATCATTGTCATCTGTAAAAAAAAATCCATCAGGTTGTTCAATATATACTTCTTCTTCAAGATCTCCATTCAAAAATGCACATTTAATATCCATTTGATAAACTTTGTAATCCTTGTGAGTTGCAAAAGCCAAGAATAATCTAACTGCCTCAATTTTGGCTACCGGTGCAAAGGTTTCATTGTAATCAACTCCTCCTTTCTGAGAATATCCCTTACACACTAGTCTTGCTTTGTTTCTGACAACCTTACCATCTTCATTAAGTTTGTTTTTAAATACCCATTTAGTTCCAATTACATTTTTATCTTTAGGCTGGGGAACTAATGTCCAAGTATTATTTTTCTCAATTTGTCCTAATTCTTCTTCCATAACTTTGATCCAAAATTTATCTTCACATGCCTTTTTGATAGATGATGGTTCAATTTGAGAAATAAGACATACCTCTTCATTTGCCAATCTTCCTCTTGTCATAACTCCTTTAAATTTGTTTCCAATTATCTGATCTTCAAAATGATTCAATCTTACATACCGGGGTGTCTTAGTTTGTTGTTGTTCTTCAATTATTGTGGAATCTTCTGATGATACCGGGGTAACTGGATCTTCATTTTGTAACGGTGGATTCAGTATAGGTTCATTTGTCACAATTTCTGTTGCCGGTTCAGAGTCTATATACCTTGAAGTTCCTCTGAATTGTTCATCAATCTTACATTTGTACTCTCAACAATTTTCTGCAATCTTTTATTAAAACATCTATATGCCTTGCTCTTAGATGAATAATCAAGAAATATTCCTTCATCACTTCTAGGATCAAATTTGTCAATATACTCATCTCTTCTAATATAACATCTACTTCCAAAAATTCTGAAATACTTAAGAGTAGGAGTATTACCAAACCATAGTTCATGAGGGGTCTTACCGGTTTCACCTTTGATGTGAACTTTGTTGAATGTATAGACAACAGTGCTAATTGCCTCTCTCCAATACACGTGGTAGATTTGCTTCTGATAACATACTTCTAGCTGCATCCAAGATAGTTCTGTTTTTTCTTTCAACAAATCCATTCTGTTGTGGTGTCCGAGGTGCTGATAACTGTCTTCTGATTCCATTCACTTCACAGAATGTATTAAAGTCCTTTGATGTGAATTCTCCTCCTTGATCTGATCTTAAACATTTGATTTTCTTACCGGTTTCATTTTCAACCATTGCCTTGAATAGTTTGAACTTTCCAAGTGCTTCTGACTTCTCTCTGAGAAAAGTAACCCAACAAATTCTAGAATAATCATCAATAATTAGCAAAAAATATCTATCACCTTGTAAGCATCTAGTTCTAGTTGGACCACATAAATTAGTGTGAATTAAGTCAAGAGCATTATTGGATTTTTCTGGAATACTTTTGAAACTAGCTCTAACTTGTTTTTCAAATTGACATTCCTTACAAATTGTATTATGAGGTTTCACAATTTTAGGTAGATCTCTAACTGCCTTAGAAGTACTGATTTTTACCATGCAATCAAAGTTTACATGACATAGTCTCTTATGCCATAACCGACTTTCATCTATATGTGCAATTAAGCATGCCTTTTCACTCTTATTCAAATGAAAGATATTGCCTCTAGTTTGATTACCGGTTGCAATTTCCAAATCAGTTCTATTCATGATTTTGCATTTTGCATTTTTAAATTGTAACTGAAATCCCTTCTCAACTAATTGACCAACACTTAAAAGATTATTCTTTAATCCTTCGTCATAGTAGACATTGTCAGTGTTATGTTTACCATCAAGAGATATTAAACCCTTGCCTTTGATTGAACAGGTTTTGTCATCTCCAAATCTTACTAAACCTCCATTGAATTCTTGAAAGTTCAAGAATTTACCTTTGTCTCCAGTCATATGATGTGAGCATCCTGAGTCAATAATCCATTCATTCTTTGCTTCAACTTTAGCTGCTAGGGCTTGTTCTACCGGTTGAGCAATAGGTGCCGGTTGATCTTCTGTTATAGCAACAAAAACCCATCCATTGTCTGCTGGATCCTCATTAGAATCATCAGTCACACCTTCATCAGCAATGTAACAAGGTTTGTCTTTGTTCTTTTTAAATCTGTATCTCTGATATTCAGGATTAGGCTTGTATGTTCTTCTAGCTTCTTCTCTTAGTCTAGCATGTTTATCAGGGCATCTTGAAGCCATATGACCAATCTTATTGTAGTTAAAACATTTAAAGGGTGCTTTACCTTCATACTTACTTCCAATTGGACCTTTTGGCATTTTCCTTGCAAATAGTGCTTCAAGTTTTTCAAGCTCTTCATTCTCCTTTTTGGATTCTTCAAGTTCTCTTGCATAAAAGGCTCTTCAGTCTGATTTGTCAAATGATGGAGCAGATGATGTTGATGCTTTAAAGGCCAAATCAGTCTTTATAGCAATAGGACCAAATTCTTCAATTTCAAAGGCTGAAAGTTTTCCAATCAATGTATCCCTAGTTACTGATGTATTAGGCATTGTTCTCAATTCATTTATAGCAGTAACCTTCGTTTTATATGCCGGTGGCAAACCTCTTAAGATTTTTGAAACAATTTCATCCTCACTTAGAGTTCCTCCACAACATTTAATACCCAAAACAATTTCATTTACTCTTTCCATAAAAGCAGAAATCCTTTCATCTTCTTCCATTTTCAGATGTTCATACCTGAGTCGGAAGCTTTCAAGTTTTGCAATCTTGACTGTGGAATCTCCTTCATTCAGTATTTTCAAATGATCCCAAATAGCTTTAGCAGTAGACCTATCTGATAATCCCATGATTTTTTGATCTGATAATGCTCTTAAAAGTGCTTCTCTTGCTTTGCAATCATTTTCTTCATCTTTAGCTAAAGTAGTTGGAGCAGTTTGACCAGCTACAGCAGCAGTATAACCTTTCCTAGTAACTTCCCAGATGTCTTTACCAATGCAATTCAGATGTGTCTCCATTCTGATCTTCCATATCCCATAGTTGGTTCCATCAAGTTTAGGACTGTCCTTCCTGAAATAATTAGTAGACATTGGATCTCCTCAAGTTGTTAAACTTCTGCAAAAGAGGACTAGGCTCTGATACCAATTGTTAGGTCCCAGAGACAACTGAGAGGGGGGGGGGGGTGAATCAGCTGTCAAATAAATTTGAACCAAAAACTTATTAACCAACTTAATGCTTAATACTGGTAAACCAGTTAAGTATGCTGGTAGATAGTGTTAACAGTAAATTGCTATACCGGTAAGGATTAATGCATGAAACATAAACATGAAGTCATCCACAACACATGACACCAATATTTGTACATGGAAACCTTGTAAGGGGAAAATCCACGGTGGGAAACCTTACCCACAATCAGATGATACTACTGCAGATAGTATGTGTACATAAATGGGGTCTGCACATGCAGAAAGGCCAACAACCTAGAGCTCACTGCTCAATCACAAAATGGGAGTCACACTGACTACAGTTGGATGGTTAAATCCAATAAGAATGTACTGCTCAAAATAACATCTTCATATGTTGGCTTCAGTACCGGTGTAATGCTGATATGCTTCTACAAAAACCTAACTTCACCTTCAAATGATGTCTTCGTGTATATCCCTGCTTGATCTCGCATATACCTTCACTTAATTCTTTTCGCATTCCACACTTGATCTTACAAATAATATCTTACATTTATACCATACCCTAAGACCAATTTTAGTAGGTCGTCTCTACAAGATATTACAATAAAATCATTTTACAAACAATATAAATCCGATGCAATAACCGATTGAACATGTCGGCTTAATGCATTTACAACAATAATAAATCATCTCCATAGCGTGCCATGCTGATCTGGAAAAGATAAACCTGTCGGTGTAACCCTAGATAACTTGGACCTATTTGCCGGTAAAAGCAAATTTGCAAATATGAATATACCAATGATTATTTCTTCAAAATAAAGTGTCCACATGATGTCTTTGACATTACCAAGTGTCTTCCATATCATTCCAGGTACCGGTGAACAATATATCCTGTCGGTGAACCATATACCAGTAACTGTTGCACAGTTTACTTGCTTGCCGGTGAATGTTGCTGGATCTCCAAAGTAGGTGTATTAGTAGGTGTTGACATCAATGACAAAACGATACCAAAATACCAACATACTTAACTTTAATCATTTGTCCTTCGTATCATTTATAACGACAATACAAGGAACCTCTTTAATATTAACAATATTTGATGAGGTTCACTTGGGGACATCACACAGACAGATCTGACACATGTTAGATCTGGTTTGCCACTTAAATTATCTAATTACCATCATACAAACTACAGACTGTGTTCATACTATCGGGCTTCTATATATTAAGTATGCATATTAAGCACATCCCGTGCATACCACCAAGGACAATGATATAATCAACGATCCAAATTGGGTATGAAATAAAATAAGTTCTTCCTTGATTGTTGTATTGTCATCTTATTTCAATATATAAATTGTGTTTACAATTGAGAATATGTAGCTTAGGTTTAATATATAAATTATGTTTATAATATTAATATATATTAATTAAATAATAATATTTAATAAATAAATTTCAAATAATCATGCGTTGTTAATAATAATAATTGCTTCATTTAGGATATATAACGATCAAGGAGGGGACATGACACACACCGTCGGCAACACCTCCGAAGCCAACAACAAACTTTGACGCCTCCCTTGGAGGGTACAGAAACAATCGACGAGGTAACAATAGATCCAATAATAACACACCAAGGAGCGTAATTCAATATGACGGGAAGGGGCGACCCATGATTCAATGCAGGAAGTGCAACAAATGGGGTCACTTTGCCGGCGAATGCGAAAACGGAGGTGATGCAGGAAGTTTGCTGTGCAGATGGTGCGGTCCAGGAAAGCACGAGGACATAGATTGTCCAAAGCAAAAAGGGGTGAACATGCTCGATGTGGAGGGATTAGGAGAGGACGTACTGGCAATCACAAGGTTGGAAAATAAGAAAGCCATGTACCTGGACCCTCGCACAGAAAAAGAAAGGCTCTAGGAGGCAAGGGCGGATATTGAGCAGGGGATGGTTGGAGAGCGGAGGGCCTCGCACCTGGTTGCCGATACACCAGTCCGGTTGGAACTAGAGAAAACTATCATCAAGCAGACGTTACAAACCACAATACCCGTTCGGGTGTCTGGCCTTCTACAGACCATGCCACAGTTAAGGATGGCTCTGACAAATGTAACCAGGGACACTACCCTCGGTTAGGAACACCAAACGAGGGCAAAATCTGGTACGGATGCCATGAACCCTATGCTACTCGCGGTGGGCGCCGGACGGAAACCCGCAGTAGTAGAGATGGATATAATGGGACAAAAGCTTACAAACGCCATTGTTGATGGTGGGTCCGGAGTCAACGTACTGCCGAAGGAAACTTGGCGAAGCCTCGGCAAGCGGACACTCTGGCCACCAACCTTCCACCTGGTGGGTGTGGATCAACACGGTATCAAACCCCTTGGTACCCTCATGGCACAAAAGGTGGTAATTGGGACGCAACAATTCCTTTTGGATTTTGTAGTCATTCCACTGGAAAGGAAAGCATACAACGCTCTTCTAGGAAGGGGGTGGTTGATCATGGCCAAAGCTAATCACAAGTGGAAAAGTTATACGCTCTCAATTGAGAGTGACGGTCATAAATATGTAATTGATCTAAGGAACCAGTCCGTTAGCGAAGAGCTTGCGTCATCGGACTCCGACTCATAAGATTCAAATAGATGGGAGTGGGGTTCTGAAGGAGACAGAGGAGGGAAAGAACCGACGAGGAAGGAGTGTTGGAACTGGACAGATGTTCCGAGGATGGAACTAGTTCACTGGCGAGACTTTTTCATTGGCAAATGGAGGACTATGAGGTCTTCCACCCAGAGTGTCACATGCTTCAAATATGCGAGGTAGGAGAATCAAGCGGCAGGATGGAAGAACAATCCTTTCCCTCGGAGTATGGAAGATACCAAGAGGGAATGGCACGGATGGACGACACGCCAGCCAACCAGTTTGAATGGGATAAACCCATCAAGTACGAGGAACGGGGTTTGGAGAAGGTTAATCGAGGCAATGAGGCAAAACCACAGGTGATACTGGTAGGAGATGACTGGAACCCCGTGCTAAAGGTAGCAGCCTTCAAGATATTTCTGGAATATAAAGACGTCTTTGCCTGGACCTACAAGGACTTGAAGGGGTTATCGCTGGAGCTATGCGTGCATCGCATAACCCTCATACCAAGAGCCCAACCGGTACGAAGGAGGCCATACAGGATGAACAAAAACTACGTAGCCAAAGTAAATGAGGAGATCAATAAAATGTTAGAAGCAGGGATTATATTCAAAGTGGAAACTAGTGACTAGGTTTCTCCAATAGTCATCTCTCTTAAAAAAGAGGCTAATCAGATAAGGATATGTGTGGATTTCAGGTATCTAAATGCAGTAACCATCAAGGACCCATTTCCGATTCCATTCACTGACAGCATCCTGGAAGAAGTCACCGGGCACAAAATATACACATTTATGGATGGATTCTCTGGGTACAATCAGATAAGTATTGCGGAAGAAGATAAGATGAAGACCACATTCGTGGTGGAGGAAGGAGTGTATGCCTATAATCGCATGCCCTTCAGGCTATGTAATGCGCCCGCGACCTTCGGGCTATGTTTTTATAATTCAATTTCTCTTGTCTGAGTCGTTTGGAAGACGACTACGTTTTTGGGGGGGCTAATGTTAGGGGTAAATAATGTATGTTAGTAAGAATAATAGTTATAAGAGTCTTATGTTGTGTTTATGTTTATGTTGTCGTCGAGAGGTTCCCGTCGGGTAGTTGGGAGTTGGTGACGGTTGGCAACTTGACCAACCGTTGGGTCTATATATTGTTTGGTTGGAACTTCGGCAAGGGGAATTATTTATGGACAATTCTGAACACTGGAATAAAGATATAACTTTTCTGGTCTAATTATTATCATTTGTCATTTATGTTATGATGTACAATTGTTTTGTTTCATGAATACTTGGTACGTGCGGGAAATACTGTGTTATCTGATTATTCACCAACTACATTTAGGACCAAACAAGCAGTCTTGATGTTGCTTGACAAACTTATGTAAAAAACCCTTTGAACTCTTAAACACTATTTATTTGATGAGGGAGATTACAGTTAATCCACAGTTTATCTGCATATGGTTGGCATGGCACCGAGCTGATTAACTGAGTACCAAATTGATTATCTAAGCAATAGTCAATACAAAATCACTCTACAAGAATTGATGAGGATTCCAAATAAATTATGGCCAACATGAAGATGGATTGATCTCCTTTATTTGGCACCCTGGACTGAGTGTCCCCACGGTTTCGGGCACATCTTATCTATCTTCTCCATTTGCTAGGGGACCTTCTAAACAAAGTACAAAGTCATGCATGCTGGATAGAGTTCTAATGTGAATGTGATGGACATACAATTCAAAAAATACCTGCAAAGTTATTAGATGACTATGCCTCAAATTTGAGGCTGTATCTATTTCTGTAAAAATATCCATAGTAAATATAGCTGATTTAATAAGTCAATTCTTCTGTGAAGTGTCCCATTGAATGGAATTGCACAAAGCCACAAATAGGATTGTAATCCCTGCAAACAGAACTATAAAATTTATAGAATTTCTTTACAGATACTCATTCACTACTTAGTGGCTTCAATTTAAGTGAAACTTTGTCTTGTGCAGGTTCTTTTTCCTAATTGAAGAAGATATTCTATAAAATATATGGCTCAAACGTGAGCTTTCAAACAAACCATTTAAAATCATGATAGCTGAAAGAGCAGGCTATCAAAGGACTAATATTTAGCAGTTAGTACAAACTACAAGATATAACAAAGTATCAGCTCCAAGAGAGCACAAAATATGCAAGGTCCAATGCAAGGTTCACAACAATATGGTCCTTTCCTAGGAGTACATTAGTCTTCTCCTTATCAGAGATCCCCTTGTTGACTATAAATGCTGGAGAATTAGCACCACTATCAGCACATCCCTCATGAACACAATGGGTCGTTCATCTCTGCAAAGAAACTGATCCTTACTGCCTCCAGGTCCCTACAGCTCAACCATCTCTTGTTTTCCCAGTAACATTCTCAGCTGTCTCTCCTATTCTAGTTTTCTCTATCATATTAATCCTGTAAGACACTTTGAGCCCTGTAAATCAGAGAAGCAATAATCTGCAAAAAATCATGATTATATTCAATTAATCCTGAATCCTAGAGCCAGCTGATTTATTCCCCAAAAAAATCCCGATTAATAAAAAATCGTTGACCAATCGTCGACTCAATTTTCAATGATTTTTTGCATTTAAATCACATTAAAATCATTTTAAAAAACCCCAAAAATGGCAAAAAAGGTGAAAAAAATCATTGTAAAAACTTGCAAAATCCTAGAAAAACTCGTGAAATTACTGAATTGCTTAGAAATAGGGTTGATCTGAGATGGAATCAAAGTCAATGTGGAATCAGCGTTGAAAAAGTTTGTTATTTTGTCCATTTTTGGGGGGTTCATCATTCCCCACACTTCACTTGTTCAAACCCATGAGTTTAACGATCCAACAAACCTAGAAAGCCCGCAAACTCAATGGCCCAATAGGGGTTTGAACCTTGGTGGCTGCCTCACCAATGGACTGTTTCTATCACAACACTAAACGTCCAAAGACATATATATATATATATATATGATTTATAATTTATAATTGATATAGTTAATTTTTGCTCAAATAAAGACATACAATTCATTATGTGAGCAATATATCCAAAGTGCTCCACGAAATAAATTTGAATGACAACAAACAAGCTTACATAGTTGTAATAAAAGAGCCTCCAGCCAGAATCATTAAAATTTGTCTCTACCTAAAATAGTAGTTGCAAGCTAGGTATTGCCAAAACCAGTGGCTTGCTAATCTTTTACTTCAGCTAAACAAACGCCTTTTGTTGAATTCTACCCTATATAAAAGGCTTACCAATTGCCATCAAGGAATATAAAGCATTGTGACTGTGGAATATGATTTTATAAGCCTCCTTAAATATTGAAATACCCCTAGAAAACTCCTTTCCTCAATCACAATGGAAGACTTGGATCACTTCAAAATGGCTTCCACTTCTACAAAATTGCTAACAATAGCTGGATCTCTGTCTGATAAATTTTGATCTCAGCTACTTCATAGACTTAGCTAATTTTTGATCTCAGACTTAGACAACTATTTGGTGGATTTGGTGACTGCCTTTTTAAAATGTTAAATGAATATTTGCCTATGTAATCAGCAATATGAATATAAACAACAAAAATCTATTTTCTACAATTCATGTTTTAAACTCTATTTTATTTACTCTCTATATCTCTATGCTATGGAAATGCCCTTAAGTTTTAATAAAAAAGTAGTTTGTGTCTATTTTTCTACAATTTTTTACAATTTTTTAAAATCCAATTTTTCTACAATTTGTTACGATTTTTTAAAATCCAATTTTTAACTCATTTTTTCAAATAATCTTATACTTTTGGTTTGCCAATTTTTTCCCCATACAATTTTTGTTGCTATGATATAAAGCATCACAATTGTGGAATATGATTTGATAAGCTTTCTAAAATATTGAATTAACCCTACAAAACTCCTTGCCTCAATCACAATGAAATTCTTGGATCACTTCAAAATGGCTTCCACTTTTACTATTTTTCTGTTAACTTTTGATCTCAGTTACTTCATAGACTTAGCTAATTTTTGATCTCAGACTTAGACAACTATTTGGTGTATTTGCCATTTGGTGAGTGCCCTCTTAAAAAGTCAACTGAATATTTGCCTATGTAATCAGCAATATGAATATAAACAACAAAAAATAATTTTCTACAATTCATGGGTTCAACTCTATTTTAGTTGCTCTTTATATCTCTATGCTATGGAAATGCCCTTAAGTTTTAAAAAAAAATAGTTTTGGTCTCTTTTTCCACAATTTTTTATGTTTTTTTTAAATCTGATTTTTTTCCGACTTTTTGCTGATTGTTTCCCGATATTTTCAAAAAATCTTATACTTTTGGTTTGCCGATTTTTTCCGTACACGATTTTTGCTACTATGCTTGTAAATCATGCTGGCTATGTGTTGATGAGTGATGAATAAGAATAAGATTACAAACAATATCCAATACGAGTAGGCAAAAGGCTTGGATACTCGTACACACATCAGACAATCTATCAACTAAGCAGTAAACTTTATTGTGGCTTTTGCCATTCCTCTTAGAAATCTCATGAAGAATGCTTATGCCCTCCTCATGCTCATCTTTATGTTAAGGTGTAGGAACATCTTCTTGTTGAAAGTTCTTATTCCTTAGGACATTCATTAGTGGCATTCCATTTACGTGGCAAACTGAAAGTGTAAATGGAATTCACTTACTCGGGTTTAAATCTGAAAAATACTGGGAAAAAATGCTTGAATATTTGTAATGTCCCCATTTTTACGCCTTCCTATTTTGCAAGGGTACAGTTTTAAGGGTTTCTTGGAGGTTTCTAGTTTTGCAGGGAGCGTTACTATATTCTTGGTGAGCCCTATTTTCAGTTTCAATGGGTTTTGTTGACAATTGTTATTTATAGTAAGTGTTTGCATGGAACCAATCTTTTTGGGTTTTTTGAGTTTGTTCTCTTTGGTCCCCAGAGAAAATTGCTATTTATAGGAAGTACTTGCATGGCACTAATCTTTCTGGGTTTTGCTGGGTTTGTTCTTTGTTCTCTTTGGTCTTTGAAGGACACTGCTATTCATAGTAAGTACTTGCATGGTGCTAATCCTTGTGGGTTTTTTGAGTTTTCTTGGGTTTTTCTAGTTTTCTTCTCTTTGGTCCCTGGAGAACACATGTTTATAGTAAGTGGTTGGATGGCACTTATCGTTTTGGGTTTGTTCTCTTTGGTCCTCAGAGAACACTTCCATTTATGGTATGAGCTTGCGTCGGCATTAGTTGTCACCTTATAGATTCAGTTGGTTCTGCAACTGGCTTATATTTTGGAATAGTTAGTGATTGCATTAATGATCTTAATGACTTATGGACCTAAAAGAAGACCTGCTATTTATAGTATGAGCTCATGTCAGCATAAGTTATCTTCTGACAACTTCAGTTGGTTTAGAAAGTGTTACTATTTTAGGACAGTGAATGATTACATTGATAATGATATCTTGACAACTCATGGAGTTTTGAGGTATTATTTAAATAACGTTTAAGTATTAAAGTTAAATTGTATATTTAACTTAATGTTATTTAAATTTAATATAGTAACTTTATATTGGTGCCTAGGGAGTTATAAGGTTTAAAATTATTTAGTAAAGTGCTTTTTGGAAGTGGGTGCCAACATAGGGAGACATAAGGAGCTGAGAAAGTTAAATTTAAAAGATTACACAACCCTAATTAGGGTGCTGATTTTGGAGTTTATAAAAAGGTATTTTGGAGCTCATTTGCTTTATGTGGAGATTATTATCTCTAATATTTCTCTTAGAAAATCCTAAGTGGTTTCTTGAGTTGGATTTGGTTCAACTCAGGCTTTGTGAGGACGAAAACCCTTGCAAGGAACATCTTCTACATTGGTGAAAGATCCAATTTGGAGGATTACTTGGTGATTTCATCTCGAAGGTCACAGTTGGGCATACTTGTGAAGTTTATTTCAGTTTGTTTGAGGCTGATTGAAGATGAATAAGAGGAGGGTTTTCTGTTCATTTTTTTTCTTTTTTCTGTCCGTGCATTACTAAGGAGGGACTTGAGCTTTCTAGAGCTGGTCGGCTAGGGATTTGGTGTCTTCTTTAGCAGTTTTGGGGCATCTAGAGTAGAAAATTACATTGTTATTATCTCCTTTATCATTGCTGGAGTTTTTTGGAGTTTGGCATCCATTTTGCGAGTAATAATTTGCGAATTTCATGAATAGCTCAAGCTTTTTCAGTTTTTGCATTATTTAGGTATGTTTGACTTAGATATGTAATGCTATTTAATGATCTAGGTTGCTCTTACTTTTGGGAAAAAGTGTATTTACAGATCAGAAATAAAATATGGAATTTTCAGCTTAATATATTTCCAAGTTGTTAAATTGCTTCAAGTTACTTTATTATTTGCACTTTGTTTATCATCCCAAAACCATTGCAGACACACACAAAACCAAAAAAAACCCAAAAAAGACCAAAGACAAATAGGGCTGCATATTACAGTGGTATTAGATGTAAAAGTATTGTAATTTCCAATTTAATGAACAGGTTATATGCAGGATGGTGTATTTTAATTTTGATATTATGGCTATGACACTAATATTGCCATCTTTCTTTTACTGCAAGTTAGGAGAATGAACATGTATCGATTTCAATGTCATTTCCTTTGGTTTGAATGATGTATAAGTAGAAGGATGGCCATGATCAAGTGGCACCTTGATCGGACATGTCTTTTAGACATGTCCGACCAAGATGTCACTTGGTCGTGTCCCTCACTTATCTTTAACCGATCCATAACTAATCGGTGCTTCAAACATTAATGTATTGGTATAGTGATAACAATGCTTATACCCGATAATGAATCGTTTAATGCTTATGATCATACCCGATGGTGAATTGGTATCATGAATCGGTTAATGCTTATGAACACATCCGATCATGAATCGGTATTTGTTAATTGTTTCAGATAGAACATACCCGATAATGAATCGGTAACAAAGCATATAATATAAAGTAAACAGTAATATTGAAGAAGATATTCTATAAAATACCCATACCCAAGGAGACAACTTCCTCAGGCTTGAGACGAAAGTAATATTGGTGTGAACTTCCTAATCAGAAAATATGAGCCAAAGAGAAATTACAGAAGCAGCGAACATGTTTTTTGCAGCGGACTGTCCCCAAAAGTCCAAACAGAAAAAATAATAATAATCATAATCTAGAGAGAGAGAGAAGAAGACCCCTTGCTGAAATGGAAGCCTCTCAAACAAGAACGCTCCTGACCACAAAGAACCTGCTCATGCAGAAAAACGCGTTCCATCTTGATTGATGGTGGATTGCAACAAATGCTTGAGAGGTGGTGGCGGGGGGTAGTGGAAGTAACGTCTTCTCTCCACCTCCCTAATCAATAAACAATCTTCGGTCTTTCTTGCCGACAGCATAATTCAAAATAATAAATACACAAAACACAATGAGTATATATATATATATATATTATATATATATTCAGGTACAAGTTATATTCATACATACATCTATATTTATATACGTGTATGGGTATGTACTTTACTCAATAATGGTTGACTGTATGTATACATATATGTATATGTATGTATGGTATATTTTCTTATATTTGGATATGCATTTATATATGTATATAAATAACATAAATTAATATGATTATCCAAAAGATAATTATTAACAATTTAATTTGATAATAATTTTAAAAATATTAATTACAAGAACAGGTTGGCAACTCACAAGGATGAGAAATAGGATAAAACCGACTGCCTACTGATTGATAAGGCGAGACAATCTCCTACAAGCCAAGGTGACGAGCAACTTAAACAACTTAACTTACGACTTAGGGCTCGATGGCAAGTTGGTCTCTCCAAAGTCTGCAATCCTCTCATTGATGATACTCTCCTTCCATCTTGAGTGCGAAGCTTATCCTGCATCCACTTGGTCATATGAAAATAGTTAGACCAATCTTATCTTCTCATTAATTACATGAATATATATATACATAAAGAAAAGATGAACATAGCCGACATAATCATTCATGTCTAAGTATTAATTTAGTCTTTTGATTACTCATTCACATAAGAAAGAAATAAAATATCAATGTGTGGCCATGCACACATTTGCATTGTTTAAAATAAAACCATTGTTTGAATGATACATTTATATCTCATGGCCATTTCAAATTTTTGTTGAATTATCATCATTTATTTGCTGCAAAAATCCTGGCTAAGCAGTTGTAAACTGTCTTTAATGAATTATATTATAGTGGTTAGGCTATCTTCTCAATTTGCATTGAGAATATTCTCTACCTCCTGGACTGTGATATACTATTGTTGAATTGTTCTGATCCATCTTGGCTTGTTCTCACTAGAGTCTCCAGAGCATTTTCATTCCCAATAACCGAATATGCAGGGGTTCTCAACATGGGCCTTCTGACATTTTGTGGCATGAGATTAGTGGATCTGGAACTTTTCTGATATCTCTTCCCTCAAAAATTGCTTTGAATACTGATAGCTGCCCTGACACTGTCCTTGGAACTGGTACTAAGGAGAAACTAATACGTTAGGGTAGGGATATTTAGTTGAACTGCTCTTAAAATATAAGTTGATATCTTTTTCAGTACATGATTCAAATCGAAGAAGTAAGCAATTGTAATACTTGCTATTATTGATGACAAACAAAGTAGCACATGCTCTAAAGCACAGAACTGAGCAGGTCCAAGCTGTAATAAATTGACATATGAGATAAAGAAGGCTTATATTTCAAAGAATTTGAGTAAGCATTTTTTATTTACATAAGCATTTATTGAGATATAAGGCTGTTAGTTCTTTGAATATTTGTGCAAAAGATTTCAGCCTTTCCTCTCTCTTAAGAAAATGCATGGTTGATATGAGTAGCGAAGTATCACTAAAACATCATAGTAAAACCCTACTGCTTGAATAGGACAAGGCATAGAGAAGTTGCAGAGGAAGCATCTGACCTTTTCTGAACTTATTTTTTTGCTGTAGGACTTGTATCAATTGTTTTGCTTTTGAATAGTTAAAATATGAAATTGACATTGCATTGTAGAAGCTGGTCTGAAAGTGTTTGTTTTCTCTGCATTAACAGGATCGGGAAAGACTGCTGCATTTGTATTGCCCATGTTGACATATATATCAAGGCTCCCTCCTATGACGGAGGAAATTGAAGCTGAGGGTAAATAGCTTAACTTCATTTAATGAGTTAATAAAGTTGAAGTTGGATTCTTATTTTTAATGGATTTGTGATGGGAAATATTCTGCCTATGGCATTCATAGATTAATCGCTATCAAATTTTACCTTTGTATAATTTTCAGATATTTTGAACTATAGCTTTCTTCTCATTGGAAGTGTTATTGGTCTGTGCTTGACATTTTGGGTTATCTTATCTAGTGGGGGGGTTCTATGGGTACTATAATGGAAAAGATGAGATTGAAGGGATAATAGAGGGAATGAAAAATAATCAGACTACTTTGCCCATCCCTAATCAATCTTACAAGGCTGCAGACCATAAAATATGAGTTTTATGACACAATTTTGCATCAAAGAATGTTGTTTCTAAACCTATAATGATTTCTATCTGATATTCAAAAGTATGTTACCCTCTCTCTTAATAGCTAAATTGTGAGAGCACGACATTAGCAATGTGTAACAACAAAAATAGAAATCTTTGAATCGAGAATCTCACAACTCGCCTACACTACAGCAATCCATGAGAAAACTGACAAATCTTTGCTTGTAGAACCAAGGTTTTTAAAGAAAGCGACAGAATGGAAAAGAAATTGAATGACAACCTCACTCATAATTAGAAGTCTGATGATGTATCAAAATTTAAATATAAAAATACTGAAAGCAATTTTCTACTATCTAATCAAACTATATGTTGTACCATATGAAATTCATATTGTGTCGAGTTGTAAACCTTAAGTCACTTATTTCTTGTTCATGAGTCAATTTCTAAATGTAAAACTTCTTGTTTGTTGTTTGAAAGTTGTTTTGTCACTTCATCCCATTCATTAGGTTATTAAATACAAGGCAATGAACAATCTGGCTCTTCTATTAACAATATTGTGACAATCATTTAAAAATTGGGCGAGAGTAATCAACGATGCTTTGTAGGAAGTTATATGATGCCTCTTGGGAAGATTGGATCACTCCGGAGAAGGTAATTTGTACATTTTACTATCACATATGGTATAATAGTGTTATCAATCATCCTTGAGTTTTCAGCTCTATAATTGATATTGATAGTGAAAGATAAGCAATTCAAGTATCTTATTGTGAAAAGAATAATGTACCTTATAAAGTTTGAAGAAGACAAAATTAAGGTTGTAGATAAGATCATAGAAAATCAAGAACGAGTCAAGAAGTTTTTTGGTAGAAAGCCTTGATAGAAAAAGTTTAGTGAATGTGTGTTGTTCTCCTTTGGGACCAGTGACATGAGTCTGAAGGAATGCATGGTAAATTCAGTTCTTTGTTAGGATAAGGTGCCATCATCCTTGCAAATTCTATGTCATTGCAGTAATGTCCCAATTATATGTTGTAGATGCATTCATAAGAAAGGGGTTAAGGGGTAAATTGTAATTTAATTATTCTTTATTTCTTACTCCCTCATGTGGATCCCTAAGAATGGGTTAATACAAGAAAAATTAATAAAGTAAAAGGTGACCATTGAACTTCCCAAGTTTGGCCCCTAGAAAAGAGTGTTAAAGGAGGGAAATTAGAATTATATTTCACTTCCCGAGGAGGGAAAACCAATGGACAAGGGATGGAGAATTGAAGAGGCAAATTTGGGTGCCCATTTTGGGCTCACAAGGCTTCTCTACAACTCTATATATTGTGGTTCTTGGATGGTGTATGTAAGAGGTGTTTTAGAAGTACACAAAAGATACTAGAATTGGGAGTAGAAGGAAGATTGTTGTATATGTCTCATGTACTTGAAGATTAATTCAATCCTGGCCTTTTTTCTGTGGAGTTTTTTTCCTTTAAGGGTTTCTCCACATATTTCCAATGTTATGGGAGGATTTTATGAGGTTTACTGATTTTATTATATGGCTATTTTTTGTCATTACCTCTATTAATGGTATCCACAATCTAGCTCTTTTAGATGAGTGGTTTTCGTGATCATAAGTCTTTAATTTCAGATATTTAATCTGATTTCCAATTTTTTTTTTGTGGTGATCACCTTTATTCCTAACATTTGGTATCAGAGCTTGGCTTGTTGTGGTGCCCGTGGGTGTAAAGGGAAGGTTTTTTGGTGATTTTTTTTTGCAGATTTGTCGGTGGAAGCCATGGCTGCATCGACTTCATGGTTGGATCTGGAGAAATTCACTGGTACCATCTATGAGTTATGAAAAGTAAAAATGGAGGACTGTTAGAGGAGAGGGATAAATGGATGGCTGTTACAAATGAGAAGAAGACCACTACATTCAATCAATATGAATCGGCAAATATGGACAAGAAGGGTCGGGTACAATCTTTGGGCAGCAATGGATTTCAAATTTTTGAAGACAACCGAAGGTTGCTTTGGTTTGAAGAAATGCTTGTTGAGGATCCACGATTCTCTTCTATTAAACTTACGGTCGCCTTACTAATTTAGTTGCTCCTTTATTATTTACAGATGACGATTGTACAGATGCAACCCATGTGTGTAGAGCAAAATGGAGACTCATTGAGGCAGCCTATAGACACATTTGGTGGACTCCATGTTGTGTGCATGCTATGAACAATGCACTCAAGGACATGGGAAGATTGACTGGATTAGAGGAGTGGTTATCGATGCGAGAGATGTGCAGATGTTTCTCTGCAACCACCACACTTCACATGCACTCTTCAGGACCTTCACGAAGAAGGAGTCTTGAAACCAGTTGAGACCAGATATACATCCTATTTCATTCTCTTGGAGAGAATGATTGAGTTGCAAGAGGCATTGCAACTCATGGTTATGACTAATGAGTGGAATAGGTGGGCTAAGGCCAAGACAGAGTAGGGCAGAAGGGTGAAGGAGATAGTGAAGAGTGATGTGTTTTGGACTGACGTGAAATAATTTGTCTCCAGTATTCCAGGTGATTAGATATGGGGATGGGGATGCACCTAACCTTGGAGAGTTGTATGAGTGCATTGACTCTATGCTTGACTAGATGAGGGCTGCTGTGCGAGTGAAGGACCCCTCTCTAGCATTCTACAATGAGAAAATCCGGCCTATCATTCAACGTAGATGGGACAAGTTGAACACTCCTTTGCATATGGCTGCCTTTGCCTTGAATCCTAAGTCGTACAAGGCTAGACCGGGTAGAGTGACATCGACTCAGGATGATGAGGTGAAGGCAGGTTTCTTTAGGTGCATAGAGAAGATGTTTGATTCCAGAGATGCCGACACAATTCGCACTGAGTGGGGAAGATTTGCCACTCTTAGAGGCTATTTAGATGCGGCAAAGATGGATATAGACACTATGCCACAGGAGGACCCACTTTTGTGGTGGAATTGTCATGGCCCAAAATCTTTGACCACCACTCTAGCCATTCTTCTGCTATCCTAGGTTTCTAGTTCTTCAACTATTGAGAGGAACTGGTCTACATATAGCTTCATCCACTTTCTTAAGAGGAACAAACTTACCTCTAAGAGAGCAGAGAAGCTTGTGGCTGTACACAGTGCTTTGTGTCTCATGGACCGCAAGACACTTGTGTACAAGGAGAGTCCAGCGACATGATGGGATGTAGAGCCAAAGGAGCCTTCACAGATTGATGAGGATGATCCTAAAACAGTGCGAGACACGCAATGGATTTCAAAGAATTGATTAATAACCGCAAGAATAGCAAGTTTCTAATAAGAAATTGCTAAGAAGATCGTAGAAGATCTTACTAAAATAGAATATACACTATTGAGCATTAATACTAAAATTAACATTATTTTAATATTCTAATACCCTCCCTTAATGCTCAATCTATTAACTGAACCTATAGACCCCTTGAATTTTACAAATTTATCAGGACCAAGGGGCTTGGTGAAGATGTCTGCTGGCTGCTCTGAGGTAGGAACATACAGCAACTGGATAGATCCGTCTTCAACCAGCTGTCGAATATAGTGACAATGAGTTTCCACATGCTTGGTTCTTTCATGGAAGACTGGATTCTTGGCGAGTTTGAGCACTCCTTGATTATCACAAAACAAGGGAGTTGGACCTGCCTGGGAGACATGCATATCCACAAGCATTCGTCGAAGCCAAACCGCCTCACAAGATGCCTTAACTGCTCCCCGATACTCTGCTTCTGTCAACGAGAGAGCCACTGCCTGCTGCTTCTTACTAGTCCATGTGATAGCACCAGATCCCAAACTAAACACATACCTTGCTGTAGATTTACGGTCATCAACCGAACCTGCCCAATCAGAATCTGTGTAACCACTGAGTGTAGGATTAGAATTCCGAGTGTACAGAAGTCCATAATCAGGAGTGCCACTCACATAACGCAGTACACGCTTTGCTGCTATCCAATGATCAGCCTTGGGAGCTGTCATGAAGCGTGAAATGGAGCTCACTGCAAAACTGATGTCAGGTCTAGTGGCAGTAAGATAGATGAGACTGCCCACTAGTTGCCTAAATAGAGATTCATCTACAACTGGTGAAGATGACTGAGCTGAAAGTTTGAGCCCGGGTTCCATAGGAGTAGAGGTAGGTTTGCAATCCTGCATTCTGAACCTGTCCACAAGACTTCTGGCATACTTGGACTGAGAGAGAAAGATACTGTTCTCAGTCTGCCAAACTTCAACTCCTAAGCAGTAATGTAGAAGTCCCAAATCTGTCATATCAAAGGTGCGGTACAAATCCTATTTGATCCCAGTGATCAAATGTGCTAAACTGCCAGTAATGATTAAGTCATCCACATAAACAACCACAAACAGAACATCATAACTAGTATGTTTGATATACAGGTTTGCATCAGATGGACTCCGCTGAAAACCATGATCTGTTAGGTACTTATCAATTTTCATGTACCAAGCCCGAGGAGCTTGTTTCAGACCATAGAGTGCTTTGACTAGTCTACAGACCTTCTGTTCTTGACCAGCAACCTTGAATCTTGGGGGTTGCGTCATGTAGACTTCTTCCTGTAAGTCACCATTCAAAAAGGCACTCTTGACGTCCATCTGATGGACTTTCCAACTGAACTGGGCTGCCAAGGCAAGAATGAGCCGTATGGTACTCATTTTGGCTGTAGGAGCAAAAGTCTCCTCGTAGTCAATGCCTTCTTTTTGTGAGAACCCATGAGCAACAAGACGAGCCTTATACTTGTCTAGGGTTCCATCAACTTTGTATTTTACTTTGTACACCCATTTGCAGCTAATGGGCTTCTTCCCTAAAGGAAGATCAGAAAGGGCCCAAGTGTGATTCTTCTGAAGACTCTGGAACTCAGCTTCCATAGCCTGTTCCCACTCAGGTATACCTTTAGCCTCTGAATACGTCTGAGGCTCAAAAACACTGTGTATGTTAGCCGTGAGAGCAAAATTGACTGTATGTTGCTGTTTGCTCTTATTACAGGAGGTTCTACCCTCAATGAGCTCAGTATCCCTGAGATCACCAATGGTCTTGGCCCACCATTTAGGCCGGAGAGTAGAAGTGCTAACATTTGGAGGAGCTGGAAGAGGGTCAGGATCAGGAACAGGAGCAACAGGAGGAGGATTATTCTCCAGAGGGAACTCAGGTAGTGCATCATCGAAAATAGATTCTGCATCATCCCTCCCATCAGGCGAACCTAATGGAAGAAGAACACTATGAGGCTGATCCTCAGAACACTGCTCAGAAGAAGGGGACTGAAAGAATCCTCTGTCTTCATCAAATACAACATCACGACTGAAGATAAGACGTTCAATGTCTATATCTATCAGTCTGTAGGCCTTATGGTGATCACTGTATCCTGTCATCATGAGTTTTTGACTTTTGGAATCCAACTTGGAGCGCTTAGCATTTGGAATCCAAACATAGGCAACAGAGCCAAAAACCTTCAGGTGGCTGATCTTAGGCTTCCAACCAGACCAAACCTCTTCTGGAGTCTTCCCCTTAATAGCCTGAGTAGGGGAACGGTTAAGGAGGTAGACAGCAGTAAACATTGCTTCAGCGCAATACTTATTCGAAACACTCCTGTGTTGTAACATAGAGCGAGCCATCTCAACAACCGTACGATTGCGACGCTCGACAACACTGTTTTGTTGAGGAGTGTAGGGTGTAGTCAATTGGCGTTTGATGCCATGGGTATCACAGAAGTTGGAGAATGCAGAAGAACAAAATTCCCCCCCGTTATCTGTCCTAAGAGTAATGATGCTACATCCAGACTCTTTTTCAATGAAGGACTTAAACTTCTGAAAGATACTAAATACATCTGATTTGTGTTTAAGAAAGTACACCCACATCTTTCTACTAAAATCATCTACAATAAGCAAAAAGTATTTGCAACCAGTAACAGAAGATGTATTCATAGGACCACAAATATCAGCATGAAGTAATTGAAGTACCTTAGATGCGCGCTAAGACTTTCCATGTGTGAATGAAGTTCGATGCTGTTTGCCAGCTTGACAGGCGCCACATACTCCAAGATGCTGAGTCTGAATATCAGGTAACCCTGAAACAAGTCCCTCCCGAGATAGCTAAGAGAGATACTGAATGTTGAGATGTCCATATCTCTGATGCCACAAAGTGCCGAGAGGAGAAACACGAGCTGCCAGAGCCACTTCAGGAGAATCACCAGTGTCAGGAAGCCTGTATAGGCCATGATCCTCTAGACCAACAACAACAGTAAGACGAGTCTCCTGATCAATGATGGAACACTTGTGAGGATTGAAGACCACATCTAGCTGAGGAGAATTCCTCATAATTTGACTGACAGAGAGCAGATTAAGTTCCATACCAGGAACATAGTACACATTCAGGAAGATGAGATTCTTGCCACTAGACTGTATCTGAACAGTGCCTCTGCCAACAACTGTATACTCCTCACCTCTGCCAAATACAACGGAATCACTGAAAGATGAGAAGTCTGTAAACCAGTCACGCCGATGAGAAAAGTGACGTGACGCACCAGAGTCGATGTACCAAGCAGAAGACCAGGCATGATTTGAAGACCTCTTAGCCATAAAGGCATAAAAGGCAGACTCCTTCTGCTTGGAATGTTTAGCAACATGCGCCTTTTGGTGTGACCCTCCCTGCTTCTTTTGTTCAGAAGTGAGCCTCTGACGACAATCTTTCTTCATATGGCCATACTTGTGACAGTAATTGCACTACACATTCTTCTTCTTAGCACCATCCTGTGTCTGAGAAGAGCCTTTCTGCTGAAAAGACTGAGAGGACTGAAATTTGCCTTTATCCTTGTGAAAGGATTGGGCTGTGAAGGCATTTTTCAAGGAGGCTGACGTAGGACCACTACCAAACCGTTGTTTCCAGCGATCCTGCCGTAGAAGTTTGGTGCACAATTTTGAAAACTTCAGGTCAACATTAGTTGAAGTAATATTGAGGGTCTCAATGAAGTGTTCATACGATTTCGGAAGACTTTTCAGAGTGATTAATACCATGTCTTCTTCCTCCATAGTCCGACCAATAGCTTCGAGTTGATCTCGAATGCCTGTAATCCTCGTGAGGTGTTCCTGTAAGGACATGCGTTCGTCCATCATAATGGAGAACAACTGATTCTTCAAAAAGAATGCTCGGCTCTTGTCGGATGTCTCATGCAATTCCTTCTGATGCTTCTAGATGTCGAAAGCTGTCTTGCCGGAAGGAATCTGTGGTAACTGATCATCAGTCACGGAGAGTTTGAGAAGCATAACTGCCTCCCGATTGCGTTCATCAAACTTATCTTGATCTGCACCAGGTGTACCAGGACTGAGCTCTTTTCCCAAAACAAGCTGGTCAAGACGCCTATATTCGAAAATGGTCAACATACGCTGTTTCCAGATGTTGTAATTGTTGCCATTAAAGTGTTGACTGCCTTCTAACATCAGGTTGGTTAGAGAAGCCATTTGCACGTTTCCCAAGGCACGGAAAACGACAGGAAGAGATAGGTACAACTGCAACAGGCACGGATTTCAAGATAAGTCTCGGCTGATCCGGAAAAAACTGACTGGTCCCTGAAAGCTGAGAGGAAACCCAGAAGGAATCTGAAAACCAAATTCAAATCCGCTGGCTCGAAAATTGAGGCATGGAAAACGATGCACCCAAAAAAATCGGACAACTACCTAGATTAGGATTCGAAAAACCCACCAAGAATATGCTGTTTGAATGTGAATCCGTGGGCTCGAAAATCGAGGCACCCAAAATTTTTTGATGATGACCCAGTTGAGAGCTCAAAAAACCTAGAAGGAATCTGTAATTGAAAAAATTTTCCGACTTGAAATAAAGGGTATAAACCCTAGCCGAAAATCAGAAACCCTAGGTCGTGAAAATAAATTAGCAGAGCTGCCAGAAAATTTCGAAATCCGCAGTTAAAAAACCCGAAAATCGCATCGCAGATTTAGAAAACGCGAACAAGAATTGCAGGAAAACCTCCAAAAAAAAGAAATAAAATCGCGCGGGCTGTATGAGAGCCGAGAATAGGGGCGAAAAGCACAGACCCAGAAAAACGGACGCGAAAAATCGCGTTTTCTGAGTTAGCAAACAAACGCGGGTAGAGGAAAAAAATCCTCAGAACAGACCCACGAATACAAATCGCGATTTTTGCAGACGAAAGCCCTTAGGATGAATGAGAATAATTTCGAAAATTTTCAAAAAAGAAAAATTTCGAAAAAAATTCACCTATAGCTCTGATACCATAAAACAGTGCGAGACACGCAATGGGTTTCAAAGAATTGATTAATAACTGAATGAGCAAGATGCTCATAAATAATACAAGAGTATTTACAAGAATAGCAAGTTTCTAATAAGAAACTGTTGAGAAGATCGTAGAAGATCTTACTAAAATAGAATATACACTATTGAGCATTAATACTAAAATTTACATTATTTTAATATTCTAATAGATCCTACCACTTCAGATGCAAGGCTAGTTGGTGTGAGCTTGAGGGATCTTGATCTTCAGGTGTCCAACAGTTCCAGTGAGGAGGAGTTCGCAGATGATTAGAGGCCTACATTAGCTACATTTTGAGTTTTGTCATTTTGTCTTTGACTCGAGTCTCTTTTGTAATGCTATTGCTACACGTATTTGTATTTGGCTACTCATTGTAATGATGAATCATGTAATCATCTTTATTATTATAGACTTTGCAATGGCATCAGATATTCATATTTTCGTTTTCCTTTTGCAATATAATAGAAATCTCCAATTTGACAATTTCATTTGTCAAAATTTATTTAGCAATTAGCATTGAAGAAGTCTTGGTATTTAGATTTAGTATTTCAAATTTCCTATAGTTTCATTTGAAATGTAATTCTTATACTGTTATATTGTCATACATATTTTCAAAACTAGTTTTTCAAGTACTATATGTATATATATAATTATATCAGCACCACCACCCCCCCGCCGCCGTCCCCAAACTTTGGCCCTTGGTCCCCCCGTCCCCAATGCTCGTGGAACACTGTTGTAAAGTGCAAGTATCTCTCCTTGATTTGGTAGTAATAATAATTTTTGCTTCCATGTTAATTGGAATAATATGATCATTGAGTCCTCATTTATACTCTATTAAAATTAGATTTAGGTTGTAAATGTTATTCAATAGTACCATAAATTGTTAGATTAGTTGGTGGTTGAGTTCATAGTGTTTGGCGTTACAAATGTTGAATGGTAGTTGAGAGTTAAAGGATTTGTATCTCAATAATTATCTAATTTTATTTTGTAATTTATTTTTATTTCTTTTATTCCTCGCTTTCATTCCAATTTGGGAACAATAGATGAGAGTAGTTTAAAAAAAAACTTAATTTCCTTAAGCCATTCTAAGTTAAGGTAGTGCTTAGATGTATAAAAACATGTGTTTGGTAAAGTGTAATGACCATAATAAAATCAATCATAAATTAAGTTGCCTTAGGCTAGGTAATCCATTCATAAAACTTTGAAATAGAAAAGGGTTGTTCTACTGGCGTGGATGCCTTACATTTGGTTTAGGTTATTACTTTTTTTATTATTTTATAAATTGTATACGTGCTTAATGAGTCAGCTTGATTAAAGTATTTCTCCATGAATTGATCTTTCTTTTGGTGATAAGAAAATAAGTAGGTAGAGAGGCCTTCCTAGCATAAATTCCTTATACACATTGATGTGAGCAAGGAGTATGAATTTCCTTATATCAAGCACACCCTATTAAAGTATGAGACATGCTTGTTAATGTAAATTAAATTTATTTCAGACTGATGCATTTCTTACAATATGCAGATTATAATGTACTGATTTCTTCTTTTGATTTCAGGGTATGTATTCAAAATTTAATCCTTAACAAATATGAATGTTAATAATGATAATGTATTGATGAGATGCTGATGTACTTCTTTTCTTCAAGTCTGAGATTGCCGATCAAAGGGAGAGAGAGCATTTTTTATATATATATGTCTTCTCTTTATGATATTGGCATGTATAAATATATATGTGGAGAGACACTTCATGAGAGGACATGTCTCCACAATGTGGAGCCATGTTCGTGATGAATACTAAGAGGGCGGGGGGGGGGGGGGGTTAATTAGTATGCCAAAAATCTTTGTACTTAAACACTTTACTAGTTAACACACATGCAAACCAAATAGCAAATAATGCATTCACCCACAGAAGCACAATCACCATAACGCAATAGATTTTGACGTAGAAACCCAAATGGGAAAAACCACGGTGAGATGAAACTCACAAGTAACTATTTGCAGAATAGGAACCAGACCGGTTAAGGTCAGACTGGTTAAGGTCATACAATGTTCTTTACCAGAATAGATCCTGTTAGGAATCTCAATCTCTGTTAGGAGATAAGTCCGATTAAAGACTACCTTGCTAGAGGATTTTAGATCCACAGATGTGAACCACCTTGTTAGAGGATTTACAAAAGGCTTTTTGGGCCTACCCGGTTAAGGGCTTCAAACTTGTCGAAGATGTGAGTAATCAACAAGTGAGTGATCTCGCAAATAGCACAGATTGCTTGGTTAGATCCTTGATAGCTCGTTCCTAATGCATTCCAGCATTACTTCAATCTTCAACACATTCACACTCTACCTTCTCTCACAGACCTGAACGTCTCTTCTATAATCACACTTACAAAAACTCATCAACCACCTTAAACCCTAGCAACAACTTAAAACCCTAGACATGATGTCCTTATAAAAGAATCTGATTTCATGTCGGTCCAATAGGATTACAATACAATTTCCTAGGTTCAATGCATCTAGACATATTTGGTAACACGACACAAAAAGCACCACCAGAGTGTCGGCACCGCAAAACAATCGGTGGATGGTAACTCATCACAAAATGCCGGTTGGTAACTCATCACAAAGTATTACCGGTTCATACAAAATACCAGTTTAAGCAAAATACCGGTTGCCGGTTTGACAAAATGAAGATTGGGAAATATGAGTTGTGCCGCTTCGTTCTTTCGTACCACTTGAGATCCTTGAACCGCTTGGGGTCTTCATACCGCTTGAGACCGGTAAACACTTTCTGCAAAATACCGATAGTCTAAAGACTATAATACATCATACCGGTTGGAACAAATACCGGTTGAGCTTTAACTCATACATACAAAAAGTGATCTCAAATCAAGTGTGTCCATCAATGACAATCACAACATCAATCATAAAAAATGCCAACAGTTCGCTCATGACATGGCCCTCTCTCAAACAATACAACACTTGCCAAAGGGTGCTTTCGAGAGACCCGATCCTCAATCGGTTTAGTTAACATAAAAGCCAAAAAAAACAATATTATGAAAGCCGCCGATCTGCTGTGCATTACATTTGATCATCACTCTATCCAGGTATGTTTGATATTATAAATACGATCATTTCTTGATCTGTTATATATAAAACAATGTTGTCGTCAATGATCATTGCTCGAAACATGGCAAGAGAAGATGAAATAGAATGTGATTACACAAATTAATATACTTGTATCTGTATAGTATTTCGATCAAATACAAGGATGATGGTTTTACAAAGTATTTGAAATAATTATTCTTATAGGCACAAGAAATGTGTATGTGTGTATGTATGTCAGTTCACACACACACACACACACACACACATATATATAAACGATCATCCCTATATTTGACCGAAGCTACTATACATCAACACTCCCTCTTAGCTAGGGAAGATAATCAAGTATATATCAATGGAGATATCACCTAACTTGTGATATCAGAGGATGTTTCAAGAACATCAAGTCACATGAAATTCTTCACATATACAACCAAGTTATGGTATGTGCACTGACATCATGTCTCATGATGTCTACCATAACAATTCATGGCATTTCCATCGATATTACGTTGCATAATATCCGCCATGATTATCTCATAAGGAGCATAATGATATTCAATTGATATCAAGTCTCATGAAATCTACTAATAAGTCCAAGAGATACTAACTATCATGACATGTCCATAAATATCAAGTCACATGATATTCATCATGATAGTGAATTAATCATTGTAAAGTTGTCACCTTACAATGTTAGATACAAGTGTTCATTATTTGAAAGATCGTCACCTTTCAATAATGTACATAGGGTAGGCCCACAAGTCATAGAGTCACACATATGACAAAAGAGTTTACACATTAAACATCTTTATTTATATTAATACAAATGAAACAATTTTGAGATTCAATCTCAATAACTTACATTTCAACCATACCAAGTTTCTTCCTGAAGTGTTCAACTTTCACTTTGGGGAGAGGCTTGGTGAGAATGTTTGCTGTTTGATCGCTTGTATTAATATACTCCAACTGGATCACATTCCTTTCTATCATGTCTCTCACGTAGTTGTAAGGAATCTCTATATGTTTCAATCTATCATGGAATACTAGATTTACAAACAGTTTGATGCAACTTTGATTGTCACAGTGGATGATAGTAGGTTTTAGAGGCTCACCAAATAATCCCACAAGCAGTTTTCAGAGCCATACTGCTTCTCTTGCTCTCAAAGATGCTGCAATATATTCGGCTTCTGTTGAGCTTTGAGCTATTGAAGACTGTTTTTTGCATATCCAAGAAATCATAGCTGATCCCAAACTGAAGCAACACCTTGATGTGCTTTTCCGATCAGTCACACTTCCAGCCCGATCAGAATCAGAGTATCCATGTAGATTTAGGTCAACATTTTTTATATTTGAGACCATATCCAATAGTACCTTGAAGGTACCTCAATATATGCTTCGCAGCAACAAGATGTATCTCTCGAGGTTCACACATAAACTGGCTCAAAGCATTCATTGCATAGCAAATATCCGGTCGAGTGTTAACCAGGTACATCAGTGATCCAATTATCTGTCTGTAAAGAGTAGGATTTGCAAGTCTGGATTTTGCTGCTGCTTCTTTTAGTTGATGTAAGTTGGTTTGTATGGGTGTCGACATTGGTCTGCAGTTCCACATCCCAAATCTCTTCAGAATATCAATAGTGTATTTCCCTTGATTTAGAAAAATACTATCTGATTTCTGCCAGACTTCCAATTCAAGGAAGTAATGTAAATTGCCCAAGTCTTTCATATCAAATTCTGATGCCAAGTCCTTCTTACATTGAACAATAAGGTGATCTTCTCTTGTAATTAGCAGATCATCAACATATAGGATTAGTATCAACATATCACTATTAATTACTTTAAATAAAGATTTGGATCTGCATCATTCTTGGAGAATCCTAGACCCAATAGATCGTTGTCAATCCTCTCATACCAAACTCAGGGAGCCTGTTTAAGTCCATATAAGGCTTTCTTCAGTTTGCACACATGTGAAGCTGCATCATGAATCACAAAACCTTCAGGTTGTTCTAGATAGACTTCTTCTTCAATAGGCCCATTCAAGAATGCAGTTTTCACATCCATCTGATGGATCTTCTCGTCTTTAGCTGTTGCAATAGCTATGACTGCTCAAACGGAGGTATACCGGGCAATAGGTGCAAATGTCTCTTCATAATCAATACCTTCCTTCTGTGAGAATCCTCTAGCAACAAAACATGCTTTATGTTTCTCTATACTGCCATCTGCAACATGTTTAATTCTGAAGAGCCACTTTGACGAGACAACAAATTTCTCTTTTGGTCTAGGAACAATGTCCCAAACATCATTTTTCAGAATGGATTGATACTCTTTTGTCATAGCATCCTTCCAAACTTGATGCTTGAGAGCTTCTGTAACACCAGTAGGTTCAGAATTAATGATTTCACTCATTAATGCATCATATGTTAACTTGCGAGGTCTTTTGCTTTTCTCTGAATGTCCCTTTAGGTGCTGCATGCATTTCTGCTTCCTGTATCATCTTTCTAGCCCAAAGTGGTCTTTTGTGATTATTGCCCGGTTCCTCTTCCTGAATCTCTGGAGGAATCCGACTTTCATTTGTGGTTTCATCTGGATACTCCCTCTGAAACTCAGGAGTAGGATCCTCTTCCATACCTTTATGTGAAGCTGGTATTTCTAGCTCATTTGATCTCTTAGCCTTCTTAAAGGCAATGTCTTCTTCAAAAATGACATCTTTACTTAGTTCAATTTGTCTCTATCCAGGTATGTATATTCTCTAAGCTTTTGAAGTTTCACTAGAGCCTACAAAAATTCCTTTTATTTCAAAAGGTTCTAGTTTCAACCTCTTCTCTTTAGGCACATGGATGTAAACTGAGCAAACAAATATCCTAAGTGACTGATATCAGGTTTTACACCAGTAAAGGCTTCTTTAGGAGTTTTGTTATCCAAGTGTGAGTGAGAACATCTATTTTGAATGTATACAGTTGTATTAGATGCTTCAGCCCAAAATGAGGTTTCTAAGTTTTGATCATAAAGCATTGCCCTAGCTGCTTCTACAATAGTCCTGTTTTTCCTCTTAGCAACTCCATTTTGTTGGGGATTATAGGGTACAGTGAACTCCCTCTTAATCCCTGCATTTACACAAAATTCTTTAAAGATGTCAGAAGTATACTCTTTCCCATTGTCTGTTCTAAGTATTTTAATTTTCTTCCCGGAAGAGTTTTCTGTAAGAGCTTTGAATTCCTTAAACCTTTAAAGGATCTCTTCCGATTCCTTGCACCTGAGGAAGTATATCTAGGCCTTCCTGGAGAAGTCATCAACAAAAATTACATAATACAAAAATCCTCCTATGGAGGGTACAGACATCGGTCCACATAAATTAGAGTGGACTAATTCTAATACAACTTTAGTCCTACTCAAACTGTTAGGAAAAGTACCCTTAGTATTTTCCCCCAAGGCACACCCTTTACATGACCCATTATGAGTTTGATTTAGTTTAGGTAGTCCAGTTACAAATTTATCCATAGAAGTTAGGGCATGAAAGTGAATATGGCCTAATCTTCGATGCCAAATCTCATTTGAGTCAGAAGTCTCATGAATAAGGGCTTGATTTGACTTAGTGCAAAGTTTGTATAGGTGTCCTTGTCTTATGCCTATAGTTTGGGCCTTCTTTATGGGTGAGTTCTGTTAAAATAATATTAATATCTTCTATAATGGTCATCTTCTATTTTTAGTGGTCATCTTCTATTTTTAGTTGTCGACTCATTTAGCTTTTTAGTTAATTAGCTTTTAAGCTTAATTTAGCTTTCACGTTTAATTTAGCATTTAGCTCTTTAATCTTTTACTTTAACGTTATGTTCTAATTATAGAACATCGTCTTGTAACCTCTATATATACGTGTGTATATCGTTCAACGTAATTATCCGATTATTGAATCATTCATTCAATTTCATTTTCATGGTATCAGAGCGGGTCGATGGGATTCTTTAAAGTTTGGCGAATTTTTTAATAAAAATTCATAGCCTTCTTTTTGGAATATTTTTTAGAATTTTTAAAAAAAAAAAAATAAAAAAACGATTTTGCTTTTTTGAAGGCTTTTTGAGGGTTTCTGGTTCATTGGCGAATTTCTTTGTGCTGGGCAGCAGTTCATGTTTTTTTTTGCAGATTGAAAATTTTCCTAGGGTTTCTACAATTTTCGACTAAGGTTTTGACCCTTTAGTTCAAGTCAAAATTTTATTTTGTTTGCAAATTTTTGGCGGGTTTTTCGAGACCTCAATTAGGTCATTGTTAGATTTTTCTGGGTGCATCGTTTTACGTGCCTAAATTTTTGAGCCATCGGATCTACATTTTGTTTTCAGATTCTTGGTGGGTTTTTTGAGAGCTTTTCTGGGTTGGTCTCAGATTTTCTGGGTGCCTCGTTTTTTGGCCATGCTAGGACTTTACCCTCCATTAATGTAACCTTGTATCCGTTATCTTCAAGAAGTGATATAGATATTAAATTTCTCTTAATACCTGGCACATATAGTACCCCAGTGAGTTGAATAGAGATCCTGGATTTCAACTTGATGGTGCGGGTTCTAACTCCTTTTATCGGATGTGCAGAATCATCCCCAATTGTAACTTCTTCATCAGATTCTTCTACCATAGTTTCTAAGTGATCTCGGTATCCTGTAATGTGCCTTGATGATCCACTGTCAATTACCCATGTGTTGAGTTTGTTTGAAACTTGACTGGACAATGCTGAGTAGAAAGCAAATTTCTCAGAATCATGTTCTATATCTGTCTTTCCAACTTTAGCAAATGAGGCTTGTTTTGTTTTGTCAGGGCACTTGATTGCATAGTTTCCATATTGATCAAACCTAAAACATTGAATTTGAGACAGTTCTTTTCTCTGCTTGGATGAACCTTTTCCATTAGACTCTTCCTTTTGAAGTTCTTCTTACCTTTCTTATGAGAATTTGTGTTAAGAATATGAATATCCTTATCTATAGGTTTTTGCTTTCCTTTTGTTATTTGCCTTGACTCTTCTTGTAGATAGTCAGATCTTAATCGATCAAATTTAGGAAGCTTGGATCTTGTGCTTATCCCTTGAACAAATGACTCCCATGAATTTGGTAGACCGCCTAAGGTTGTTAGTGTCAACTCCCTGCTATCAATTTCATATCCAACTGTTGATAGTTGATCCCTTAGTTCAGTAATTCTTATGAAGTATGCATTGATAGATTCTCCCTTGTTCATACTTATATTATTGATTTGTCTCTATAGAGCAAGGGTTCTGCCTGTATTATTTACTTTAAATGCACTCTCGAGAGATTTGAACATAAGGTATGTAGTTTCATGTTTTGCCAATATAGGTACAATGTGATCCCTGACTGCATCCACTATGAGTTTCATGGCTCTCTCATTGCTCTCGATACATTGAGTTTTCTCAAGATCATCTTTAGGTTCAGCTTTATTTTCTTTTACAAAGGAGTCTAATTTATTCTCCATTAGTAGCATCATGATTCTGAGCTTCCAAGATGTATAGTTGTTTGCTCCTTTGAGTTGGTCTTCAAATCTAATCATATTTGATATTGTGAAGAATGAAATGTGACTGCAATATCAATAGATGATAGTTTGATATCTCAAATTTAATTTGGATCTTCTTTACCAAAACTTTGATACCATGTTAAAGTAAATTAAATTTATTTCAGACTGATGCAATTCTTACAATATGCAGATTATAATGTACTGATTTCTTCTTTTAATTTGAGGGTATGTATTCAGAATTTAATCCTTAACAAATATGAATGTTAATAATGATAATGCATTGATGAGACACTGATGTACTTCTTTTCTTCAAGTCTGAGATTGCCGATCAAAGGGAGAGAGAGCATTTTTTATATATATATGTCTTCTCTTTATGATATCGGCATGTATAAATATATATGTGGAGAGATATCTCATGAGGGGACATGTCTCCACAATGTGGAGCCATGCCTGCTCATGACATGGCCCTCTCTCAAACAATACAACACTTGTCAAAGGGTGCTTTCGAGAGGCCCGATCCTCAATCGGTTGAGTTAACATAAAAACCAAAAAAACAATATTATGAAAGTCGCCGATCTGCTGTGCATTACATTTGATCATTACTCGGTCCAGGTATGTTTGATATTATAAATACGATCATTTCTTGATTTGTTATATATAAAACAATGTTGCCGTCAATGATCATTGCTCGAAACATGGCAAGAGAAGATGAAATAGAATCCGATTACACAGATTAATATACTTGTATCTGTATAGTATTTCGATCAAATACAAGGATGATGGTTTTACAAAGTATTTGAAATAATTATTCTTATAGGCACAAGAAATGTGTATGTGTGTATGTATGTCAGTTCACACACACATACATACTTATATATATATATATATATATAAATAATCAATATAAACGATCATTCTTATATCTGACTGAAGCTACTATGCATCAACACTACTCCTTCCATGTGATCAACGTCTCACTATATTTGGTACCTAGTGAATCACAACCTTAAATGCTACATAATGAGGCTTTTGACATCATGTGTACCATGATTTGAAGTGCTTTCTTAATAAACCTTTGAAATGTAGGATGAGATTCCCCCTCAGTTTAGCCATACAAACCATAAGTGAGATTCAACATGCTCACGAGGATTAAATTCCTTTTTGGTAGCAAACCATAGAAGATACTATTGTCAAAAAGGGCTTGAACTTAGATTTTAGAGGAATAGAGAGTCCTTATAAGAATTTTTAAAGAGTTATTCATTTTCATAATCTAAGCATGTGTATTATCAAGCACTCCTTTTGAATGTGACACCCATTCGTAATCGTCGACCTAAGGGTCACAATGTGAGATCCTTAGAATTCTCCTGTTATTTGGGTTGTATGGTGCATCTTATTTGTGAGGATGCCCTTGGGTAAATTTGGAATGCATGGAATACTCAGCCATAGCTTTGTTTGGGGATCTTAATGCCATTAGTGTGTGTGATACTTCCATGTTGTTCCGTGATTTCTTAATGTAACACAAAGAGATTAAACAAAAAAAAAATTGTTATATTATATTAAATGTTTTTCTTTTTGTCATGAAATTTTTGGCAATTGCATTTTTAATTTTTTAATTATGTTTTCTCAATCGGCCTGGGCGTATTTCACGATGGACATGCTCATTTATTTAATTTTATATTTCATGGTAGAGATTTACTGTGGTAAGCATATCGTGCATCCGACATTAGGAGACAAAGTAGGCATCTTATAAAACTGTATATTAAAATTAAACATTTTATATTTATCATTTACATATATTTATTACTCAAGAAATGAAACTTAAGGTCATGGGTTGGGAGAGAGGGAGAAACAAGATGGAGATATATTCTCAAAACTGGACATAAGTTCCCCGCCAAAGTTTGTTTTAATCTATTGTAAACTACTTCATGACAAACACCAAAATTAAGTCTATTCTTCTATACTTAGGTGTAATAGAATTAAGTAGATATTTAGAAACTTAGATTAGTTATAGTAATATTTAAAAAGTAAGTACAATCATTTATTAAAAAATAGTTAGAAAGGAATTTTAAATCTACACTTAATAATGTATATGTTAATGACCCTCATACAATCTCAGTATATGTTTCTCATCAAATCACATACCTACAACACTCTAATGCATCGCATACTTGTCGACAAAAGGTCAACACTAACTAAAGTAATCAATATTAATGGTCAAAGAGATATATATCACCACTTATTTTGTAAATTTAATTTTCCTAATTTCAACACTATGATTATGTTAAAAACAATTTTAGATGTGTATTATTATGCATAACAAAAAAAATTGCTCATAACATGTAGCAAAATATTTGTCGTTTAAATGAATTCCAAAGACATACAAATATATAGATTGCACTTCTTGCTATACACTAACTCTATATTAATTCTTCTTGTAGAATCATCTAGGTGACGTTGAATGTCTTCAATTCTATATTCAACAAAAATCAAAGTTTAAAATATTGACAGACATGACTGAAGATTGCTAAATTGACCCATGTTAAAATTCACCATATATTGTTGTATCAAGCCGCGTAAATGATGTCACTCGTGTCAGAAACAATATCTAATATCCTATCAAAGACTTCTAATACATGCTTCTGATGTCCTACCATTTTTTTAATGAAGTACTTATAAATTCAACTCTATACCTCTAAGACAGCTTATATAAATTACAATCAGCATAACTATTGCACCTTCTTTTGGTGCAAGTGTTAGTTATAGGAAGGATGAAGTAGAGAGAGCTGTGGGAACCATTTTTTATTAAAAATTTGCCAAAGTTGTAGAGTAGATCATCAAGGTAAATTTTCAAATTCCAATTTCTATTTATCTTTTTATTTTCTAATGTTGCAATTTACTAATTTATGTAATTTTTTGATATTTAGATGTTAAAACTGTTAGTCAGGGTTCTATGATTAGCAGATGGGGATCAAAACTCCATGGGGTATTGTTGACGTGTATTTTGTACACAATCATACACAGAATAAAATACCCAAAGGCATCTTATCCTCTCTTGAATAAAGTCGCTAACTGCTGAAGATATCGCAAGAAGGATCAGTTAGGATGACTCCAATGTTCTTTTTAGTAGGGTCTCTACGTGTGGATAAGCACCAGTGGTCGTTGTGATTGCTGTGTCATCAAGGGGCGTTACATCGCCGAAGAATTTCCTAAACTAAACAAGCTTTTAAAAAATAACAAAAGAGTAGGGTTTGCAAGAGGTCTAATCTAGTCTAACCCTAAGAATGACTTAATGTGGACAAGACTCGGTGAGATTCTACCAACTTCAATATTGCCATAAATTAACAACTCAATTGAAATTGATGCGATCTTCTAAGGTAACAAATGATTTTTCAATGCATCAAAGATCAAGGACACTACCATGAAGGTACATATCCAGGATACAACAACGATTGAAGGTTTAAGCGATTCAAATATCTCCAGTTGACCACGCAAGGCGTTCCTACAATCAGCAAGAAGCTAGTGGTTTGGAAAGCGAATCCTACCAAAGATCAAATCCAACACTTTGTCCTTCGAACTAAAACACTACTTTGATTGAGAATGATTCAAGAAAATGAACAACCATGAAGATAACCACAAGAATAGCAATAAAACACCATAACTTCAATATTTTATTGATCTCAAAGCCATCATGTACAACAATTGTTTGAATTCCTTTCTCAAAGCTCAATCTTGCTACAAAAGTAAATTGCTTCTAAACTCTAATCTCTAATTCTCTAATGCATCAATAATTTCTAACTCTCTCTGATTGATTTCAAAATGAAAAGAAATGAGGGTATAAATAGCATCCTCAATTACAATGAACGGTTCAGATTGAAAGAAAATCAATGGCCAAGATTATGACACCTAAACCCTAATTAGGGTTTATTACAAATAGCCCCCTTTTTACTGAACAATATTAAATGCATAGCCAAATATTAAATTTGGCACAAAAATCTAGGAGACATAGACCAATGACAATTAAGGTGCCATGTCATCTATAACAACCTCTCATCTAGAATCTTATTCCCTTTCCAATGCTCCTTTTTAGCATATGCAATGAATCTTGATACGATTCCTTCGATCTCAGCAATTGGAATCTCAGGAAGATTCCTCATTCTTTCTTCCAAGTGGATGACCTGATCAAATGCCTTGAGAAGAGCAGCGTCCCATCTAGGTTCAAGTTCCTTAGTCTTTTCAATCAGGAGCATGGTAGCAAACATCTGGTCCCGTTGCTCATCTGTGATAACATTAGCATCTTTGCAAAAGATGACCTTAATTCTATCCTCCAATTCCTGCAAATCCACATCTGTCTCAACTTCGATCCTCCTGCCAAGAATGGTACGTAGTACCTCAAATACTCTGTCTTGGATCGGGTGGATAACCTCCTCAACATGGCTACATCTAGTACTGATGTCCTCAAAGAGAACTTCCTTCATCTGGAGTAAGGTTGACCACTGAAGCAAACTATGAGGTCCTCCATCCATTATCTTTTCCTGTGCTAGGACCTTCCTTGATGTTTGTCTGATTACTTGCAAGACGGGAATGATAACATCTTTAGTATGAGCAAAAGCGGTTACCGTTATCATCAAGTTGTGGATGATCTCAAGAACTTGGATAGCTCGGTGAATAGTCTGCATCATCCTTGTAGCAAATTCCATAGCAACGGTATGAGATTTGTCGATCCATGAGCTCATAAGCTGGACCAAACTCCTGACTCTCTCTGCTTCACCAATTGATTGAAGGGGAAGTGCCTGTACGGGTGATCTTGCTGGATCCTGACGTCCTAAAGGTTGATTGAGATGGCTGAAATATGTTCTCCATGCACCGACCTCTCTCTCAAGCTTCCTATTTTTCTCCATTTCTTCTCTAAGCTTGTCTTTCAATGCCTCAAATGAATCAGTGGCATCATCCAGTGTCTGCTCGGCTGTAAGTGGACCAAGCTCAAATGTTTCTACATCATATTCTTCTGCGAGGATCTCACCTTCATATTTGTCCACTGCCGGTGTAGCTATCTGCAACTTTTTGGATCCAGTCTCATCTCTAATCATCTTGGACATCTTAGTAGCCTTCCTCTTCTCTGTCACTTCCTGGGAATGTCCAACGAGGCTCTCCAAATCAATCACATTGTCCTCGTCCTCGATCACAATTACCTTCGTTAATCTTTCCTTCAACCAATCTGGGATGGCAGATCTTGTTTCTTTAACCTGTATTTCCTTAAGCAATTCTTCTTCTCTGGGAGGAGATGTTACTTCATTATCTTCCCTATCTTCATGCAACTCATTGTCTTGGAAAGATCCACCTGGTGACCTTCGAGGTGCCTGTCCTTCTTTATCATTCTGTACCATTGATTCCATAGACTCCTCTATCTCAAATGTCCTCTTCTCTTGTCGAGAAGACGTACCGGATGAACGATCTTGGTTGGCCTCTTGCTTCTTCTTGGAAGATTCTCTTTTCTCAGGTCTCTCTTTCCTCTTCGAGCCTCTTGGATGGAGATTGCCTTCACTTGCACTTCGAAGATTGCCTTCACTTGTATTTCTGGGATTAAGATTGCCTTCGCTTACACTGGCTCCACCTTCAGCTGGTCTCTCCTCCAAGGTAAAAGTCATAGCTATGCCTTGCTCTCTCAATTTCTGATGCTGCACATCAACCCATCTGCGAGTACAAGACAAGACTGGAGCCATCAAAGCATCTAGATCCATAACCTCGGGCTCATTCCAATCTAACCTCACTGTTTTGCTTTCTCGATCATAGGACGATTGGAGATGTCTGCCACTGTCCTGAGCTTGGTCGGCCACTCTGTAAATCTTGCATTTCCTGATGAAATCCAAAGGCAATCTAGAATGCATCTTTCTTTTCACTTCAAGATCGTCTAAGAGATTCATCATAAAATCTTCTATCTGAAACTCATGCTTAAATTTCCTACCGACTGTCTCCTCTATATATCCATGTGGATCAAAGCTTTCTCTCAAGGCAAAGAATGAAAATGAATACAAAGCTAACTCCTCTGCGTCATCCATGGCTAGAGCATTAGGACATACCTCAACTGAATTGCCTAATATGATAGGTACAGGAACTCCATTTCCATGTTTGTGTCAGAATGCCTTCGCATAAGCTGCCAACTGTTTTGTTACCTCAAGTAACACTATTCTGTCTGTCGGATATCTCGGCAACATGTATGGAGGTGAAGGACATCCATGGACTCTGATATAAGTAAATTTCGGAAATTGGATAAACCAAGCACCGTACCTCTTTACTAGTTCTTTTGCATCATGAGATAATCTATTGTGAATCCCACCTTGCAACGTCCTTGTGATGTTCATCGTGAAGGTATCATTAACTAGCTTGTAGTTGCTTCCTGGCGGATGATGCAAGTGAACGTAGGAATCACAAACTCTGACCTCGCCGGGTCCTCTTCCAATCACCCCTCTGTGAGGTAGTCCTGCGTACTCAAAGCTCCTGATCAAGGCATATATGACGTATGAACTCATGTGGAAGGATTTGGTACCTTTCATTCTCCTTAACTGTACGTCCAAGCAATGGCTAATCATTCTAGCCCAATGAATTGTCCCTTTTCCCTGAACTATCACCTGGATGAAGTAGAACATCCACTTCTCGAAATAGAAGGCTTGAGGGGCTCCTGTGACTCGATTGAGCATTGTTATCAAATCTTTGTACTCCTCTTGGAAGTCAATCCTATGTGGTGTGTTCGGGATCTTGCTCAGGCGAGGACGACTCTTGAGTAACCAGTTCTTGTTGATGATGCTTAAGCAAGTATCAGGATCATCTTCGTACATGGACTTGGCTCCTTCTATGCTTTTGTAGACCATATCTTTGTGCTCTGGAAGATGGAAAGCGTCACTTATAGCTTCCTCTGAAAGATAAGCCAAAGTGTTTCCCTCCTTGGACACGATCGTTCTAGACTGAGGATCATAATGACGAGCACACTCAATCATCAACTCGTGGCACTGGATTGCTAGAGGGAAGCCGGCCGCCTTAATGATGCCACTTTCAATTATCCTCTTGGCGACAGGTGATGGCTTGCCAATATAAGGGACCTCTCGAAACTTCTTCGTACTAAAGTTGCCCAAGTTGGTATCTCCAATGTTGCTCCACTTAGACACGATCTTGGTCTCCAGTTCTTTGTTCTTTTGATCTTCCTTTATGAGAGCTGGACGATTGGTGGATGCTCCCGCCTTCGGGGTTGCCATGGTAACACCTACACAACATTTCATGATAAGTAATAGATTTTGCAAGGTATAGATTAGAGATTAAATTTAGGAAACTTCATGATAAGTCTTTGAGTTATCATTTCCTAAAAAACAATTGAGCTACTGAAATTCAAAATTTCAAAATTCAAAATTTAAAGCTATGACGATCAACATTCAAAATTAAGACAAGGGATCACATCGCCATACCTCTCTTGAGAGCTTACTCAAAAATGCAAAATTAAGAAATTCACCTAGGCAAAAATCAATGTTTGATGACTTCAACATGATCTCTCTTAAGCGAACGTCCTCCTTAGCAACTTCGCCACCTTTGGGGGGGGTCTTCAATGTCTTGATGGCAAGTTAGCTCCACTTGAACCAAACTCGCACTCCTTTTGATGATGTTCGCACCTTGTATCCTTGATGAAATTCGCACTCTTAAACACAATTCGCACACTTCTTTAATGATAATTTCGCACCTCCTTGTCTTCTCCAAATCGCATGCAAATGAAATTTGAATGATGATTTGAAAATGAAATAATTTACCTCCCCTTTGTAGGCGCTCACCCTCTCATTTACCTCTAGGCCGACTTTGTAAAATATGGCAATTAAAACAAATTTCAAATAAAAATCAAGGGCCGACTTTGTAAAAATATAAGATTTAAAATTCAAGCGCTCACCCCAATTTAATTTTTATTTAAATTAATAATTAATTAATTAATGCCCTTGTAATTAATTTTTCGATTTTTTAAAGGCAAAAAATAATTAATTAAATGTTTTGCGCAATTTTTTAAATGCTAACTTAATTAAATATTTCAAATTTCATTGATTTTAGCATTTAATATAATTTGCAAAATGTCATTGGTGCCAAAATTTGGGAGATGAAAAAATACAAACCATATCGCTCTGGTCCCTGGGAGAGGGACAAGAGCGAATTAGCATTTTAGCCTTGATTCTCTTGCCTTTTACGTTCAAAACCACCTTCTCCACGTGGAAACTGGCATCTTCGTTGGGTATCTCGAGCTTGATCGATTCAACTTTGTGGATAAATGCCTCTTAAGGTCAATATCGCCCTGGTCCCTTGGTGAGGGACAGGAGCGAACTTTGTGTTCTCCTTGATCCTTATTTCTTTGATCGCCAATCTTCATCGCGAGGCAAGTAACAACGTTATCCCTTCATTGCACACATACTTTACTTGTCTTTTACAAGGCACATTTGATGTTTGAATGATTTTCGCCCTGGTCCCTTGGTGAGGGATAGGAGCGAACTTTGTGTGCTAGCCCAAATTGATCATTTTGTGACGTTTAACTTCCTCGCATATCATCTTCTCAAGAACATCTTGATCTTGCGCAACCTTGTACGTCCTTGCCTTGACGTGATTTTTGAAAGAGATGGCCAATGTAGTGAATATCGCCCTGGTCCTTACCTGAAGGACAGGAGCGATCCTTGGTGTCTTGGGCTCATCTTTGTTCCTATCAACTCTTAATTGCCTTCATAGTGTAAAACGATGTCCTTTGATCCTTCCTGAACGTATGAAATAGAATTGATATTCAAAATTTAAGCTCATTTAGAGATTTCGCTTTGGTCCCTGACTGAGGGACAGGAGCGAACTTGGGCATATAGTGCAAATTATTCATCTTTGGCGATCTTTGTAACTTCATTCTTTGTCGAGGCGTTCCAAACATCATTGCTTCCTTGTACCCTGACTGGGAGTGACTTAAAACTTGGAAGGAAGGCAACATAACTAATATTTCGCCCTGGTCCCTGGCTGAGGGACAGGAGCGAACTTACACTTGTAGGCTCAATCGTGCTTTGCTAACTTCCAAATTTGTCTTCAATGGACTCGTTGTGCCCTCTTTCACTTATCCTTGGCATGGCATTCGTTTTATCTTGTTGAGAAACTGGTCTAAGGAAGAAATCGCTCTGGGTCCTGATTGAGGGACAGGAGCGCCTAGGCAAATATGGGCCTCGCTTCGGTGTCTTGCAATCTTCAATTTGTCTTCAATGGGTCTGTTACACCCTCTTTACCTGCCTCAAACTTGAAACTTACTTGATCTTCGCCCAAATTTTGCCCTATAAGGAAATTCGCTCTGGTCCCTGGGAGAGGGACGGGAGCTAACATCAAATTTCGCCCTGGTCCCTGGCTGAGGGACAGGAGCGATTTTGCATTTAGGTCTAATTTTCCTTACGTTGGCAATTTCAAGTTATATTCAACTGATAAGATGTACTTCCTTGGTTCTCCTCAAATCGCGAAATTGTTGAAATCTTGCAAGGACAAGTCAATGTTGGATTTTAAGCTCCGGTCCTTCAGTGAGGGACAGGAGCGATTTTTGCTCCTAGCACATTTCCATGTTTGCGAAATTCTTCAAATTATATTCAACAGAAAGAACATGCCTCCCTTTATCTCTTCTAATCCGAAAATCGTCTTGATCCTGCAAGGACAGTAAAATTTTGAGAAACAAGCTCCGGTCCTTCAGTGAGGGACAGGAGCGATTTGTCTTCAAACTCCAAAAATTCGCCATTTTAAGCTTCAAAAATCTTCCCAAATCTTTCAATTTGCGTTCAAACGCATCTCCTGGCGACCTTGCACAAGACAAATGAAACAAATTAACAATCAAGATGCATAAAACATCATTTTCGCCCTGGTCCCTGGCTGAGGGACAGGAGCGATTTTGCTTCCACAGGCCAAAATATCATGATTTCAAGGGTTTAATCACTTGACAAGGAAACAATAAGACCTTTCCAATACTCGGGATCAATTATTAAAATTTCCAAAATTTGGTCAAAAAAATCACCCGGGCAAAGATTCATAATCCCATCATCAACACTTAGGCAAAAATTGGACTAACGTTCAAAATTCCAACTGAAATTAGACCAACTTTCTAAACCTCTGACGAATTCACTTTATTTCCAAAATTGCATCCTACGGGAGGAAGCTCAAAAAGCTCTCAAGATTGACTGGATTCTGGCCTGAAAACATCAAAACAGAAACCCTAAGGCTTGACCCTAGTCCAGATAACTAACATACTAAACCAAAACCCCAAAAAGCAGAGAGAAGGACGAGCAAAAACGAGCAAAAAGAGGGGGTCCCCATTTTAATGGGGCGATGTGTGAAATGGTCACAACATCTGGCGACACCACTGAGAAATGTTGAAAAACATTTGGGAATCAATCTTTCTAGAAGAAAACTTAGAAAACCTCCTTCAACAAAACCAGGAGCTAAGAAACACTTACAAGAAGAGACCATCATATTGAGACAAAGTATCAAGTCCACAGTTACCCATGTGTGTGCAAATGCGTTAATTCCCCTCGACAAGACACTCATGATCTCCAGATTCCCCTGTGATAAGCTACATAGTTTATCTAGACTCCAAAAGCATCCTGGATAGAGCCTCGCTGCCGGTCAGACGTCCATAGTCCCGACGAGGTTATCGCCGCAAGCTCACGAACATTGCTCCATTGCCAGCCAGGCATCTATAGCCCCAATGGAGTTACTCGTATATTCCCTTTTAGCCAATTTGATATTTCTTTGTCAACTCATTTTCTTTCTTCTGATTTTTTTTTTTTTTTTGGTACTTTCTCATCTTTTCTTTTGATATTGCTTTTCAGTTCCGTCAATGCTTTTGGCTTGTGAGCAGTGAAGCTCACTAGGGTTTGAGGATTGCGGTGGCGCTGAAGTCAGACTTTAGATTTTTCACTGATCACAGCTTTGCCTGGAAACCATAATGACTCGGAGATTATAAGTGTGAAAAAATATAATAACTGGAGGACAAAAATACGTGAGTTCAATAAGCTAATCTTGCTTCAATGCAAATACACCCTGACTCAAAGCTTTATTAAAAGAAACTCCCTTTGTAATTCCAAAAGACCTCATGATTGTCCAAATGCAACCAACAACCTAGCGGGAAGTCAAAGCGTTACGTAACAAAATCACCCAAATTCAAATGGATACCCCTCAGGACAAAACAACTAACCTAAGACAAAACACCTAAACTAAAAACGAAAGCAAAGCAGAAAGGCAAACCAAAACGAAAGAAAAGCAAACGACAAAAACTAAAGCAAACTAAACTAACTATGTACAAGGGAAGGCCTTGAGCATCTCAGGATTGGAAATAATGTTTGAGATATCTCCCATTGACAGGTAATGGGATGTCTTCTCCTGTTAGAGTTTTCAACCTAAATGCATTTTCTCCTAATATCTCTGAAATTTGATAAGGGCCTTTCCAGAGCTTATCAAACTTGTCATGTTCCCCTCTTTTCTCGTGTGCTTTGTCCCAATATAGGACGAGATCTGAGATCCGGAATGCTTTGACTCTAGCTTGTCGATTGAACCATCTTTTCACCACTCCTTGGTGTTTTGCAAAGTTTTCCAATGCTTGATCTCTCTTTTCTTCCAGATTCATTAACTGTGTTAATCGGGCTTGAATAGCATCAGTGTCTTCCATGTACTCCTGAATAAATCTCAAAGTCGGGATCCTGAGTTGCATGGGGAAGACTGGATCTTGGCCATAAACCAGAAGATAAGGTGAAATGCCCAATGCGTTCTTGGTCCTAATTCTGTCTGCCCATAAAGCGAATCTCAATTGGGTATGCCATTCTCTCGGACTTCTTTCTAACAATTTCTTGATAACGCTGAGTAGATTCTTGTTGGTTGACTCAGCTAGCCCATTACCCTGAGGATAATAATTTGATGAAAATTTGAGGGTTATTCCATATTCAAAAGCCCAATTCGAGAATCTCAATGATGTGAATGCTGAGCCATTGTCGCAAACCAACACATAAGGACATCCAAACCTTGTGATTATGTTTTCCTCCAGGAATTTGATTACAACTTCAGTAGTGCAAACTTTGAGTGCCTGTGCTTCTGACCATCTGGTACAATAATCAGTAGCTGTAATGATGTACTTGTGTTGTGCCAAGGATGCGGGATTGATGACACCAATAAAATCCATTCCCCATTTGGCAAATGGTCTGGCTTCAATCACTGGACTTAGTGGCATAGCAGGATTTCTTTCTCTAAAAGCTGCGACTTGGCATGTGTGGCAAGTCCTGATATAATTAAATGTATCTTTGAAAAGTGTAGGCCAGTAATATCCTGCCCTTAGGATTTGATGAGCTGTAGCGAGGTTGGCTCCATGTTCGGTCCCAAACTTGGAATGGAAATGTTCAATTATCTGTTTGGCCTCATCTTTGCCAACACACCTCAAATATACTCCTTCGTGATTTCTGCGATATAGAACAGATCCTTGAAGCATGTAATGTTGACATTTCATTCTTAGTGCTTTCTTCTGTGTGGGTGTCATACGAGCAGGACATCTGTGGTTAAGCAGGTATGTCACAATATCTTTGTACCATTCATCGGGGGTGGCATCCTCCAATTCATAAATTTGCTGGACTAATCGTGGTCCGTCAATCGCCAATGTCTGCGCCAAAGCTTGTCCTCAAACAAGTTTCATGGGCTGGATTTCAATATCAAATTCTTGGATAATGGTGACCCACTTGCCTCTTCTTTCTCCTAATTCATTTTGCATAAGAAGGGTTTTGACTGCTGCATCTGGCACTATTGCATAAATCTTGGCCCTTAGGAGGTAATGCCTGAATTTCTTAACGGCCTTTACTAGTGCGTATGCTTGTTTTTCAATGTTAGGATATCTAAGTTCTGCATCTTTCAACGGGGTACTCATGAATGCAATCGGATTTTCGTCCCTTTCTTCACTTCTCTGGGTTAGAATAGCGGCACAGGTGTAGTCGGAAGTGAAGGAATATAGATAGAAGGGCTTGAGATAATCAGGACTGATCAATACTGGCGCTTCTGTGATTGCCGTCTTTATCTCCTCGAATGCCCTTTTGGCTTGTGGTGACCATTCAATCTTTGTGTCCTTCTTCAACATCTCGTTTAGAGGTCTGACTATTTTGGCAAATCCGGTAATGAATTTTCTGACGAAATTGATCTTGCCAAAAAATGATTTGAGTTCCTTCTTGCTAGCCGGCAAATTGATAGTGGATATGGCTTTTACCCTTTCAGGATCAATGGAGATTCCTCTTTCTGAAATAACATGTCCTAAAAGTTTTCCTTCTGTTACTCCAAATATGCATTTCTTTGGATTGAGGGAGACACCGTATCTTCTGCACCTTTGGAAGACTCTTCTTAAGTCGTCCACATGATCTTCTCTTTGCCTGGAGAAAACTATGATGTCATCCATATATATAACAATGCATTTTCCAATTAAGTCCCTGAAAGCGATATCCATGGCTCTCTGGAATGTGGCCCCGGCATTTATAAGTCCAAAAGGCATTCTCTTGTATGCAAATGTTCCCCACTTGGTGGTAAAAGCAGTTTTTAGTCGATCTTCTGGCTCGACCAGAATTTGGTTATATCCTGAATATCCATCTAGAAAGGACATCATCTGAGACCCGTTGACAATCTGCAACACTTCATCTAGTGATGGTAGCGGATAATTATCTTTCTCTGATGCTTGGTTGAGATTTCTGAAATCAACACACAATCTGATCTCCCCATTTTTCTTTCTGACAGGAACCAGGTTGGCGACCCACGTCGAGTGTCTTACTAGGAAGATGATCTTGGCTGAGAGCAGCTTCTTCACTTCTTGGTATATCAGGGGTTCCAATAACGGATTAACCGGTCTTTGTCTCTGCCTGAATGGCTTGCTTCCTGGCTTCAACGGGATTGTGTGAGTAATAATTGCAGTGTCATAAGTCTTGAGATCTTCATAACTCCATGCAATGACATCTGGGAAATCTCTCATGTGTTTCAGGATCCCATTTCTTTCAGTTGCTGTGTAGGACTTTCCGATAAACACATTCTTAGCTTGTATATCATCACCTAGATTGATTGTGTTGCACATGTTTCCTTCCATGCTGTGGTTCTTCTTCTCTTTCAATTTGTCAGGATCAAAAATTCTCTCCAATTCTACCATTCCTTTTGGAATAGTGTTCGTTTTTAAATTCAAGATACCTTCAGCATCGAATTCCGCTTCTCCCACTTCTTCTTCATCAATGATCTGGGCTATGAAGACATCTGTGTTGGTTAAAAAATCTAGGATGTGCTTGTCGTCTTCGAAAACTTGAAAATTGGTGATGTTATCTGGGACCGAAGGAACTGATATTAACTCGACTGTGAACTTCTTCAATCCTTCCATTGCTAGTGGTATCAAAGAACTGGCGGCTTGTGCAAGGGAATTAGCCACTTGATTCTGATGTCTGTATATAGAATTGATGTTGAAAGCTTCAAAACTTTCAATGAGATCCCAGACTCGATTTCTGTATCTGGTCAATCTTTTGTCATGGCAAACATACTGCTTCCTTATTTGCCTTATAGCTATTTCTGAGTCTCCATATACTTGCAGTATTTTCACCCCTTTTTTGATGGCTAATAAAAGTCCATGAATCAAGGATTCATATTCAGCTACATTGTTGGTGCAAGGAAATTGTAATCTGTGAGCGGCGAGGTAGGTTTCCCCTGTCGGGCTAATCAATTCATAGCTGGCTCCAGATCCTTGTTTAGACTTAGATCCATCGAACCTTAATGTCCATATTTCTTGATTTTCTGTCTCTTTGCCTTCCTGACCTTCAGTTGATGTGTCGGATAGGATTTCATCTTCCGTAGAGCTTTCATCTTCTGAATCTTGAATCTCTTCCATGATTAGTGTCTGCGGGGCTCTTTTGTATACTTGTTCTAATGCGGTTTGACATAAAGCACAAGATAATTCTGAATGGACGGCATTGTGAATTCTACACCAATTTGGAAGAAGCAAATCTCGGACGGATGCTAAGTTACCAAGTTGCACACTTTGCTGGATGTTTCTATGTACGAACCTCCTGAAATTTTCAAACATTCCATCATCTTCTTGGTCGGATCCTTGATCACTTTCAACAACAATTTTTGTAGATTCCATCACTTCTTGCTGGCCATCTTTATCTCGTATGTGTTGTATCATCAGGACTTCCTCCACTTTAGGCCTGTATGTCCCTAGATCGGATTCTAAGAACAGGACTTCATTATCTTCCCCGTACTCGGTTATCATAAGTCTCAATCTTGGAGTGCTATCGATCTTGATTTGATTCGGGACTCCTCTCCATGGTAACCACATGTGTGCGAAATCAGTTGACACATATCCATTCAATTTTCGTGACCAATCTCTACTCAGAAGCATCCCATATGAATCAGGAATATCCACAACTGATATATCTATGAAATTCTGGACTCTCGGGTCTGCGGCCAATTGCATGTGGATATTGTTCAACTCGCCCATGACTGGAACTTCTGTCTTGTCTAGCTGAGTGACCTTTCTTTTGGTAGGAGCGGGAGTTATTCCTAGTCTTTGACAGACGGCTAGGGGCATCACATTACTGGAAGCTCCTGAATCATACAGGCAATTGTGTAATAATTTCCCAAAAATCCTAACTGATAACAGGAACAGGGCCGGTTCATCTTTTCCTTGAGAAGGGCCTGAAGGATCCTTACTGGGTTCTTGATGTTTCACCTCATTGACCTTCGGATAATCGTCTTTTGCTAGACTCTCCTCTTTTGAGTGATTTGTTTTGTTTGTGGATTTTCCTTTCTTGACCACATCTTTCTTAATTGCGACTTCCTTTTCTGGAAGAATCTGGCTAGTGGCGAGGCCTTCTTTGATAGTAGGCTGAGTTTTCTTAGTCTCGCCCCTTTTGAGTAACACCTTTCCTTCCAACATGTCTTCCTTTTTGGCTGGGAAGGTTATGGTCTGGACCATACATTCATTTTGTTCGGATTGTCCTTGGTCATTAGCTCCCTCTTGGGTCACATTGATGGTAGCTTGAGCTCTGTTGGTCGAGTCCTGAACATTTGACCTTACTGTACTAGACTCACTCAAGCTATTGATTACTGCATCTTTAATTTCTGAAACCTTGAGTAACTCATAGAGTGGTAGACTCACTTTAACCTTTTTGAGTTCCTCTAACACCAACGCGGCCAATCTTTTCATTTCATTGCCCACGGGGGGTGCAATATTCCTCTGTCTATATTCTTGCGTGTTCTGTGGATACTCTGGATTGTTGCTGGCTTGTGGATCTGGAGGAGTAGAAAAATTGTTTGGAGGAATTGATGTAGTTAAAGGTTCTTGATTTCTTTGATTTCTATGATAAACCCTTTGGTTCACACCTCCCGATGATTGGTGAAATACCTCCTTTATCCCTTCGACTAAGACACTGTTGTTCAATGGTGGAAAATAATACTCTGAATCCTCAATGGGTCCATTTGCAGATGCTGGTGGGAACTGGGATCCTGGAGGTACCATTGGTCCATTAGCAGATTCTGGAGGAAACCTCCCATTTCGTGCTTGATTAACTTCTTCTTGTGAATACTTGCAGCTTTCAACAATCATGGCTTGATCGTACTGCGTGGATGGGACCATTTCGTATCCTGTCGTGGGTGGATTTTCAGGTGGATCAATGCTACGCATCTCTTGTTGGAAAATGTCGGCCGCGATCTTGAATTTAGGACACTGTAACTCAGAGTGTTGGTTCGTATTGTGGAGTCTACACCAACTGGACAAGGCCGCCTCTGCTAGAAACACTTTGCTGGTAGAAGGACTTTCTTGATTCTGAGAATTTGGTGGGTTATCTAGTGGCGTCACCACATTTCCGTTGTTGGGAGCCGTATTCCATGGTCTCCTCTGGAAACCTTGGTTATTATTTCCTTGATAATTATTTCTGAAACCTTGATTGTTGTTTCCTTGGAAATTTTGATTGTTCGTATGTTGGCCATGGTTGATCCTTTGCATACTTTGGAGTTGATTATTTTGGTTCCTCAAGTGAGTTACTTCGGTCGAAAGTTTCTTGACTTGTTCAATCAACTCTTTCATTTCATCCTTTTCTTCCTGTGTTCTTGACGAGCTTGTGGCATTTTGCAGGTACACAGGTTGTGCTGGTGGAGCTTGGGAAATTGGAACTCCAGGGTGAAGGACCAACTGATTTGTCGGCTGTATGCTCGGATATGTTGCTTGTGGAATCGGATTCATAACTGGAGTCTGGTTAGCCAATGCCATTCCAACTGTCTGCATCTGGTTTGGTGCTGCAACAGGTCCCATGTGTAGTAGTGGTCCAGTGATATTCTGTCCCATGTGCTTACTAACTTCAATAGCCTTTGCATATGCTGCATTTAGATCATTGGGTGTAGGGTGTGTCCTTACAAACATAGCAGTGAGATGATCTAAAGCTCCATAGTAAATTTCCCTTGGATCCGCAATGAGATAAGGATGCCGTAACATCGTGTATGCGTGGTGAAACCTATTGTTGAAAGAAGTGATAGGCTCATGTTCTCTCCTTCGGACTTGTTGTGACGTTTTCACACATCGCCCCATTGCAAATGGGGACCCATGTTTTTTGCTCGTTTTGTTCGTTTTCGCTTTGCTTTTTTTTAGGGTTTTGTTAGTTTGTTAGTTGTCTGGATTTAGGGTCAAGCCTTAGGGTTTTAATTACCGTCTTTTCGGACCAGAATCCAGTCGCTTTTGAGAGCTTTTGAGTTTCCTTTTCTAGAATGCAAATTTTGAATGAAATGAATTCGCCAGAATGGTCTAATTTTCAATTGGAATGTTGACGCAGAGTCTAAATTCGTCTAAGTGTTGATGATGAAACATGAATTTTGTCCAATTGAGTAATTTTGACCAAATTTTGACTTTTTTGATTTTTGATCCTAGGCATTTCAAATGATTTGTTTTCGCCTTGTGAAGTGATAAAATGTGTAAAATCATGATATTTTGGCCTGTAGGAGCAAAATCGCTCCTGTCCCTCAGTGAAGGACGGGAGCTCGTTTTCAAATATCTCATCATTCTTGCAGAGTCCAGACAAATTTTACGTTTGAAGTGATGGAGAACGGCGAGATCTTTCCATTGAATATAAATTGAAGATTTTCATGAGCACAGAAATGCCTCCAGGGGGAAGATCGCTCCTGTCCCTCAGTGAAGGACCGGAGCTACAAATTCAATTTCGCCTTGTCCTTGCAAGATTTTGAAAGTTTAATGATTTGAGGACGTCCGAAGGAAGATACTTTGCCAAATGAATATAATTTGATATGCAAAAACGAAGGAGAATGACCTATATTGACCATATCGCTCCTGTCCCTCTCCAAGGGACCAGGGCGAGGTACCTTGTAGCTCTCGTCCCTCTCCCAGGGACCAGAGCGATTTCCTTCATTATGCAAAATCCAGACAAAGGTCAAGGCAAGTTTACGTTCAAAAACAAGGAAAAACATGAGATAAATGCGTTGAATATAAATTGAAGATTTTTGGGACGTCCATAACAGTGCTAATTGCCTAAATCGCTCCTGTCCCTCAGTGAAGGACCGGAGCTACAAATCCAATTTTGCTTTGTCCTTGCAAGATTTTAACGTCTTGACGATGTGAGAAGGTCCAAAGAGGTACATTTTATCAAATGAATATAACTTGAAGTGCTGTCGGGGAGATCAACAGGGTAGCAAGTCCGGCTTGAGTGAGGTCCTGATCCTGAAATTTGGCTAAGTCTGGAATGCCCTGATCCTGAATTTGACTAAGTCTGGAAACTGAAAAAACCTCCAAAAACTAGATTTTGCAATATAACTCCTGGAGGTCTGAAACCACTCTCAAACATCCTGAAAGTATATATGGAATATAACTTAAAGTATAAGAAAGAAGAAACATAGAAGGAAATGTCACTTATACTTAAATGTTATATTCCATTAAAATTGTCCTGATCGAGAGTGCGACAAGTCAAATTTCGCTCGTGTCCCTCACCAAGGGACCAGAGCGAAAATGCTTAGTTGAGCCATTCCTGACCTTGTTTGGACGAATCGAGACATCAAAGGCATGGTGAAGGACGAAATGAGCATGATAGAGCATCCAGACTTGATCAAAAACAATGAGATGATGAAGTTTTGCCTAGAGGGTCAAATTCGCTCCTGTCCCTCACTGAAGGACCAGAGCGAAATTCTTCATAAGGTACGATCTAGGCAAAGATCAAGCAAATTTTATGTTCGAAGGCAAGAAAGGAGGTCAATCGAACCCGTTGAAGACAAATTGAAGATTATCAAACGTCAACAAAGGACCAAAATGCTTAAGTTCGCTCCTGTCCCTCAGGAAGGGACCAGAGCGATTTTTGTTGTGGATGACTTTCTTGCACAGTTTGAACCGATCTCAAGGCATGGATGAATAGAAGAGCACATTACGAACCCGTTGAATATAAGTTTTGAAGGTGACAAAGTGAAATAAGGCCCATAGAGCTAAAATCGCTCCTGTCCCTCTCCAAGGGACCAGAGCGAAATTCTTATGAAGGCTTAAAATTTGAAAGTTTATCAAGCATCAAGTGATCACGAAGGATCAAGGAACTTTATTTTGCACGATGATGGTGATTGCAAGTTGGAGAACGCAAGCATGAACCCAAAGACTTGAAGTTCGCTCCTGTCCCTCAGGAAGGGACCAGAGCGATATTGATTATAGTTGCTAATTCCTTCAAAAATCACGTTAAGTCAAGGTTTTGCAAAGGGGTAAAAGGTACAAGGTGTCTTTTGAAGATGATATGCAAGAGTTTTGAACGTAAAAGTGTTATCAATTAAGTTAAAGGACTCATATCGCTCCTGTCCTTTGGACAAGGACCAAGGCGATTTTTACTAAAACACTCATGTTCCGACAAAATCAAGACAATGCAAGGATAGCTAAGGTCAAGGACGTCCTTTAAGAGGCAATGAACGAGGAACCAAGGATGAAAGATGACACGTTTTGGCTAGAGCTTCAGGATCGCTCCTGTCCCTCTTCAAGGGACCAGGGCGATATCACATCTAAGGGACATTTATTTGCAAGACAAGTCACTCAAGTTTGAAAATCCTAGCGAAAATGCCAATTCCAACGTGAGGTTAAAGGCTTTGAACGTCAAAAGTGCAAAAAATCAAGACCAAGTGATGGATCGCTCCTGTCCCTTAGTCAGGGACCAGGGCGATGAGGTACATATTTTCCATGTTTTTTAAAAATTTTGGCGCTCAAACGCATTTTTGAATTTATTTAAATGCTAGGAAAATCGATATTTAATTAATGGCATTTAAATTTAGCGCTTGGTATTAATTGATTATTTTTGCCTTGTAAGAAAATCGAATTTATTAATTAAAAATGAAGGCATTTAATAATTGATTATTAATTCATTAAAAAATTAAATGGAGCGCTTGGTATTTATTTGTTTTATGGAGGTCGGCCCTTGTTATTCATTTAAAAATCATTTAAATTGCTTTATTTTTACAAAGTCGGCCTAAATGGTGGTGAGAGGTGTGAGCGCTATAAAGGGAGGGGTAGTTTATTTCATTTTCACATCATCATTTATCATCTCTCATATGCGACTTGGAGAAGGCAAAGGAGGAACGAATTTCATTTCAAGCTAGAAGGCACTAGTAACTATCCAAAGGAGAGGCGAACTTGAAGTTTCTATTTGAGCGAAGTTGCCTAGGACGTCAAAGACATATCAAAGATGGCGAAATTGCTAACTTGAAGAAAAGATCACGTCCAAGGCTTGAAGGGTGGCGAAGTTGATAAGAGGAACGTTCTTTTGAAGATCACATCAAGACTATCGAATTTCAAATTTTGCCTAGGCGAATTCCTTTATTTTGCATTTTAGAGTTAAGCTCTCAAGTAAGGTATGGCAAGATCTCTTGTTTTAATTTCAAATTTTGATCGTCATTGCCTTAATTTTGAATTTTGAAATTTTGTTTTGCCTTAGCTCAGTTGTTTTTAGGAAATGATTAATAAAGGACTTATCATTAAGTTTCCTAAAATTTGCTCTCTAATTTATGTTATGTATTGCAAAATCATGTTACTAATTTTGAAATGTTGTGTAGGCGTCAAATGGAGGTCTCTTCAAGGAAAATCAAGCCGGATCAAGGACGGTCTTCGCCAGGACGATCAAGCCAAGACATGGGCGACCTCTTCCAATCCAGCGTTCCAAGGCGAGGTACATCATCCTGCACATCAAGGACAAAAGGAGTTAGAACAAGAGTTAATCAAAGATAGCCTCTCAACGACATCAAATTAAATATCTAGCAAGCTTCAAGTGTCAGATGAGGTGGCGTCCTAGTCATCATTTCTCCAATCAGAGAAGTCCATCTCAGCATGTCCAGATTCAATGTACTTAACTCATGGAAGGTGGCACAAACTCCGATGTACCTACCCCGGCTATCCATTGGTCGATTTTTCTAGAAGGGACATGTGTCCAAGCAATACAATTTTATCATTGGTCAAGCATTAAATGTTATGTAATGGTTGTAACAAACCCTAATTAGGGTTTTCATTGTAAAATCTTGGCCATTGATCTTGAATTGATCTAAGCCATCAAATTGTATTGTGGGCACTATATAAGCCCAAACATTTCATTTGTAAAAGGAGAATTAGAGTGAAAGGGATTTTTTTTAGATGATTAGAGAGAGTTGTAAATAGTTGAAAGTAGTTAGAGAGTAGAATAGGAGGACAAGGCAAGAAATTGTTGCCATTGATTGTAAACAAACTCCATTTTCATTGAAGTAATGGTGAAATATGTCGTTTTTCTTGCAATTTGCATGGTTTCTTGTTGAGTCTTCAATCTTAGATGGTAGATAATTAGATGAATGGAGGAAATGTGATTGATTGATGGTGGAATTCGTACATCCATACTACTAGCAGTTTGTTGATTGCAGACTTGCCTTGCGTAGTCAACTGGAATCATTCAGCCTAAGCTCAATTTCAATTTGTTGCCTCTTCATTGATATGCATCAACTTGGATGGTATCTATGCCTGCGGTGATAACTTGAACATCATAAAGCTCCCCTTAGAAGATTGCACTAGTCTTGTGTAGATGTTCCATTGATGTCAAAACAAGACCTAGTTAGAGTTTCATCAAAAGGTCAAGTCATTGCTCCTACATTCTTAGTATTAGGATTAGATCCTCTCTTCGCCCTTATCCTTTTTCTATTTTTTTTAATCTAAGTTAGTAAGAGCCTGTGTCCAGCAAAGCAGATCGGAAGTTCAATGTAAGTCCCCTTGTGATTCCAGCAAATCACATCATACCACTGGAGCTTGTCCACACGTGGAGACCCCACTAAAAGAACCTTGGAGTCTACCTAACTGATCCTTTACGCGAATCTTCAGCAGTTAGAGACTATTTTCTCAAGAGAGGATAAGATGCCTTTAGGTATTTTATTCTGTGTATGATGGTGTACAAAATACACGTCAACAGAATTGGCGCTAGAAGGAGGGCTGAGCATTTGAACGTCAGATCCTGAGAAGCGCTTGACAGTGAACACGAACTCTTGAATCCAAGGAAGATCGGTGGAAAGTTTTTTTTTCTCAAACACTCGAAGGAAGGTGATCGCTGGATCGTCAGTTGGACTTACGCAAGAGGGAATCAAGCTGGAACCAGTTGAACGTTCAAGTTGAATCCGAGATATTCAAGATCTCTCTTATTCCAGAAAATCCAAAAAAAGTGAAAAATTGAAAATCCAAAAAAATCAAAAAATCAAAAAATCAAAAAAGAAAGATTTCTCAATGGAGCGGCAACAGTTTCACGAGGAGCAACAAGTTGATTTTCCTAAACTTTGGTGGAGGTTAGATACGCAACTTTATCCACGAAGATTGTCCGAGTTTGCAAGACCAGGGCAGTGTCGAGTTCATGAGACAGAGGAACATGATGAGATGCATTGCTTGAAGTACTTATCAAGGATGGAATCGGCAGCACAGGGAAAAATCTTCTTTTGGGATGTCCCAAGGCCAGAAACGGAAGAAGGCAACTTCAGTGTCCCAGAGACTAAAGATCCTCTTCTAAGCTTCATGTGGATGATCGAGAGTCAACTCGTTTTGGATGGTGAAATGCGTCTTGAAAACATATTGCTACCATTGTGGTGTAGAATTCACAACTCACCTCACTCGGAATTTACTTGCTCAGTATGTGAAATGGCTATCAATCAAGTCAGAAACCAGTTTGGAATGCCAACTTTGTCCGAGGAAGAATGTATCATGAATGGATCTTGGGGTGCACATCTTGCAGCCGAATTTAGGAGAACCTATGAACAGGACATTGCTCCAACATCTGAATGTGAGAATGATCAATTGTACGTTGACGATACCAATGCACCTGATGATCAATGTATTACAATGGATAGCCTGCCATGCCTTGCACTTGAAAAAGAATACCATGAAACAAAAGTTGAAGAATCAGTTGAAAATACAATAATAAAGGAAGATCCAGGAGTTGAACAAGCAATTAAAGAGGATGACTCATTCCTTGAAGAATTCTCACTTATGCTACAAAAGGAGATCCTTGAGATTGAATTGCAGGAGTTTTCAAATGGCCTCATTGAAGAAGACAATCAAGTTGAGATATTGAGTGAAGAGCTACAAATCATCATAAGTGAGCCCAGGTACGAAGAACAATTCAAAGGGGCGCTTAAAGATTTCATCACCATTATGCTATTTGAGGAAGCATTGAAGGATCTTGTAGAGGAAACACAAATGGAATCACTGCCAAATTTTTTTCTAGATAAGCAAGTTACTGTGAGTGATGTGATCCATTATCAGCTCCGACCTCCCGAGACTATACTTGAAGAAGAAAGGCCACCTGAGATTATCTTTGATCGACTAGAGGAGATGTTTGAAGCTCAATCTATCAAGGAGACTCTCATTTTTGAAGATAGGCTAACAAAATTTCATGAAGATGCCTGGTTTATGCAAGATATCTCAGTGAAAACAAAGAATCTTGAGCTATTCGAGGGGGCGCTGAGCTTGTTTCAAGAGGAACTTCCTAATCAAGATCAATATGTTGTGGATACTCGTGGAATGATTCGTCATCAATGGCGACCTCCTGAAGCAGTTGGTGACCTCGCTTCCGACAATACAATGTCGTCTGAGCCTGAAATACGCCAGGTTGTCTCTTTCCTTAGTCCTAGCCTTGAAAGTTATTATGATTTTGATTATGGGGATTTTGGGAAAACAACTTGCATCTGGATTGATCATGGTCCTAACGAATTACCTCAGTTGATCATTTTGAGTGAAAACTTGCTTGAGTATGAGATGTGCATGGTGAGAGTTTGCCTTTTTGTATTTAAGGATGAATTTGCCCGATTGAGAACCATCACGTTTGCCATGCTCCTGTTGCACAACCTGAGAAATCATGTAAAGTCATGTACATATTTTGCTTCTTTGAGTCGTGTCGAGTCTAGGACTCTTGTATATAGGTTTAGAGTAGGTTTTCTTTTTGTGTTTTTAGATTAGAGGTCTTTTGAGCCTTGTTCTTAATTTGCCTTGAGTCATTTGACTCATGATCTAGTGTGGCTCAGGTAGTTTAGTTGTTTTCTTTTGGTGTGCGTTTTAGTTTAGTTTGCTTTGGGTCGGTTTGTCGGTCGGTTTGCTTTAGTTTAGGTGTCTTGAGTGGGAGCCTCCATCTTGTGAGAAGGGCGTTTGTGTTGTTGCCCGCACGCTGGCAATATCCTGGATCTTATGTTAGACTCATTTCTTAGATATCTATTCATGAAGTGCTCGGAATCCGAGGTTGTTCCTCTTCAGCTTTATCATCTGATCAGGACCTGTATTTGACTTGGAAGGGAATCATTTTCTGTGTCTTGATGCCGACATCTGTTGATTACTATATCTTCACACATTAATAGACTCCGAGTCATTATGGTTTTTAGGCAAAGCTGTGATTGGTGAAAAATCTAAAATCTGGCTTCAGCGCCACCGCAATCCTCAAACCCCAGTAAGCTTCACTGCTTACAAGCCAAAGGAATTGACGAAGAGAAAAAGCAATATCAAAAGGAAAAAATGAGAAAAAAGAGAAAAAAAAAGAGAAAATGAAAGAAAAAAATGAAGAGAAAAGTGAAATGAAACGAAATATCAAAATTGGCTAAAGGGAATATGCGAGTAACTCCATCGGGGCTATAGACGCCTGGCTGGCAATGGAGCAATGTTCGTGAGCTTGCGGCGATAACCTCGTCGGGACTATGGACGTCTGACTGGCAGCGAGGCTCTATCCAGGATGCTTTTGAAGTTCAGATATACTACGTAGCCTATCACAGGGGAACCTGAAAGTCATAGTTGTCTTGTCGAGAGGAATGAATACACTTGCACACACCTGGGTAATCAAAGACTAAGTGTCTAGATATGGTTAAGGATTCTCCTTCTACTTTGAGTACATTTTCTAATCTCTTGATGAGCTAGGTTGAATTTTCCAGAGGTTCTAGGTGTCGATTGAGTCTTTATCTCTGAAATGTTTTTCAACATTTATTCAAGGTGGCGCTAGATGTTGTGACGTTTTCACACATCGCCCCATTGCAAATGGGGACCCATGTTTTTTGCTCGTTTTGTTCGTTTTCGCTTTGCTTTTTTTTAGGGTTTTGTTAGTTTGTTAGTTGTCTGGATTTAGGGTCAAGCCTTAGGGTTTTAATTACCGTCTTTTCGGACCAGAATCCAGTCGCTTTTGAGAGCTTTTGAGTTTCCTTTTCTAGAATGCAAATTTTGAATGAAATGAATTCGCCAGAATGGTCTAATTTTCAATTGGAATGTTGACGCAGAGTCTAAATTCGTCTAAGTGTTGATGATGAAACATGAATTTTGTCCAATTGAGTAATTTTGACCAAATTTTGACTTTTTTGATTTTTGATCCTAGGCATTTCAAATGATTTGTTTTCGCCTTGTGAAGTGATAAAATGTGTAAAATCATGATATTTTGGCCTGTAGGAGCAAAATCGCTCCTGTCCCTCAGTGAAGGACGGGAGCTCGTTTTCAAATATCTCATCATTCTTGCAGAGTCCAGACAAATTTTACGTTTGAAGTGATGGAGAACGGCGAGATCTTTCCATTGAATATAAATTGAAGATTTTCATGAGCACAGAAATGCCTCCAGGGGGAAGATCGCTCCTGTCCCTCAGTGAAGGACCGGAGCTACAAATTCAATTTCGCCTTGTCCTTGCAAGATTTTGAAAGTTTAATGATTTGAGGACGTCCGAAGGAAGATACTTTGCCAAATGAATATAATTTGATATGCAAAAACGAAGGAGAATGACCTATATTGACCATATCGCTCCTGTCCCTCTCCAAGGGACCAGGGCGAGGTACCTTGTAGCTCTCGTCCCTCTCCCAGGGACCAGAGCGATTTCCTTCATTATGCAAAATCCAGACAAAGGTCAAGGCAAGTTTACGTTCAAAAACAAGGAAAAACATGAGATAAATGCGTTGAATATAAATTGAAGATTTTTGGGACGTCCATAACAGTGCTAATTGCCTAAATCGCTCCTGTCCCTCAGTGAAGGACCGGAGCTACAAATCCAATTTTGCTTTGTCCTTGCAAGATTTTAACGTCTTGACGATGTGAGAAGGTCCAAAGAGGTACATTTTATCAAATGAATATAACTTGAAGTGCTGTCGGGGAGATCAACAGGGTAGCAAGTCCGGCTTGAGTGAGGTCCTGATCCTGAAATTTGGCTAAGTCTGGAATGCCCTGATCCTGAATTTGACTAAGTCTGGAAACTGAAAAAACCTCCAAAAACTAGATTTTGCAATATAACTCCTGGAGGTCTGAAACCACTCTCAAACATCCTGAAAGTATATATGGAATATAACTTAAAGTATAAGAAAGAAGAAACATAGAAGGAAATGTCACTTATACTTAAATGTTATATTCCATTAAAATTGTCCTGATCGAGAGTGCGACAAGTCAAATTTCGCTCGTGTCCCTCACCAAGGGACCAGAGCGAAAATGCTTAGTTGAGCCATTCCTGACCTTGTTTGGACGAATCGAGACATCAAAGGCATGGTGAAGGACGAAATGAGCATGATAGAGCATCCAGACTTGATCAAAAACAATGAGATGATGAAGTTTTGCCTAGAGGGTCAAATTCGCTCCTGTCCCTCACTGAAGGACCAGAGCGAAATTCTTCATAAGGTACGATCTAGGCAAAGATCAAGCAAATTTTATGTTCGAAGGCAAGAAAGGAGGTCAATCGAACCCGTTGAAGACAAATTGAAGATTATCAAACGTCAACAAAGGACCAAAATGCTTAAGTTCGCTCCTGTCCCTCAGGAAGGGACCAGAGCGATTTTTGTTGTGGATGACTTTCTTGCACAGTTTGAACCGATCTCAAGGCATGGATGAATAGAAGAGCACATTACGAACCCGTTGAATATAAGTTTTGAAGGTGACAAAGTGAAATAAGGCCCATAGAGCTAAAATCGCTCCTGTCCCTCTCCAAGGGACCAGAGCGAAATTCTTATGAAGGCTTAAAATTTGAAAGTTTATCAAGCATCAAGTGATCACGAAGGATCAAGGAACTTTATTTTGCACGATGATGGTGATTGCAAGTTGGAGAACGCAAGCATGAACCCAAAGACTTGAAGTTCGCTCCTGTCCCTCAGGAAGGGACCAGAGCGATATTGATTATAGTTGCTAATTCCTTCAAAAATCACGTTAAGTCAAGGTTTTGCAAAGGGGTAAAAGGTACAAGGTGTCTTTTGAAGATGATATGCAAGAGTTTTGAACGTAAAAGTGTTATCAATTAAGTTAAAGGACTCATATCGCTCCTGTCCTTTGGACAAGGACCAAGGCGATTTTTACTAAAACACTCATGTTCCGACAAAATCAAGACAATGCAAGGATAGCTAAGGTCAAGGACGTCCTTTAAGAGGCAATGAACGAGGAACCAAGGATGAAAGATGACACGTTTTGGCTAGAGCTTCAGGATCGCTCCTGTCCCTCTTCAAGGGACCAGGGCGATATCACATCTAAGGGACATTTATTTGCAAGACAAGTCACTCAAGTTTGAAAATCCTAGCGAAAATGCCAATTCCAACGTGAGGTTAAAGGCTTTGAACGTCAAAAGTGCAAAAAATCAAGACCAAGTGATGGATCGCTCCTGTCCCTTAGTCAGGGACCAGGGCGATGAGGTACATATTTTCCATGTTTTTTAAAAATTTTGGCGCTCAAACGCATTTTTGAATTTATTTAAATGCTAGGAAAATCGATATTTAATTAATGGCATTTAAATTTAGCGCTTGGTATTAATTGATTATTTTTGCCTTGTAAGAAAATCGAATTTATTAATTAAAAATGAAGGCATTTAATAATTGATTATTAATTCATTAAAAAATTAAATGGAGCGCTTGGTATTTATTTGTTTTATGGAGGTCGGCCCTTGTTATTCATTTAAAAATCATTTAAATTGCTTTATTTTTACAAAGTCGGCCTAAATGGTGGTGAGAGGTGTGAGCGCTATAAAGGGAGGGGTAGTTTATTTCATTTTCACATCATCATTTATCATCTCTCATATGCGACTTGGAGAAGGCAAAGGAGGAACGAATTTCATTTCAAGCTAGAAGGCACTAGTAACTATCCAAAGGAGAGGCGAACTTGAAGTTTCTATTTGAGCGAAGTTGCCTAGGACGTCAAAGACATATCAAAGATGGCGAAATTGCTAACTTGAAGAAAAGATCACGTCCAAGGCTTGAAGGGTGGCGAAGTTGATAAGAGGAACGTTCTTTTGAAGATCACATCAAGACTATCGAATTTCAAATTTTGCCTAGGCGAATTCCTTTATTTTGCATTTTAGAGTTAAGCTCTCAAGTAAGGTATGGCAAGATCTCTTGTTTTAATTTCAAATTTTGATCGTCATTGCCTTAATTTTGAATTTTGAAATTTTGTTTTGCCTTAGCTCAGTTGTTTTTAGGAAATGATTAATAAAGGACTTATCATTAAGTTTCCTAAAATTTGCTCTCTAATTTATGTTATGTATTGCAAAATCATGTTACTAATTTTGAAATGTTGTGTAGGCGTCAAATGGAGGTCTCTTCAAGGAAAATCAAGCCGGATCAAGGACGGTCTTCGCCAGGACGATCAAGCCAAGACATGGGCGACCTCTTCCAATCCAGCGTTCCAAGGCGAGGTACATCATCCTGCACATCAAGGACAAAAGGAGTTAGAACAAGAGTTAATCAAAGATAGCCTCTCAACGACATCAAATTAAATATCTAGCAAGCTTCAAGTGTCAGATGAGGTGGCGTCCTAGTCATCATTTCTCCAATCAGAGAAGTCCATCTCAGCATGTCCAGATTCAATGTACTTAACTCATGGAAGGTGGCACAAACTCCGATGTACCTACCCCGGCTATCCATTGGTCGATTTTTCTAGAAGGGACATGTGTCCAAGCAATACAATTTTATCATTGGTCAAGCATTAAATGTTATGTAATGGTTGTAACAAACCCTAATTAGGGTTTTCATTGTAAAATCTTGGCCATTGATCTTGAATTGATCTAAGCCATCAAATTGTATTGTGGGCACTATATAAGCCCAAACATTTCATTTGTAAAAGGAGAATTAGAGTGAAAGGGATTTTTTTTAGATGATTAGAGAGAGTTGTAAATAGTTGAAAGTAGTTAGAGAGTAGAATAGGAGGACAAGGCAAGAAATTGTTGCCATTGATTGTAAACAAACTCCATTTTCATTGAAGTAATGGTGAAATATGTCGTTTTTCTTGCAATTTGCATGGTTTCTTGTTGAGTCTTCAATCTTAGATGGTAGATAATTAGATGAATGGAGGAAATGTGATTGATTGATGGTGGAATTCGTACATCCATACTACTAGCAGTTTGTTGATTGCAGACTTGCCTTGCGTAGTCAACTGGAATCATTCAGCCTAAGCTCAATTTCAATTTGTTGCCTCTTCATTGATATGCATCAACTTGGATGGTATCTATGCCTGCGGTGATAACTTGAACATCATAAAGCTCCCCTTAGAAGATTGCACTAGTCTTGTGTAGATGTTCCATTGATGTCAAAACAAGACCTAGTTAGAGTTTCATCAAAAGGTCAAGTCATTGCTCCTACATTCTTAGTATTAGGATTAGATCCTCTCTTCGCCCTTATCCTTTTTCTATTTTTTTTTAATCTAAGTTAGTAAGAGCCTGTGTCCAGCAAAGCAGATCGGAAGTTCAATGTAAGTCCCCTTGTGATTCCAGCAAATCACATCATACCACTGGAGCTTGTCCACACGTGGAGACCCCACTAAAAGAACCTTGGAGTCTACCTAACTGATCCTTTACGCGAATCTTCAGCAGTTAGAGACTATTTTCTCAAGAGAGGATAAGATGCCTTTAGGTATTTTATTCTGTGTATGATGGTGTACAAAATACACGTCAACAGGACTTCAACAAATTGTCTATACAACTCAGCTGGTGTAGTTGGTATACCAAACTTTGCAATGAATGCATCTTTCATCGCGTCCCAAGTCCTGATTGACCCTATAGGCAAGTGAACGAACCAAAAGTATGCCTCTTCTCCCAAAGAGTAGGGAAAAAGCCTACATGCTACATCTCCATATTCAATTCGTCTGTTACGAAGAAGGTCCTCGAACATCTTGATATGATCTTCTGCCGTGCGATTGAAATCACTGACATTGAACTTGGAACAGAAATGCTCTGGATTCTTTGGCATATCATGATAAACTGCAAATTCCAATGGTGATGGATTGTTGATTAGCCAAGTTGCACCATTAAGCACATGCGGAGGAGGAGGAGGAGGTGGAGCTTGGTGACCCATCGTACTCTTTGATGCTTGAGAGTTTGAAGCGGGACTTGGTGAGCTAGCCTGGCCTTTTGTTTGAGAAATTGCCTGGATACTTGATTGGATCGCCGCTTGTACTTGTTCTTGAAGAACTTGTGATGACTCAGGAGATTCCTCTAGTTTTAGTTCAAATTCCTTGGGAGTGTCTTCTCTTTTGACTCGCTTCGCCTTTGAAGTAAACTGAAGCTCACTTAGATTCTTGATGCCTGGTGTTGACCTCAATAGTCTTTGATGTTTCTCGGGCGAGAAAGAACCAATGTGATCCAGCGTGAAGTCTTGTGAAGATTATTGTGGGTTCCTTTGGTTGCGAAGTTCTCTAGCTGCGATCCTTCGGTGTTCTTCGGCTCTATCTTCCTCTTGTTCCAAGATGATTCTGACTCTGTTATATTCGGCTTGGCTTCTCCTTATGTTCCACGCTAAATGATTCAATCCTGAAACAATATCTTCTTGAGTGTTGCCTACCTGCAAATTTGGTTGCACTACTTGATTCAATTCCTCATGTGGCAACACCATCGTGATTCATGATCATGTTTAAAATGTGTTCTTCTTCAAAATCTTCGGACTTCGGATACTAAGGCCCTCCTTCTAGCGCCAATTCTGTTGACGTGTATTTTGTACACAATCATACACAGAATAAAATACCCAAAGGCATCTTATCCTCTCTTGAATAAAGTCGCTAACTGCTGAAGATATCGCAAGAAGGATCAGTTAGGATGACTCCAATGTTCTTTTTAGTAGGGTCTCTACGTGTGGATAAGCACCAGTGGTCGTTGTGATTGCTGTGTCATCAAGGGGTGTTACGTTGCATAAAAAGGAGATACACATGCAAGATACACATCAGACACTTGACTTTGAGAACATTGATCCATAAACAGATTTTATTCTTGAGCTTGAGGGTGTTGATGTGGATACAATTTAACTAATGATGAGTTAGCTAGTATGGAGAGGGAGGTAGCTGAATGGGAAGCAAATGTGGCAGCATTTGAGGGGGCAGAAGGCAAAGGTTGGTGAGTTATCAGGGTTGGGTTTGTCTCATACATAACTTGATCCTATCAGCATGGATGAGGAACCTGTTGAATCTCCTGTTTAGGATATTGAAGGTATACGATTCACTTCCAGACTACCCACACAATGAAAAAAATACTTTTTTGAGCTTTAATTGTAGATGAAATTTATGATTTATAATTTTTATTGATATTGAAACTCGAAGTTAATATGTATTCAGAGGTTGACTTCGTTTTCTTGGTCTATGATATGTATTAAACTAATTTGTTTTATATATGATGAAAATCAGTAATATGTTATACAACTTTAGTAATGTGTTTTTATTTTGAAGAATAATTTTAATTTTTTTTATGTTTTTTCAACATTTCAATAAATATGTTGAGTTATTGTTGAGTTTTTGCTGAATCCCAAGTTTATAAATTTTTTGGGCTTGTTGAGTAATTTTCGAGTTTGATGTTTTCAACTATGGGATTACCTATTGAGAAGTAACTCATATATGAGTTGGATAATTTAAGCTATGAAAGGCTCATCTTGTTAGTTTCAATCATATTTCTCTATCCCTCATTCCAAATGTAATAAGTGCAAAATAGACAACTCAACCTTGTGATAGGTAGATTTTTTTGACTCACTCGTGATGAAGATGGGTGGTCAAAGGAAAATGACTCAAGTATCAAATATTCAATGCAATTAATCCTCACTGAATGATATCTAAACTGGCTATTCTCTTGTAACATTTTAGTTCCCTATTGATTCACTTGTAGCTGATTACCTTTCCTTCATTTGCCATCATTTATTTATGTAAACAAACTTTGAAAGAAAAAAAAAAATAATATTAATGTCCAGTTCCACGGATGTTGATAGAAAGAAAGAAAGTAAGAAATTATATTAATGTCCATGGATGACCAAGAGTCGGTCAATGGGACATGGGAAAACATCAATATACAATAGAGAGTTAAAAGTCTGACCAAGGGGAAGAACAAAGATAAAAGTTACAAAACAATAGGGGAACACCAAAACAAGTGGTCAAGAAATAGGTACAAATAGCTAAGAATGGGGAACAAGAACCCTGAAGAGCAAAGAGCAGCCACAAAGGAAAATTAAAGATCATAAAGTAACATTGTTTGAATTAGAAATGGTGAAGTTGCTAGCATTATCATCGTTCACTGTGGAGGGCCTGAGGCTGAGGGCCAGGAGGGTTACTCGAACTAGGATCACACCTAACATGTAAGGTCGAAGTAATCCTTGTAGTAGTGAAAAAGCTTCTAATATGCATCGGTCCTTGTGGTTGGAGAGGTGGCTGGAGAGGAGTAGATCTACATTGACAAGAAGAAGTTGGACATTAGTGTCGGGAAGAAACAAGACCTTGATGCTGAGGGGGAACATTTTGCGGCAGAAGCTGTGAGAGATGCCATGTCAGAAGTCTATCTGCGTCTATTTGTGTTTTAGCATTGCATTTTTCGTGCTTTTTTTTCTTTCCAAATGGCAAACAACATGGCTAAAAGCACCATTTTATTTACTTAACACCTTAAGCAATGAAAATATTATGCTGTGTTTATTCTGCACATACTCATATGCAATATTTACATATATTCTCTGGAGCTTAAAATCTGGAAATTCCACTATCTCAAGTTAATTTTTATGCAGCCTAGATTACAACTAGACAGTTTGGAAGGATTTCTTCTACTTATTAATTCAGTAAAACTGAATAATTTTTGAATCTTGAAAATGAAGTTTTTGTTCAATCTAGCAATATAATGTGTTGTGTTTGTTCATACAGGACCTTATGCAGTTGTTATGGCCCCAACAAGAGAACTTGCACAACAAATAGAAGAGGAGACTATTAAATTTGCCCATTATCTGGTAAGAAAAATGTTATGTTTTTCTTAATAAATCTATTAGTTCATATTCTTTTTTCAGCAGTCTCTTTTTTTAAAGACATTAAACTTTTGTTTTACATGTATTATAGATGGCCAACTATAAAAAATATGATAACAATTAAGGATATTTGTTCAGGTATTATTTGGATGCATAATCAGAATTTATATGAAGCTGCTTCATATTGCCTGTCATTGTGTAGTACATGGTGTTACGTAGGATTTACACTGAAGATTTCTTGTTTGGTTTAGCCTTTGTTCTATTATAGGTCACCTAGAAACAGAAATATTGGCTACATTGACCCTTTAGCCAGATTTTCTGATATACCAAAATTATCATTGTACTTATTATCTATGTTGTAAATGTAGTGGCTGCTGCAGTTGGCTTAAAGTTATTGTAGTGAAAGGGAAAAGCTGATGAGCATTCTTGCCTTATATGGCTGAGAATTCATACCCCAACTTAGGTTATACATCTCCTATCTCAGAGATACATACAAGGGCATCTCTAGACATTAGGAGATGTCAGATGACATCAGTTGTCTCAGAAATGTGTACAAGGGCATCTCTAGACATTAAGACATCATTTGTGTCTTCAAGAAATGTCCCTTGTGCTAGAAATTGGTACGAGAGAGTTTAAAGCACAAAAAGAAACAGAATTTCATTTGACTATTTTTGCATGAAAGCTTGTGACCTTTTTTGCAGCATTCACATCAAATCTCAAAGTGCTAGTAGAATGAAGAGAAAACAATATTATATTTTAAAATGTCTCTTTGTATAAAATATACATCAATTGATTGGAATGGGAGAGAGGGTTGTTTATTTATTATCCTAACAATAGCATTGCCTCATAGCATTTACAGTTTTCTTGTAAATAAGCTAAGGTACAGATTTCTGCTGTTTTGAGTGCTGTCATCATACCAGGCATGAAAATTACAGATCTGGTCTTATGGCTCCTGCAAAATACACCTTAGATTTGTTTGGCAAAACACAGAAAAAATGACAAAACCCCTATTTTTCAGGGCAAGAAAGGAGGGGGATGAAATTGAAGTTTTGTTTTGCGATGATTATTTGGCTTTGCATAAAATAAATTTATTCCTCTCCTAGATGGGATTGGAGATGTAAAATTTTTGCTGTGATGACAGAGATAGAGATGAAGACTCGAACCTACGCTAGAAAAGAGTTTCAAAGGTGAATATTGGTAGGACAGCCAACTGTGAAGATCAGAATGAGCTAAACCTACCACAAGTGAAATGTGGCAAATAGAGCCAACCTGCAGCACATTCAAAAGACGTCACAAAGATAAGGGACATGTTTCCCTATGATAGTGTGCAAATAGAAGTGGAAGATAGGATAAAAAAGTAGATGAGAAGAAGGAAATGATAAGGAGATAAGGTACTATGATAAGAGAAAGTACCGGGATACTGCTTTAGAGACCTATATATATTGAATAAAGAATTGTTATGTAGATTGTATACTGCATGATGAGATATTGGGTATTTGTTGAACTGTGGGTGATTTTATGTCTGTAAATGTGTCTATTCATTTAATTTTGTTTGTCTTATCTTGTCACATCCTACCGTATCATACTGCATGATCCTTGAACCTTCCCTTACTACTCTTATTGAGGTATAAATACAAATTTCAAGAGACCAAAGCTCAGAACTTCGTTCTGTACCGAACTCTGCCAAGACCTTGTTAGAGTAACAAGGAATGGCCAAAACAAAGAATAAATCTTTTGTAGTGATAAAGAATCCAAGGAGAAAATATTACAGTTAAGAAGGAACAAATTTGTATGGTTTGCGGTAGGATTCTCTAGGTTCTAGCCTTGTAAGAGGTGGGTTAGGCATGTTGAGAAGTTTATAGGTTCTCTTGGATTCCATGCTTTTACAAGTTGCACTACATGTGTAATGTCCCTACTAGTTAGAGATCATTAACCTGCAAAATAGATTGTTAGAACACAACAAACATATATATATATATATATATATATAATCTAAATTGCAATCTAACTTTAATGCTTAATTAACATAATCATAATTTTCATCTAATAAAAAAGGATACAATGCCATACGAAGGTATGTCCTTAGGCAACCGTGAGTCTCGCCTTCTTGGAACCCCTTGGTTCCAAGCCCTCCAGGAAATCAAAGATGAGTTCGAATCCTGTCTTGGGTGTAACCTCTTACACCCAAGCCATCCAAGGAAGACCCTTGTCTATTCTTTGCCTTGGGTGATGCCTCCATCATCCAAGTCCTCCGAGGGGATCGGCCAGATCCTTCGAGTCTTGCCTTGGGTGTAACCTCTCATACCCCAGCCAGCCAAGGAAGACCCTTGTCTTTTCCTTGTCTTGGGTGATGCCTCCATCATCCAAGTCGTCAAAGGGAATCGACCAGATCCTTCTCTTCTTGGTTGAGTTTTAGTCAACCAAGCCATACATTTGCATATCAGTTTTCAGTTCATAATCTATCCCTTGTGTTAACATGAATTCCTAATGTATTCTTTAACTAATATATATCAATATGCTTTTCCATCTTTAACATATGCATTACATTTCATTAAATACCTTTGTATTCATAATCCTTCCTAATATGTAAACTTGTGTATACAACAATTAACAAGATTATATCTTTTACCTATTTTTAATGACCAGTGAATATTATACATTAATATATGTATAGATATTCACTAGATTACAATTAACATCACCTATTAATGAACCTTACACATTACCCATTACTCATTAACTAATATTAACTAATATTAATGAACCTTACAATTAACATCACCTATTAATATTAATGAGTGTTACACATTAATTAATAATAATGACATTACATATAGTTTACTTATATTGTTTAATATAAGAAAGAACCTTGTTTCTTACCTTTCTTCCGCAGTCCGCTCTCCCTTACCTTTCCTCTGCAGTCCGCTCTCCTCCTTCCTTCTTCGTTTTTTCCTCCCCCTCCCAGCCTTTGTCGCTGCTCCTTATGTAAACTGTGAGGGGTTGTGCCCCTCCACGGTCCCCTTCTGCATGAAGGGGTGTGGGGGTAATCGCAGCTTAGGCTGCGGTTACCCACGCACCACTTCGTGCAGGAGTAACCCTTTATCTAGTAGTTTGCGTCTTAATGCATGGTTTATATTACCTTTAATTCCATTTTAAGTATAACATTTCATGTAATATATTAATTATTAAATATCATTTCATTTTAAATATATATTAAATATAACATATCAAAATATATTTAAATATCTTTCCATTCAAATATATATTAATTATTTTAATCATTTATTTACAATAACCTTATTTAATTAATCCGTATATTAATATTATTAAGTAATCAGAACCATGAACTACCTGAAGGGTGTCCGAGTAGAAGGCTACGTCGTAAATCCCCTTAGAGTGCCCGATATGTCCTTAATCATGATCGTTGACTATAGTGTTCTTAAATGGTGGTCCATGCTAAGCACCACCCTTGAACCCTCTATAATAATGTCTTCCAATTACATTCGCAATTTTGTCTCTTTTAGAGACTTCCACAAAATTGAGGAATACTAGCGATGTAATGTCTGATTAAATGTTAATGTCAATTAGTCTAGATGCTATTCTTGTTTGTTGGAGAAACCATATGATTGCTCGTATGTATTCTTTTTACCCATCCTCATCATTTAAAGAATATTATTAGTTATAACTATTAATAATTGTTAATTCAATAGTAATATTTAATAATAAATAAATATTAAATATTTATTCGTTGGTAATTATTATATAATTAATAATAATAACTTCTTCATTTAGGGTCTCTCTCTCTTTCTCTCCATATGTATAACGACCCAGGAGGGGACATGACAACATGCTCAAGATGAGAAAAACCAATGGTATATTGATAGTGGTTGCTCAACTTGTTGATGTGTTTTTCTCAAAGAAACGAGACTCGGACTCGGCTCAGACTTGGCTTGGCTGAATCGGACTAGGCAAGGCCGAATCAGACTTGGACTCGGGACTTGTGATAAACTCGCATTAGCCCCTGATATAAAGTTATGTAAATAGTATTAAGGATATGGATCGAGTAAATAAGATTATTGTAAATACATGACTAATGCGATAAAATAAGTATTCTATTAAATAGAGGAAATACATTTAATATAAGTATTATATTAAATAGAGGAAATACATTTAATATAAGTATTATATTAAAGAGGAAATACATTTATATAATAAGGAAAGAATTAATCAAAATATCATATATTAACATAATGAAAGAAGTGTTATTTTAATATATAACAAATAAAACAAAAAGTATTACAGCAAATATAGAAAAAGTATTACGTTTAACTTAGTATCATTATATTTAATTTTAAGCCCCTCCCGCACCAAAAGGTGCGATGGAATCGCAGCATGGGCTGTGATTGCCACCGCACCCCTTGGTGTGGAAGGGGGATCGTGGAGAGTCACAATCCTTCACAAAGATATAAAGGAAACAGCCACCGCAAGGAAAGGGGAGGAAAAACATGGGAGGGCAGCCAAGAGCAGACTTCGTGACCAGCAGGTAAGAGGTAAGGTATAATATATTATAAATTAATATATTAGTATGAATTAATATATGGAAAATAGTAACTAATGTATATTTCATTGAATATTAATTAGGTATGATAATTAATAGATGTTAATGTTAATTACTATATGTTTCATTGTGCATTAATTAAGGATGATAATTAATATGTTAATATTAATTAAAGTACATTTCATTGAGCAGTAGTAAGATTATATTAAGGCTAAAACATGTGTACATTAAGGAATACAATTAATTAATATACTAATCTGCTCATAAGGAATCATTAAGGAATATAGATGTTATCAAGGAAGGTGTAATGCACATGTCAACAATGATAGGGTATATTTAATATGAATATATGCTAAAGAATACATTAGGAATGCATGTTAACATAAAATGTAGATTAGGAAATAAAATAGTACTAAATCATCAAAGTGCATTATAAATACAAATGTAAACCCATGTTGGAGGCTATAGAGAGGAAACTCCCTTAGTCTAAGGAAGGGATTATGAAATCCCTAGGGCAGATATGCATATGTAGGGCTTGGTTGATTAAGTTCAACCAAGAGGAGATGGATCTGGCCGGTCTACTCCGAGGACTTGGGTGATGGGATGTATCACCCAAGGCAAGGAATGACACATGGTCTTCCTTGGAGGGCTTGGGTGTAAGAGGTTGCACCCAAGACAGGAATCGAAATAACCTTCGATTTCCTGGAGGGCTTGAATGTAAGAAATTACATTCAAGACAGGAGTCGAATTCACCTTCGACTTCTTGGAGGGCTTGGAACCAAGATGGGTTCCAAGAAGGCGAGCTTCATGGCCGCCTAAGGACATACTTTGTATGGTATTCGTATCCTTTTTTAGATTAAAATTAAGATTATGTTAATTAAGTATTTTAAAATTCGGTGGCAATTTAGATTATATATATGTATTTATATGTCTGTTGTATTCTAACAATCTGTTTTTGTAGGATAGTGACCCCTAACTAGCAGGGACATTACAGGACTCAGCGTCAGACTTGGCTGGACTCGGGAAAGTGAAAAACTCAAGAAATTTAGAGATTGTTTAAAGATTTAAAACTTGTTTCAGACACCCTTTATTGAATACATCTTAAAGACACAATAACATCATCAAACTCGGCTCATTTGATTACATACACAAGTATACATCAATCACATAAGCATAAACACAAATTGTAGTTGAAGAAAATAACAAACATAGATATATAAATATTGTCAAATGTATACAATATTACAAAACTCATGGAATAAAAAATCCATGTCATCATATGATCATCATCAAATGTTTCATACAAATACCAAAGGTAAATACAACTACAAGCCTATGGCTCAGAGGAGCGTGCACCCTCTCGCCCTAGCCCCCTGCGAAGGCGTTTAAGGTAGGTTCTGGATGATTCAACAACCATAGTCGCTCCCCGTGACACCATGCCATGCTCACCAACATCAGGAACACCTGTGTCACTCTGAGTCTTAGTATTTCCTGTCTCTACTTGTGCTCTTTGCTCCTCTGCCATGGTTACAGCCTTAGCCTCTATATCTACCTGGTCAATCCAATCAGTGTCATCATCACTAAAGACAACTACAGGAATCTCAGGATTTGTCTGACTCTCATTGGCCCACTCTGCTTCAAGATCAACCTCATCTAGAATGATAGGAGAGATGTCAACTAATGCATTCTTTCTCATTCTCAGGCGGAGGTTGTAGTGAACAAAGACAAGATCATTTATCTTCTCCACAGATAATCTATTGCGCCTTTTGAAGTGTATGTGCTCAAACATACTCCAATTGCGCTCACAACTTGATGCGTTGCATGGTTGGCTCAAGATGCGAATGGCCAACTTCTGAATATTTGGTGTCCTTGGGCCAAAAAAGCTCCACCAATGATTTGAGTTTGAAATGAGAAAAATAAATAAATCAGTCTCACTCATGAACTCATTTAACAAGTTACAATATACAATAAAACTAAAATTAAGCCTTACAATTTATTTTTACCTGGCATCATAGTTGTCCTACCGTCTTTGGCGACAGGACGAGAGAAGCTCTCCCCTTGTGCATCTGAGAACAACTGTAGCTCTCGAATAAGCTCTATCTGAGAAGTAATAGTAGGTCCCATCTTCTCCATGATTGAGTATAGCCCATTAAGGACCTCCACATCAGCTTTGAAAGAAGGGATAAAACGGAATGCCGGATTCAGATAATAGGCTGTTGCATGGATGGGTCTATGAGGCTGATGATGCCATCTCCTATCAATGATCTCCCAAATGGGACCATACTTGCTCTCATCTCCTCCATAGAGGAATCTGATGCCTTCCTTCGCCCTATCCATGCCCTCATATATATATAGTCCATTGCGGGCTTATCTCCATCCGTAACTCGCAACAAAACCACCAAGGGCTTAACAAACTGCAAAATTGAAAATATTGTGTAATTTAGAAAAATGAGCAAAAAAGAGAATACATATAATAAGTTATAAAACATGAAGTTAAATTGTAGAATTTATAAAAAAAATTACCTTCACTATCTCATCACAAGGGACCCAAAAGTCTTTCTCATCAAAAATGCAGTCTGCCATAACTTTCCCTGTAGGGGTGGTAGCATAGGTTGAGGAAGATGACTCCTCACCAACAATCATACGTCTCAAGGCAGACTTAGACCTAAGCATGGACTGCAATGTGAGGAAGTTTGTGGCAAATCTTGTGATTCCTGGACGATGCAACTCCTTTTGCTCTGTGTATTGTCTCATAAGAGCCAACACCCATGAATGATTATATAATTTATATGCAAATTTGCAGACATTTCTTGCCCTTTCTACACATCTCTTGACCCATGGGATTTCTCCAATATCCTCCAACATGAGGTCAATGCAATGAGCAACACATGGAGTCCAAACTATAGATGGGTACCTCTCCATCAATAGTCTACCTGCAACAACATAATTTGTTGCATTGTAAATTGTAATTAATGGAGGTGCAAACTACAAGATAGTAATTAATTTGCAAACAAAATTAGTTTGTAATCAAAAGTTTACCCGCAACAACATAATTTGCTGCATTGTTGGTCACCACCTGTACCACGTTCTCCTCACCCACCTCATCAATCACCTCCTCTATCTGCTCACATAGGTAGGTGGCATTCTTGCAATGGGCGGAGGCATCAATGGACTTGATGAAAACGGTGCCCCCTGAAATTAATAAATTAAGCTAGGTCAATGATCATTCAATAAACCATTAGATAAAAAATAAAAAATTAAAGACTATATGAAACTAAAATTAATCAATCACCTACAGAAGAAACGAGAAAATTAAGGAAAGTTCTATTTTTCCTATCCGTCCAACCATCAGTCATGATGGTGCAACCTTTAGTGCTCCATATCTGGCGTTGTTCATCTAAATCCTTCTTCACGTCATCCACCATTTGAGACAAAATGGGTCCCCTCAAATCACTCTCACTAGGGGCTTTGAACCCCGCCACGCATATGGTAAGGGCATCAACCATTTCTTGCTAATAAGGAGACTTGTCACAAATAAACTCAATGAGAAGTTAAGTATAAAAATTCAATGAGAAGTTAAGTATAAAAATTAAAACAATCAAATATAAAATTTATAAAACATTCACCTGGCTACAAAGAATGGAATACTGCTGTAGGTCCAAAACCTGCCAACTGCCATTTTAGCAGCATCATGGACCTCCTTGTTCCAACCCATGCCCTCAAGCGACTGTTGGGACCCAGGAGTAGTGCGAGGCACAAAGAAGGAATCCAACCTAGATTTACGAATCCTAGGTCCAATGCTAACACTCCCACTACAACTACTAGTGCTAGGAGCATGAGAAGTGGCGATGGCACTGCCACTTATAGAAGTAGAAGCGGAAGCACCAGCATTAGCCAACTGAGTGGGACGATATGAAGGTAAGGAAGAAGGGCCTCCAACACAACCTAATTGTGTCCCTCTTCCTAAATTTGCCTCTCTCCCAATTGCCGCTCGATCCTCCTTTTGTTTCTTTTTCCTTTCAATTTCCTTAACCATTACATAACATTCACGTACGGCCTCAGGGAGTGCTTTTAGGCATGGTTTGGCATCATGTCCACGCACACCAACAATATGTTATTTCAGTCTACATATACCTCCATGGAATATCGTTTTGCAAAATGTACATTTTGTTTGCCCCTTTCCTTGCCCTAGAAAATCCTCATGATATTTCCAAGCAGGGTCCTTTCTAATGGGGGGTCTAGAAGTTGAAGTAGACATTTTAGGATAGTTTTGTGAAACTCGAAGTTGAGAAAAATAATAAAGTGAAGTTTGCTGCAATAAAACATTACAAATACAAAATAAAATTAATACATACATTCAAAAAAACTAAAGTAGGGTTTGTCAAACCCTACTTTAAAAAAAAAGAAATTTACAAACCCTACATAGTACAACACTACAACTACATAGTACATACTACATGCTACATACAAACATACAAAAGATTTTGAAAGAAAATGTAAAACTTTCAAAATAAATGAATAGAAAATGGAATTTTTGCATACAAGAAACAAAATAATCTTCAAAAAAACAATCTTACCTCTTACAACAAGCTTGAAATGAGCTGCAAACTCTTCCTATCCAACTCTTGATGCACCAAATCCAAATACAATGCAGCTCCAATGTGACAAATTGAAGAAAATTTGAGCTTCCTCCTTGCTGGTTTTTCTTCTATGCACCCTTGTTTTTCTTCCCAACTCACTTTACTACTCCTATTTTTGCAAGTGAATGAAATGAAGGTCACTTTTAGGGATAGGAGATAATTAACAAAAAAAACCAGATTTGAAAAAGCATTGCAAACTAATTTTTTTTTTGGTCTTTACTTTAGCTTGAGGCCGCCTGAGTTTGGGGTTCGGGACTCGCCGAGTTTGTCGAGTTTGAGCCACTCGGCGAGTTTACTCGCCAAACTCGGACAAGTCCGAGTCCCAGGGACTCGCCGAGCATGGCTTGGACTTGGACTCGCCGAGGTGAGGCGACTCTCGGCGAGTCCCGTTTCTCTGGTTTTTCTTAATATGCAACAAAGAATAAAATACCAATTATTTTACCCTCTCTTGAACAAAATCTTCTTGGATGCTGAATTATGTGATCAACCAAGACGACTCCAAGGTTTTTGTTGTTAGGTCTTGACGTGTGGGAAACCTCAATGGTTGATGTAATATTGCTGGAATCACAAGGGGACTTGTGTTTTGCATGAATGTGGCTGGAATGTAGAATTTACTTGAATTGAAAAAAAAAAGATAAAAAGGATTGAGGGTTTGGAGAAGTCTAATCCACGCTAAGGTCAATGATAGCATTGGATCATGCTAGGATGGGCATATTCCTTAACCAAGCTTTGCTTTTTCCATGTTGCCAACAACTACACAAAGTCAATGCAATCTTCCAAGGAAATGAAAAGCTTTCGTATTACGAATCATTCACCAAATACCCAATACATTGGCACAACTTGAATAAACATATCCACAATTGAACTTAGCATGTTTAAATGTTCAAGCTAACTATGCATTGCAATTGAAAATCATCCAATCACAAATAGTATGAACAAGGAATTATCAAAATCCACACATTATTCCATCACAATCAATGAACTCCATCTAACTTGAGGATAAAACAAGAAATCATGCAGTATGCTGGTTGAAAATTTTGTACACTCGTGAAAGCAAACAAAATTGTGGCTTCAACCTCAGTGTGTGAGTATGAAACTCTCCTAATTAAGGGAAGGCTCCCCCTATCTATCTAAAACTGAAATAAAAATAGGATGGGACAACAGTCTTCCTTCATTCTTCAAGGAAGCCCATATCCTTTTCTCTCCTTAGAAAAGTGATAGCAAGAAAATGTATAACAATGGTAACAACTTTAAATGAAAATGAGAGAAAGGAAATGAAGTTTCCTAAAAGCTCAAAGACTCCCGTCACTTCCTTGGGGATGGGACAGCAATATCAAGTTCAAAGACTTGACTATTGGAAGTCCTGTCTACCCTTTGCTATACTAAATTTTACAATGAATAAAAGACAACAGCTCAAAGACTGGAATAATCTATTCTTTCAACACAAAGACAAGAACTAATGCAAGCTCAAAGACTTTTTGCTATTTCTCATCAAACAATACTTTTTCTTCAAGAATAGACGCAAGCTCAAAGACTTGCTGCTCCTTCTAGAGATTTTCCTATTTTAATTAATCTTCTCTACTTGCAGCTCAAAGATTTCAAATTAGATTAGACTAAGCTCCTTTAGAAACACTTTGCATGGAAGAAATAAAAAGATTCAAACTCAAACATGTAGCTCAAAGACTCAAAACTTGAGTAATCCTTCTTTATTATTCTTCAAAACTTTCAATTCACATACTTAAGCTCAAAAACTTCTTGCTGTAAATTTGGCAGAGTTTTTGCTTGCTTTCCAAAAGATAAAGATTACAATAGACTCCTCTAGTATTTATAGAAGAGGAGCCTTGAGAAAAAGGTGGGAGGATCCTAACTAACTTGAGAGATTCTCTCAACCACCAAGACTTATTCAATAACTAACTAAGACTTCAATAACTAACTAAGACTTGTTCCAACTACAGTTCTAATTGGACATAACTTGTAGTTGCCTTAACATGTAATTACAAAAGTGCAAGTAATGTGTAACTTGCATTTTACAAAAAATACTTTTACATGTAACTTGTCAAAACAAAATTACAAATACATAACTAAAACTATTCCATGTGTCTAAAGACACGACTCTAATTGCATCATCCTTTGTCTGTGATGATCTTCATGTTGCTTTAGGATGCTAGAACTTGAATTATTTTGGATTGGTAAAGACATCTTGAACCAGAACGGGAACTTGCATCCTTATCTTCTTGCTTGGGATAGTATTGGCTTTTCAAGAGGGAAAGGGCAACCTTCCTCTTTTTATGTCATGACCATCTTTGTCTTGAAAGCATTCTATGTTCTCAACCATGAATTCTTATTGTATCTCTTCTTTGTATCATCCTCCAATCTTGAAATCTTCTTGCAAAATAAGGCCCATGCCTTAATTTGTTGATTTGGTAGGTCGTGTGTGCAAACTAGATTGACAAGGGAAAGGATAAATTGATGCAGAAATGGGCTCACAAGTGAATTTCGGGTTTTGGAAGTTGCATTACATGTGTGGGAAAAACAAGAGCATTAACTTGCAATTGTGGAGAACAAACATGCAACTTCATATGTGTAATGGGTAACTACAAGTTTCCACTTGTAATTGGACCTTTAGAACTCATTTTCAAGTGTTTTTTGAGTGCATTTTGGACCAATTTCGGGTTCTGGATGGCTGACCGCAGGTAGACTTTAAATGGGGAAAATGAATGAAGGTGTGAAATGAGTGGATGAAATGGTATGTATGGATGATGGAAATGAATATGAAAAGATTTTGGGAAGATCATCTTCAAGAAAATGGGAAGAACTTTCAACATGCAATCCGGTTCCAAAAACCCGATTTTGAAAGGATGGGTATTTCTCATCTTTGCAACTTGGAATTTCAACAAAAGATGGTTAAATCTTTTATCTGTAAGGGAAGAACAATTATTTTCATCCAACTTGTAATCGGGATTTAAAATCCCGAATACAAGTAAAGAGGGAAAATGGGGAAGAACAATGCAATTCTAAAATTGCTTATCAAGGGGAAAAATCTCTCTCACAAAATGGATTTTTGGGGAAGAACCAACATATTTACAAATTAGAAAAATGAAACAAGAAGAAAAGAAATCTTACCTTGCTCCAATCTGAAAATGCTTCTTCAACAAGATGATTAATCTTTGAAAGAAGGAAGGAGAACTCTTGAAAAGAAATTAACCACATTCCAAAACCCTAGCCACGTTTTTGATAAAATGCCCAAAACTGAAAAACGTGGCAGCAAATGCATGAGAAATGGCATGAACTTCCCTCAACCCTCAATGCCTTATCACTCCAAGCCAAAACAATTCATAAGTTTGTTGATTCGTGGCATTTCTAATGGCAAAAAAACGTGGTTTTTGGTAAAAAGGTGTTTGCTGTTATAAACCAAAAAAAACAGCAAACTTAACCTCCATGTGGCGTGAAAGGTGTCTAAAAATGGATGGAAATAGGAAGGAATCCTAAATGCCTTCCTCCTCCAACAAATTCTCCACAAAAAATTGCTAAAAATCCCCCAAAAAACGTTTTTCTTGCAAATCAGGTTTCTTGGAACAAATAGCAAGTTTAAAATGCATGAAACAATGAAAATCGGGTTTTTTGGAGGATATAACGAGTTTAAAATTTCACTTTTTCAACATGTTAGGCAAAATTGGAATTTTTTGACCAAATAGCAAGTTTAAAAGGTCAAAAATGCACTTTATAAGCAAAATCGGGTTTTAGAAAAGAAATTACAAGTAAAATTACTTGTAATAGGGAAATAGAATTCCCTTTACAAGTGATTTCACTTAAAACATGCAAAGGGATTTTAAAATCCCATTTACAAGTTTTTAAACACTTAAAGTGAAGCTACTGGTAATGGGGGTTTTAAAACCCCCATTACAAGTTTTATAAAAACTTGCAATTGGAGAAAAATTCCCCTACGAGCCTAAAAGCTTCAAGGGGGGTTTGAAAAACAAATTACAAGTTATTGGTAATCATCGAAAAATTCCCCTACATTGAAGAAAAAACATAGCAAATGGACTCGAAACGTGACGAAATTTGAAATGTAGCTTGGGGATGGATCAATGATTGATCCAGCCCAAGAATGAGGCAAATTTCTGCCTTCGGAAGCATGCCATAGAGTAATTTTTTTCATTTTTTAACAAAAAGTTCTTGTTCATTTTTGAAAACAAAAATGAGGACAACACAGTATGTAGAAGAAACAACATATTCCACCATATCTTCAATGAAAAGGATGTTTATTTACAAGCTTGACAACAATTTCTGCCTTCTCCTCCGATTCTACTCTAATCATCTGCTTGCTAGCTTCTGCTCTCTACTAACTATTAACTTGCTATTAACTATTCATTATTAACTTTTACAAATGAGGAAGTAGAGTCTTATATAGTGCTCTCAATACAATTGAATGGTTAGGTTCAAATCCACATCAATGGCCAAGATCGAAAGAGAGAAACCCTAATTAAGGTTTGTTACACCCATTACATAGCGTTTAATGCTTGACCAATGGTAAAATTACATTTTAGGACACATCCTTCTTTGAATGATTGACCAATGAATGATGGGGTTATTTATATCGAACTTTGTGCCTCCACATTTGGTAGTTATCCTCCTCGTTGGATGTGTCAAGTGCATTGAATTTGGACGCCCTGACTTGTAATGATGTGATTGGGAAGTGATGACTAGGCGCCACCTCAGCTTACTCCTTGTAACTCATCACAAAGTGGAGTGTGATTCGGGCAATATCTCTTGATACTCAACATTTTCAAGTGCTTGATGTGATGATGGTGGGAGATATTCCCAAATTGCATCATCTTGTAGCTTTGATTAACTCTTCATGAACTATCTTGCACCTTGATCACATTCGCATTCTCCTTCTCTTGTGTGGAAACTCCTTTGTCTTGGATTACTCTCTTGCTGTATTGGCAATGATTCTTGGATTTCCGGAGGAAATTCAAGATATTTGTAAAATTCCTTCCGTTAGCACCTTCACTCTAATGCTTTCTCTTTCATGACATTGATCTTTATTTTGCGATGATGAGTCCTTACGCTTCCCTTTGCAATGTTGATGAATCTTGGGAGTGTTCTTAATGTGGAACAATCAGCTTCCCTTTCTTAGCTTGGTCTCTCCCATTGTGAAGTCTTCTCTTCTTTCAGCCACCTCCATGATGTTTGTAGAGCTATCCCCATGTAGTGGTTGAATCCTTGAAGTTGCGACTTGATGTAGAGAAATGCTGCCCCAAGCCTCTTATGCCTCGACTTGTAAACTTTGCCCCTGTTATTCATAAGTTCACCTCCCCACACCATGCATCCAGCTGCTGGCGTTAACCTGGAAAACAAAGGGATCCTTGAATCAAATAGATAAGGAATAAACAATAATAACACCAATACCCCATACTTTACACTTCTCACTAACCCCTCCCAATCTGAGATTTGTACTCTTAAGCCTGGAAATGACTTTCACTAGCATGGAATTTGTTTGTAATCAGACCTAAGGTCTGCTCACAAATTTACAGATCTGATTTTTGCTGTTTCAATTCTAAGTTTAGCTTTAGGTCTGGACTCTCAATGCCTTAAGGTCTGATTCAATTGCTTGAGGTCTGATTTTCACACTTTTTGGACCCGATCGCCAATTAAATCCTCCCTGCTCTGCCTTCAGCTGCGAACTAGGTCTTCCTTATCACAGTTAGATCTGATTTCCCACCTATTTAAGGTCTGAGTTTTCATCATTGAATACCCCAGCTGACTCCTTATTCAAACTTGTTAAATGTCCATGCAGCTTTGTGGATTTTGTCATGTGAGGCAAACTTTCTTCCTGATCGGGGATTTTGGCATGTGGGGGAAGACCTCCCTCCTTGGCCAGGCTTTTTAGGGGGTGCCGCCATGTAGTGTGTGAATGGTTGGGGATTTTGGAGGGTGCCGCCATGTGTGAATGAATGGTCGGGGATTTGGAGGGATGAGGACATGAAGTGTGAGGAGTGGTCAGGGATTATCATTTCTATGGTATGCTTCCACCCACTCAGTGAAATATTTCATGGCGGTGACGATGAATTTGTGGCCATTGGATGAGGTGGGATGGATTTTAAGCCCCCACTATGAGAAGGGCTAGGGTGTTATGAATGGCTGTAGATCTTGAGATGGCACACAAATCTTATTGCCATGTTTTTGACAAGGCACACATTTCTTGACATAGTGATATGCATCCCATTCCATTGTGGGCCAGTAGTATCTAGTGTGCAGTAACTTCTTGGCCAGAGTGAGGTCACTTGAGTGTGCCCCACATATACCTTCATGTACCTCACATAGTGCTTGGGCAGCCTCCTCTTTGTCTAAACATCTTAGGAAAGTTCCATCAAAGTGGCTTCGGAATAGGGTATTACCAAGGATAGTGTAATGGGCAGATTGATGGATGAAGGTCTATTGTTGGGTTTTAGTGAGGTAAGGAGGAATGATATTGTTGCAAAGGTAGGTGAAGGTTTCTTTATACCAGGGGGAATTAGGACCAACAAGGACATAGAGCATGTCAGATTCTGGAACATCAAATGCTAGTACTAAAAGATGCTCAAGCAAGAATTCACACTTTTGACTGTTGGTTGGCATCTGAAGGAGGGAACTAATAGTAGCCATTACATGGCTGAACTTTTGGGGTAGCAAGGAAACAAGGTGATGAGGAAGGCCAGGCCTTTGAGGTGGAAGTAGAAGATTCACCTCATTTTCTAAGTCATTATTCGTCTTGATCTTTCATCAAACTTACCTTGCCACCTGATCAAATATCAATGATGCATTCTTCATTGCCAAGTCATGGATTTTTCAACCTTGGAGATGGGCCAAACTTTTTAGGGTGTGAAGACAAAATGCCAAGGATGGATGGCTGTGGATTTTGGCATGTGAGGCCAGCTTTGCAATGATGGTCAGGGTTTTAGGCCTATCAAGACAAAGTTGGGCCTGTCAGGACATCATGTGATTGGGGATTTGAGGCAATGCGGACATTGGAAGGTGTATTGAAAGTGATGCAATCCATTGCAAAGAATTAGGTGAATCGATATTGTGTGATAAGAAAAAGAGTTGGATTTCCATGAGTGCTATTGGAACATGTTGCTACGTTGAATTCAATCTATTGGGAATCAAAAAAGGATAGATTTTAAAGTTATTGAGATGGATGCCTTTGACACATTCAACATCTTGTTGAACTTAGAGTGGTTTGTGAATTGCAAGGGAGTCTTTGACTCCTAGGAGGAAGAATTATAATTTTTTGATGTATACAGAATGGTATACATAGCCCTCTATATAGACATGAATGTTGCATATGTTGAAGAGGTGGTGCAAAAGATAATTTTAAGCGAGGAAGATTCATGAGGTAAAATACCAAAGAAGGAAATCAAAGAGGATCCAAATTCAAAAGTGGAGATTTTTGTAGATAGTAGCATTTGTAGCATAGCCAATAAAGAGGTTATGGAAGTTTAGCTTTGGGAAGAACAAAAAAGAGCATCAATAGAAGTACTATGTGCTAAAGGGGTTAGTAGCCTAAGGAAAATTGAGAAAACTACCACAAAACTCACCGTAAAGGAAGAAAAGGCACCACAAATCAAAGAAACAAAAGGGATGATACAAATAAAGAAGCTACAATCCCCACATACAAGATACATCACATATCGAAAGGCATCTCACACGGCAAGCTATCTCACTATTGGGGTAGGTGACCTATTGAGCTACATAAAAAATGTGGAGAAAACCTTTGAAAGAGAAATATAAGAAGAGAAGACCTCTAGGATACATTAATATGCAAAGCAACATGGTGGCAATTCTCCCATAAACTAGATATCCCAACATGGAAAGTGTTCATAGTATTAATCAAAACAATTTTTTCTCTAGCAGAAGGGAACTAGCAACTCACCCCAGAACATTGTGATAGTAATGAACCCCAAATTCACTTAACAAACTGTATTAGAGTGGGATAGAGTGAGAGAATGCATGTTCAATTGTTTTGTTGGCTCCTATCTCCAATAGCTAAGACATGGTACATTAATTAGGAGAAAGGTGGAAAACGAGTATTTGCCACAATACAGTCGGGTGGTGAAGTTCAGGCTAGACATATGGAAGGATTTCCTTGATTTTTGCATGGATGAGGGTTGGATTCAAATCATTTTCAGCCATATCTATTGTTATCATATGTATCTCAACCAACCCCATTGTATCACCAAGGAGACTGTCCACATGATCACAAGATTATGGAATAAGGATGACTTTTCTTCCAAAAACAATGTAAGTAATAACAAGTTCATGAAATCAACAAGATTAACATTAGATGGAAGAAATTTGGTAGTAGACAAAATCACAAACCTTGCGGTAAGATATGCAAGCTTAGGCATCACATACAAAATCTTCTAGACAAATAGAGAGGGCTTTACAATTGGCATGCCAATGGCCACCACATACTAGATGGTAGTGCAAGGAAAGGTACTCAACCTATCTGAGGTCCCGTAGGAACAACTCTTGGACATCACCACCTAAGCAAAGGGAAGTGATCAATATCGATCAAGTATGGGTCTCTTATCATTTATACAGGTCTCTTATCATTTATATAACATTTTCTTTATGAAGAGACTATTTGGATTCTCGATATTGGTGTGGACACAAGATATTCTAGTTGCAGCTCAGATCGACAATCATGCTAAATATTTCAAATATGCTACATCCTACATTGAGGTTTATTAGTGTTTTAAGAATTTTCAAGCCTAGATGCAAGGAACAAATAGAATTTCATTTAACACCGTAAGATATGTGCCAATGATACACTTTTGTGGTAGAGAAAGACCATGTTTTCATAGAGGAGCCACAAACATCTTGCGTATTGATGGGCCTATTTTACTGTCTTTTTCATTAGCCTGATAAACCTTTATTTCCTAAGAACTATAGACTTTTACATTACAACCATGATACTTTTTTGAATGTTAAGACTAATAATTATTGAGCATATTTAATATGAATGCTGGATGTAATACATGTGCATAATTATTGAGGAAAATGTGATGAAATGATGTGATTATTGCTATGAGGAGTGTTTCTAGAAATTGACATGTTGCAGTAAAAGTAGTCAAAGCATCATGTGGATCTCATGCAATTGAGTAAAAGTAGAAACAGTAGATGTTGCTGTAGCTGAGAAGCACAAGGTACAAAAATACACATCCATGTGTTGAGGTGGCTATCCAAACAACATTATAAGACTCCTATCTGTAGCAGTACCATTTGTTAGCCAAGGTTTACCGTTGTGCCAAAAGATCGACCTGTTAAAGCCCAATACAAACACCAGAGCTAAACAAACCACAGGAGGTGGTTAAGCCACGTTGCGAATCCTCAAGGGCAGCGCTGAACAACCAAGGGGATGAAGGGTGCACACCTTCCAACAATCCCTTAGTTATTAAAGTCCTTTATGATTGGATATACAGTTCCATTAGAACTGCTTTTTGTTATGTTTCCTAGATTTAATAATCGTCTTTCTATATATCAGGAATGAGTGACAGCTTAGGACTAGTCTATTAGATAAAGAAAGTCTTTAAATATTATGTTGGAGATGAATCATAGGTCAACAATTTTTGTAGAAGTACTCCGTTTTCAGCATTATATGCTTTTCTGCATTTGGTTAACTTCATGAATAAGTATATGAGAAGATCTTTGATGTAGTAACTTTATTCAACAGTTGGTATAGGAGTGCACCTGCCCAAGTCAGGGCCCACTTGAGGTAAGGTGTTACTGTTAGCGGCAATATTGTAAACAAATAAAACTAGTTAATTAAGTTGTAAGTTGTAATTGTCTTGGTTAGTAGCAACCGAGGGGTGGCAGTTGCGGTGCGGCGGTTGGCGCTCGCACCCCCTCAGTATCTTTATATACTTCCGAATGTAACTTGTGACACACGATTATGAATGGAATAACATCTCTCATATTTGATCTGATATCTATGGCATTATTATTCTGCATTACGTGCTTTATCTATGTACTTTAAGTTATTCACCCGAGAGGGCAAACATTTGGTGCCGTTGACCAGGACCAGTACTTGGCACCACAAGGTTGGGTACACCTGGACATCGTGGTGCCAAGCAAAGATATCCACTTTGGCACAAAACGGAAGAGGAAGGTAGTGATTTCAGCATCTGCAGATTTCAGCATCTGCAATAGAGTCTGAGTCTGGCAGTAGTGACCCGAGTGAGGAGGCGGAAGATTCCAGTGATTCTGCCATGGAGATTAGTTTCAGAATGGTAGGTCAAGGTGGGCAACATGGAGAGACTGACATGGGGGCAACATCAGTGGCAACCACCCCTGTGGATGAGCAGATGACTTCCGCAGGTACCATGTTGCTTCCTTCAGGTGTGGTAGTGATGGTAGTGCCAGTTCCTAGTTTTGGGCAAGGCCGGACACCCACGATTATGGCCCCCCCACTTGTGGCCACGACACTGGTAGAGCCTCTGGTGGTGGACGAGAGTCATTCCATGACAGTAGTAGAGGTTGGAGGGACAACAGCTGGGGAGATGGCGGTCCCACCGGAACTTTTTGGAGGGAGTGATCGCCCTTCTCAATAGGACATGAATGCATGGCTGAGCCGATTCAAGTTGGCACCAATGGCCCCCGTTGGAACAGTAGTCCTTTCTCCAAGGCGAGAGCAGAGTCCTCACGAGATTGTGGACCTAGTCGGAGATGGTTTGCCAGAGCCTACGAGGAGTATACCGAGGGATCACTCACCCATTTGCGAGTTGATGTTGAGCCCTACGTAGGAGGAGTTCACCCCGAGTTTCCCTCAGACTTCCCACGGGGCTATGGAGGAGCAAGATATAGTAGCATCTCCCAGAGGGGATGGCGACAAGGAATTAGAGTAGTTTTTGGCGGATATGGCTGTGGAAGCTATATGGGTAGTAGCCTCAGTACGGTCTCAGGGTGAGGCCCGGGCAGATGAGGAGTTGGTGCGACTACTTGAGTTCATGAGGGACAGGTGCAGGACCCACTTTACTCAGTGCTTCGAGTTTGGTGGATGGCCTACCATAGAGACCTTGCAGATGTTGGAGAATTGGGGCCTCCGGGAGTAGGGTGGTGAAACTAGTAGAGGGGCATTGTTGAGGCAAATAGAGTAGTCATTCCGAGAAACTAACTATGAGTTGCGGAGGACGCAATATATTGCCGACAGTACAGAGACCCAGTGCAGGGAGGCCGTGTTGGCCTGAGATGAGTTGGTTACTAGGCTCCAGCAGACGGAGGAACTCCACCTAGAGCAGTTGGCCCGGGCGATGGCCGCATGGGATGCAGAACGAGCTGCCTTGGAAATAGTGTTAACTGGAGAGAGGACAACTAGGGGTGCCTTGGAGGCATGGTTGGAGGAAGTACAGGAAGACAGGACTATGTTGGAGAACCGACTGAGTAGCGCTTTGGAGCAGGTGGATCAGAAAGATAAGGAAGTTTTGGAGGCCGCATTGATGGTGAAAACAGCGATGGAACGCCAGATGGTGGTGGAGCGGGACCTCAAGTTGCGGACTAACCAGGTCTATGAGTTACGAGCTCGCCTGAGCGCCGCCCCCTCTCCACCAGGGACGCTTCCTCCACCCCCTTCTCAGTTCTGAGTTTTATGTTGTAATCCTTCCATGTTGTTTTGTCGTCCGGAGACGACCTTGTTTTTTTTGGGGGGGGGGGGGTGATGTTAGCGGCAATATTGTAAACAAATAAAACTAGTTAATTAAGTTGTAAGTTGTAATTGTCTTGGTTAGTAGCAACCGAGGGGTGGCAGTTGCGGTGCGGCGGTTGGCGCTCACACCCCCTCGGTATCTTTATATACTTCCGAATGTAACTTGTGACACATGATTATGAATGGAATAACATCTCTCATATTTGACCTGATATCTATGGCATTATTATTCTGCATTACGTGCTTTATCTGTGTACTTTAAGTTATTCACCCGAGAGGGCAAACAGTTACTCAATAGTTTGGTTTTAGTAGTTTATTTTCAGTATTTTTGTAATCTAGTTTGATAATTAGTTCACATAATTTCATGTTTTTTAATTCCCGTAGCAACTAGTTGAACTGTATCATAGGAATTAGTTCAATATTGATTCATCAATTGCTTTTTATTTATAATTGATAATTGCCTTGTAATTACTCTTTGATTTGTGATTGTAATTTCATTATTTAGTAGGACTGTATCCTCTTTCAGTAAAAGTTGCAAGTTGATTGATTTCTAGACTATAACTTAGCTTAGGCATCTCATAGTTTACACATTGTACCGACTCCGTCTCAAGTTAAGGAACCTGGCTGGCAATTCAATGTACCCTATAGTTATGTAATGGTTGCTTAGCATAGGATGACCTCATCTTTAAGTGCAGAGCTAATACAATTGGCTTGACTTATTAGTTAATATAGGGAACCATATAGGTGGTGCAACTAACCTATGAGGTTGATGATGAATTGGTACATGCTAATGCAAGAGAACTCTTGGCCTTTCCAAAGGATCCGTAGGTAGAACAATGTAGCACTTTTAGGGAATTTATGGATAACTATAGCAAACATAGAGTGGTGGAATATGTGGAGAAACACAAAGAAAAGCTACATAAGAAATGGGGGATTGCAAAGGACTCCACATTGCCCATAGTCACAAAGATCTCAGATTATTCATTCTAAATGGAATTAGGCCACCCACGAGTGTGGCACTATGAATGCCTTAAGTTGGAATGTCCAAGCTTTGAAATTCAGGACTTTAAGACACATGAGGATTTGGGCAAAGAAGAATTAGAAAAGAGGTCACTATAATTTCATACGAGGGGAAAATTGGCAACTACACCATCAGAAAAAGTCAACACAAGGGAAGAAAGCTAGGGAGTAGTTGTAGGTATTTTGCACAAAATTTTTCAGGATAACTCATAGTTTCATTGTGGATTTTTGTTGCTATTCTTCAGCTACCATAATAGAAGTGCATGTACTCCAAGCAGCTTCTTTTTTTTAAGGCCCATGGCTCATTATGTTAGCAGGTTTCTGGTTTTGCAAATGCCGCCTTCTTTTTGGAAGATATACATGTAATCTTTAAACCCCCAAAAAATTGTATTATGTTTTTACACTTGAAGGATGGAATTCATACCAAAACATTAGAATAGAGAGCTAGGTGCAATAAAAGTTTATCCCCTTATGAGGTTGTTTATTTGAAATCCAACAAAAAAGATGTGTTTGATTTTGAGCTTGACTCAATGAACCTGTTCCAAACAACAGATATAATTTTGAAAATTTCAGTGCATGAAACTTATAAGAGTTTGTGTGATGGTGTAAGTATTCTAATTTCATTGCATTCTTGTTTGAATGTACACTATCTTTTGTAGGATATTCGAGTGGTTTCAATTGTTGGAGGTCAATCCATTGAAGAACAAGGTTTCAAGCTGCGTCAGGTTTGTAATAATTCCTGACTTTTTGCTTTTTTTTTGAAGCACAATAGCATTCTTTTTACATGGCTTTGACACTCTGGCTAATATGTAAATAGAATTCACTGAACTGAGTGTAAACTCTACAAAAGGTAGGGAAATTAAAAAATGATATTTATTAATAAAAATGCCAAGAAGCTGATTTATTATTTCACGTCAAATATATTGTGTGGAGATAAAACAAACTTAAGACATTGAAAATAGCAATACACAATAAATGTGTGGTATTTTTAGAAATATTTTATGTAAAAGCATTTTCGACTTTTTTGTAAAAAGACAAACTGCTGGTCCTAAAATAATAGGCCATGACATTGTGGAACTACTATTATAGGGGCAGCACTATGTTTTTTAGGTCAATAATGTTTTAAATTTTATTCCACAATAAATTATTCAAACTGTTTTAATATAAAAATCAAAATGCTTTTAAACAACTAAATTTTTTTAGTCTTACCATGCTTTGCATTTTTTCTGCTTCTATATATATTAGAGCTACCTTTTGAAAAAGCTAGAAGTGGTGTGGAAAATGTAAGGGCCACTATTACTCAGGATAACTGTGATTTTTGAGTGTAATGAGTGAGTGTAGAATTGCCATTGATGCTGGAAAATTAATCTGAATACCTAAGTTGTCGATTTTGATATAGGGTTGGGTGTGGGTATGCTGGTATGGATGGGTATGGCTGTATTATATATATTAATATTAAACAATAGAAGAAAAGTGATGCTCATAATAACAATAAACAATTTAAGTTTCTTATAATTTGCAAATAGAAAAGACTCATAAATTCATGATTCAGTGACTTGTCAAATGTCAATAATCAATAGTCAATAATCTTCATATTACTTTTTACCAAGAGCATCAAAGTCAAGATCTGGTTCAATTTCATTTGAACCACAATGAGTTATGATGCCACTTCCACCACATCATATGTAGAAACTGTTTACCTCACTGGGTAAACAGGAAGAATACAGAAACTGAACAGCAATGCACAATGCAATTACAAAGGAAGTACCAGAATAAGCTTTTCATTAATGTCAAAGGATGTTCATATTATAATCTGTCGTCAATATTACATGTCCTCCAACACCCGGAGGTGTTACAATATATGACAGCCGAAGGGGTGCGACACAACCGTCGCGACTCCAACTACCTACCCGTCGGCTAACTAACTGAACGCCATAACACATTATTACCGACGACAACATAAACATAACAACATAACATAATGATTATTCCCGACAACATCATCCCCCCAAAGAAAAGAAGTCGACTCCGACGACTTAATACAAAATAGAGATGAACGGCAGGAACTACTGACGCTAGTTGGGCCCAGATCTTATACACTTGCTGCGTCCTCGCCTGAAAACCTTTTCTGCTACCAACCGATGCTCAAGTGCAGATTTCACCAATATTGCTTCCTTTGCCATCACAGTCCTCCTGTGCCTAACCCAAACTTGTCTACAAAACACGTTTTTTAGTCTCAGCTTCCACCAACTGCTACTCAATTGATATTGTCTCCCTAGCCAATTTGTCCTCGATAGCCACCCGTGCTGCTCTCCCGGCATCCAACTCCTAGGTACGCTGAACTAAGTCTCACACGACTAGTGTCTCCAACCTGTTGGTCAGCTCCTCCCGAGCCCTCTATGCATCCACCACGGCAACCTCACGTCCCGCCGAGACATCCTCCGAGTTCCTCAAAGCGTACCAGTCATGCCTGGAGGTGGCCACAATCCGCTGGCACAAATACTAGGAGACACCTCAAATCCTCCATCATACTCCCCAAAGGCTAAAAACTGAACTAAATAACTCCCTGTTGTCGTACGATTGCGCGGACCTGCAATGCCTTCCCTCAAACTCTGTTTGTTCGCAACCTCCAAATCCGTCTCCCTCTACGGCTTATTTCTTCCTTGCCAATGCTTAGCTGCAGGCTTCTTTCTCACAATACGGACAAGCACAACACTTCCCGTGGTATTCTGTAGCTCAAAAATAAATTGGGGGTCTGGGGGCAACGCCCCCAGCGGGGTCGAGGGGTAGCGCCCCAGGTGCGCTCCCTGTCGTAGTACAGGGCAGGGTCCATGGCGCGCATCATTTCTGTGATATTTTATGATGTCAAAACCCTTCTTCTACACTCCAATATTTTCAGTGTCTAGGCTCCAGATGTCATCGAATCATTTTTCAATCCGTCGTCGTTTTTTTTTTTTTAGGCACTGTAATGTCCTTGATGGCACCCCGACCACCCTATACGGTCAACAACAGCACTGGCACCTCCGATCGTGCGGCTACTTGGTCTACCTATGGCGGTCGTTTTGCCCTTACGTGGTTGTGTGGCTCTTTTTTTTTTTTCTTTTTCCTTTTGCGACTGCTGCGCGTAACCCTTGCTGTGCGTGTTGATTGAGCCGTGCGGTGCGTCTTCCTCCTCCTTTATCCCTTGCTGTGCAGCGGTGTTCGGTGTTGTGCGGTGGTCGGGGTGTGCGGTGTCTTTCTTGTTGCGCGGGGTTGTGCGGCGTCTTATCCTTGCGCGGCCTTCGGTGGCTCCCACCGCACGGTGGTGCCACCGTCGGTGGTTCCACCGCACGGTGGTGCCACCGTCGGTGGTTCCACCGCACGGTGGCCACCGTCGGTGGTCCCACCGCACGGTGGCTCCACCGCACGATGGCTCCACCGCACGGTGGTGTCACCGTCGGTGGTTTCACCGCACGGTGGTGATTCCATCGCACGGTGGTGCCACCATCGGTGGTTCCACCGCACGGTGGTGATTCACCGCACGGTGGTCCCACCGTACGGTGGCCATTTTCCTCTCTCTCCTTTTTTTTTTTTAAAATTTTTTTTGACCGTACGATCGCCTGTCATACGACCGTACGTGTTTTTTTTTTAAGTTGTCTAGAGAGTCTTCGGCTCGGGTCCCCTGTCTCTGGGATCGCCCTTCATCCTTCTCGGTTTTTCTCGCCCAAAAGTCTCTTGCTTTTGTCCCGTGCCTCTCAAGTTGCTTGCCCGGCCTCTTAGGTCCCCTTCCATCCTCTCGGGTCCCCCTCCGGGCTCTCGAGTGTTTGTCTGGCCTCTCGGGTCCCCTGCGCGCTTCGCGTGGTAAGGTTTCAATTTGTACCTGTTGGTGGCCAATCTATTTTCACTGGTCATTGAAAGACCTGGAACCACAAATTCTACAGGGACCATGAACTCCTTCCCGTACATAAGAAGAAGAAGGATAATAAAGATTTTGAAGGCTGCGGCCTTCCACACAGGGTTCCAATCGGTGCCGACACTCTTCGGATTATTTACGTCGCCAGGGTTTGGGGCGTCTCCCTTCCAATATTCTTTGTATTCCGACAGGTACACCTCAGTTGGTTGCTCTGGTTCCTCTACTTCGAGCCTGTAGCTTTGGAACATTTCGTAATCCTCCATTTGCCAGTGGAAGAGCCCATTAGTCGAGTATACCTCATCTTCAGAACATCCCTCCAATTCTAGCACCCCTTCACTGTTCGGCTCCATCGCGTTCTTGCCCTTACTTTCATCGGGACCCCCTTCCCCTTTATTAGAGTCCTCCGAGTCGGAAGAGGCAAGCTCTTCGCCGACATTTTGGGTGTGTAGGTCAATGGTATATTTTCGCCCTCCCTTCTCCATGGAAAGTGTATTTTTCTTCCAGTTGTGGTTTACCCTTGCGTTGATCAACCACACTCTCCCCAGGATGGCGTCATAGCCTTTCTTCTTCGAGGGAATGACCACGAAATCTAACAAGAATGGTTGCGTACCAATTGTCACTTGCTGGGCCATCAACAGGCCGAGTGGCTTAATGCCGTGTTGGTCCGCTCCCACCAGGTTGAATGTGGGTGGCCATAGGGTGGGCTTCCCTAGCCGCTTCCATGTTTCTTCTGGTAGTACATTCACCCCAGATCCACCGTCCACAATGGTGTCCTTCAGAATGGTCCCACGGATACCCATTTCTACCACAGCTGGGTGTCTACCACTGCTCACGACTAGTAACATCGGGTTAGTCGAAGGGCTGACGGAAACCTCCACCTGTGGTGTACTCTTCGTAGCAGTGGCGGGAACCCCTACCTGTGGTGCACTCGACGATGCGTTGCTTTGCACCTTGGTGAGGATGGCAGTCCTCAATTGTGGCATAGAGTCTAGAAGGTCTTTACCTTTTTCGGCACCTCTATCTGCAAGATTTGCTCAATAATGTTATTTTCCGCTTCCGTACGGAATGATGTACTCGCCACCTCGTTGTCCCGTCGTTCGGTCGTCATCTCACGTTCAATATTGGCCTTTGCCTCCCGTAATCTCTCCTTCGTACGGGGGTCGGGATAAGTGGCTTTTTTCGTCTGGGCACGGGTGATCGCCAGTACTTCTTTCTCACCAGTCTTCTCAGCCTTCTCAATGTTGAGGAGATTAACCCCTGCCTGCGGGCAATTTGCGTCCTCATGGTCGCCTGGCCCACACCAACGGCAGAGGTGCTGAGGGGTGGCTTCCTTCGTGCAATCACGGGCGAAGTGCCCCCACTGATTACAGGCCCTACATTGGATAATTGGCCGGCCCTTGGCGTCATACTGGATACGGCTTCCGTTATTGGTATTGTTGCTATTCCTTCCACCGCCGCGTCTGTTGTCCCGGTATCCCTCCAGATGATGCATTATTGTTTGCCTCCGATGTGGATGGCTGCTCCTGCGCAAAGAGCACTTGCTGGTTACGTGCCTTCAGATTGTATGGACATTCCTTCGTAGAATGCCCCATAATCTGGCAGATGTCGCAGAATGCCTTCTTGGGACAGGCACCTTTCGTGTGGCCGCTCTCCTTACACTCCGTGCACCATAGTTCATCGTCCTTACTTGTAGTCCCCTTCATTGTCTTAAATTCTTTTAACATCCTTTCCATATCTTTTTGAAGGGTTGTGACTTTCTTCCTCGGCTTCTCGTCACTACTACTCTCTTCTTCCGATGTGTCATCATCTTCAGATGATGATGAAGATCTATTCTTCTTCTTTTTGGCCGTCTTATTTTCACTTTCCAGGTCCATGGCCCGGTTGTATGCGTCGTCGTAGGATGTTGGAGGCACAATTTTCATCTTCCGTCGTAGCTTAGGGTTCAAACCCTCGACAAACCACCTCTTCTTCAAGCCATCGGTCGGTTGGCTTTCCATTTTCCCGACTAACTCTTTTAGTCGGCGCCCGTACGCCCGTACGGTCTCCTTCTTTCCTTGCTTTGTTCCATAGATTTCGGAAACTATCTCGTTATCATCCCGGAGAAGCCGGAATTCCTTCTCGAATGCCTTCTTCAATTCATCCCACGTAGTTACACTGGTTTTATCCAAGTCTGCATACCAGTCAATAGCCACTCCTCTCAGTGTGGCGGGGAACTGCTTCATCCATTCATCCTGGTCAGTCACCCCGTTGGCTGTCCAGATGGTTTCGCATGTACGGCAATGCCGTGCGGGATCATCTTTGCTATCCCCGTTGAATTTGGGTAACTTCTGTTTGGTCGCCATTGATGGAAATCGTCTACTTGGAGGTGGTTGTGGCTGTGTCTGCCCTCCGGTGCTGCTCCCTCCGATGCTGCTGATGCCTCCTGTGGTGGTGACCAAAGGTACGGTGTTCTGCCTTGTACCTACCGTGCGGTTACTTCCTCCGATGCCGCTGATGTCTCCTGTGGTGGTGACCGAAGGTACGGTGTTCTGCCTTATACCTACCGTGCGGTTAACTTCCCCTTCGTCGTCACCCGTGCCAGGCTCCCTTCGGTGATCCTCCCTTTGTGGCGCTTCGTCGTCACCTGTGCCCGGCTCCCTTCAGTGATCCTCCCTTTGTGGCGTGAGAGATAAGTTTTTGAACCGATCTCGAGTCTCTTCAACTAGTTCTCTCCGTAACCTAGTTTCCTCCAGAAACTCTTCAAGGCTTCTCGCTCTACCGTAGTCTGGCGACGCGTAGAAATTCCCCTCGGTTTCTGCACCTTCCGTGACACCTCCTTGGTTCCCTTCGGGCAACCCTTCGGTAGGTCGTCCTTCGGCAAGTTGCCTCAGCCTCCGTCTACGTTCTACACGTTGTTCCAAAATCAAAGCCTTCTGCGCAGCCTCCCACTCGTGGGTTTCTAATTTCTTATTTTTGTCTTTATTCAGTAAATTGGGCATTAATTGTGGTACAATTTCATGTTTCTCAACACATAAATCAAAACACAACACGTCTTTATTAATTCATTCTTTTGTATACAATCAACATAATTCTTCTGCTTCTAACAGTGTTCTTTATTTCTCTCCTTTCACAATTTAAGGATTATTTGTCCTTCGTCGGTCTTCCCTACGTCCGTCATCCTGGCGCTCATGAAATTCTCGTAAAATTTGCTGTCGTCGGTTCTCCGGGTTTACTTCACCAACGGGTAGGCCCATTGTGTCTGTGCGCCATCCGTGTCTTCCGTTCCTGAGTTCGTCTAGGCAACAGCGCCAAATGTTTACCTCACTGGGTAAACAGGAAGAATACAGAAACTGAACAGCAATGCACAATGCAATTACAAAGGAAGTACCAGAATAAGCTTTTCATTAATGTCAAAGGATGTTCATATTATAATCTGTCGTCAATATTACATGTCCTCCAACACCCGGAGGTGTTACAATATATGACAGCCGAAGGGGTGCGACACAACCGTCGCGACTCCAACTACCTACCCGTCGGCTAACTAACTGACCGCCATAACACATTATTACCGACGACAACATAAACATAACAACATAACATAATGATTATTCCCGACAACAGAAACTACCTCATCTAAAGAATTTTTTGGGAAGTTGTGCAATAATAATATCTAAGTCAGCACATTGAATAGTTAGATATCAATTTCTTGTCTGATCCTCATTGTAATTTTCTTATGTGACAAGAGATCCCAATAATGACTGGAGGTCTGGTGGTGTAGATCCTAGTGAGGTTGAGGGGTAGAGTCCCTTATGGGGGTTTGGGGGCAACAACCCCAATAGGATTGAGGGGCAGCACCCCTCGTGGGAGTTTGAGGGCAATGGCCTCAGCAGGGTTGATGGGCAGTGGCCCCTGTGGGGGTTTGGTGTCAATACCCTTGTGGAGTTGAGGGGCAGAATCCCTTATGAGATCTGAGGGCAGCCAAATTAAGGCCTTTGAAACCACACAAGCCTTCATGGCACATGCCGTTTTCACTATGTTCCACGGGGATGCATCCTTGGGCTTGGTGCCCCCGTGCTCATGCCGGGGACAAACTGGGGATGTTTTTTCAGTCTACCTTAACCGTTTCCTGCCTGTTTCAGAAAAAAGGGGACGTTTCTGGGCCATAGGGGACAGCCAGAAGTCCTTGTGATGGCCAGGGGATGGCTAGGCATCCCCGACTGTCCTGGAGACTTTTGTCCCCTATCACCCAGACATATTTTGAATGCACAACTTAAGTTGCAAACATGGATTGGTGCAACCAGGCTTACTGGCATATTACAAAGTAAAATATGTGATCTGGACATTGTTAGTGATGGGCTAATGAATCATATTGTGGTAATGGTAAAGTTCTTTTGTATCACAGATTCAGACATTAAAATCAAAGCCATAGAACTGACTCAAGAAAAGCTAGATTGTATATAGCTTGATGCTTTAGAACTCTTTGGAAAGCTTCTGAGCTTTAGAAATACAGGTCTATAGTCAAAAGAATATGAAATTACAGAAGTATAAGAGACCACAATATGGGAAAGTGTTCAGATTTCAAACTCTGAAGACACTTGAAAAAAGTTCAATCTATGAAATGGAAAGAATCGCTACACAATTGATTCATAAGGTGGGAAGCATTATCTCTATTGATATACCTGTCAATAAATTATGAAAGTGTAGGCTGACCAATTAAGGATCTAACCACAATATAATACTGTATAAATTGCATATATAAGCACATGGACACATGCAAATTACACCCATGATATATATTGCCAAATGGTATATCATAAATGTCATTATGAATGTCTTAATGGAATCCAACAAGATGGGTTTCCTTCACTCATAACATTCCACCTAAAACATAACTTGAAAGATGATGAGGAAGTTTCATTAAGAAGCCCAATCTCCTAAAAGAAGACACTTCTTCACAATTGATCTGGATATGGATCACATTAGCTAGCAAAATTAGTTGAATATGTCACGAAACTCATCTTGAAAAAGTGCGTCAGTTGGAACATTTGGAAGCACTCTAATGTGTAACAGAATTCAGCAAAAACATAGTTTACTGAATGTTGCAGAACACAATGCAGATGCAAAAGGTTCAGGAGAGATCCAGACACTCAGAGAACAGAAACAGCCTTTGAATAGTCAGCGTCTGACATGTTTGGCCATGGTCAAAAACAAATTGACATGTTCAGTAGGGTCAAAGTTGTCTCGTTCAAAGCAGAGATCTTGGACAAGGTGGACTGCAGTAGAAAGTGTTCATACATGCACAAAATAGCAAGCTTCATAGGAATTCAAGAAGCCGAAGCATTGACAATCCCGTTCTTTCTGGTTTTGATAATTATGTTGATTTCATAGTTATGGATGTTTAAATATTTATGTCTATCATGGATGTTTATGATATATGTTTATTGACAATGATGAATGAAAGCATTTGAATTCTGGTAAAATGTTTGTCGACTCATGTGAAATCTCAATTCATGTCTAATGCTATGTATTAATGTCTATGATGAATGCTTTATCATTGTTATGATATGCTTATTTGAAATTTCTCTATATTTTTATAAATCCCCCTATTTTTTTTAACAGCCGTTCCCTGCTGTCACGTTGAAAATGGCCCAAAATATCCCTGTACTGGAAACACGTCATGCCGTCCCCTGCTGTCCCCATCCTCGAAACTCCGTGGAAAATAGATTTTCACAAATTATCACTTAAAGGTGAACTAGGTATTTGACACACTTTTGTTTATAAAAATTAATATATATAATATATATTCCCTTTGGGTGGTCCTTGGGTTCCCCCTCTTGTCATGAGATTGGTACCTGGACTAGTTGGGTATGGGACCAGGAACCCTGGCGGTGGGGGTGTGACAAGAGGGGTTCTCAGTAACATACCTGAAATCTAATTGCCTGCTTGGTGATGGTTTGGCTTTTGTTAGACTTAGAATTCAAATTTTGGTCCTAATTATCTGTGCCGATACTTGTTCTTCTCACAGTCAACAATATTTATAATATCTCTGGTTTGCTCTCTGGATGGAGAGACTTATTCTGATCCTCCTAAATTGACAGGGATGTGAGATTGTAATAGCAACTCCTGGACGCTTGCTGGACTGCCTGGAAAGAAGGTAAATGCATTCCTGTCTTCTGCTGGTTCTCTGTTGCTAGAATGACAAGTAACATTTTATTTCATTGTGGCCTGCAGATATGCTGTTCTTAATCAGTGCAACTATGTTGTTTTGGATGAAGCAGATCGCATGATTGATATGGGCTTTGAACCTCAGGTGAGTTCTGTTGATATTGGGTGTGCTTCTGTTTTGAAAGCTGTTTCCTGAAATTAGATTTAATGGGACAATGTGAAAAATATTGTATATGGGTATGCTTTTGATAGAATTTTTCAAACAATAACTGATTCATAATTTCATACTTTTGACTAATTACTTCCTTATCCTGGTTGAAAGCATGTAATTTTCTGGCTGTGTTTTGATGTTTGGATAGGTTGTTGGAGTTTTGGATGCAATGCCTTCAAGTAATTTGAAGCCTGAGAATGAGGATGAGGTAACAAGGAATAATATTTCATACTGATCTGGTAGATTTTAGATGGATTCATCAAGCAACTGCCCTTTTATACATTTCTTATGACAGTGTATATGTTCAATCTTTTGGTCCCTTTCTGAAATGGAGGAAATTGAAAACAACTCATGGGTGGCTGACAAAGATATATGAAACGTATGATTTGATTAGCTTTAAGCAACTAACTATTGGATATATGAGGCAAGAATGGTAAAGGATCATGCATCTTATTTTAGAATAATTCCAGGCTCCATTACCTTTGAAGTCCCTATTTTTTCATGAATCCTTTGTGCATTATTTGTAAGTAGCGTCCAAATAATTCAGTAAGTAACATTGTAACTATCTACATTCATAACCAGTAAATTTTTATGTTGTGAAATGGATTCAATTAGAGTGAGAGAAGTGGAATTTCTTATTATTTTATATATAAGCCTGATATGTACTAGAACAAAATGAAATATGGGAAAATGTGTGGAGACAATCTGTCTTTAGATAGTTAGAATTCACCAAGATTTGTGCTATGTGTTGTAAAAGAGGAACATCACTCCGTTTTCCTCTTTTGAAAAAGATTTTCATGGTACATTGTTGTTGACATGTTGTATTCAGAAACTAGGCTTGGAATGTTAGTTAAGATCTCAAAGTGGGCTGCAAATTTGTCCTTTGCTCCCTTATAATCTGTTCCTAAAAAGCTCAAAACCTTCTTTATGGATGCCACAATGTCCTAAACCTCTTCACTGAAGAAGTGGTTGGAGCAATCATAATAATTTGGAGATGAACAATTATGGATTGATGGAAAAGTATGGAGTTTCCCATTTCCATCTTTAAAATAAAGTTCCAAAGAGTTTTTGTTTCCAAAATATATTATCCATGGAGCATGCTTCCATTACAAAAAACAGAAAAAATAAACTGGAACCATTTTATTGACATCGAGTTTATTTCTCAACTTGAACTTGAGCAGTCCTTACAAAAATACCCCTAGAAGAGGAAAGATTCAATCTATTGAAGTGAATTCCACATTGTTATTATTTGGGCTAGTAAAAATTGTTGGAACCAATCCGAAAGTCAAAAAAATCAGAGATAAGCTAATTAATCAAGCTTGCTTATACATGTGCAACATACATGAGTGTTCACATAAATTATCCAATCAGCCTCATTTTTAAGTTCATCTTTACACCCGCAATCTGTGGCAAAATGGAAATCTTTATAGGTGTGGGACATCTCCTAGCAAAACAATCTTTAGAGAGGTTGAATCCTTCTATTCTAGCTTAATCTATTTGACTGAGAAAAAGGAGGGAGAATGCTGAAATGAAATAACTGGAAGGAAAAGATCAATGCACTACAATAGATAACTTTTTCAATATCTCACAAAGACTTTAGCACATAATTTAATAGTCAACAAAACCAATATTGAGCACAAGTGCACAAATATAAGAACATAAAATACAGTCATCCATTCATAAAGAACCATAATGGAAGGATAGAGATAATCATAGTTACTATAATGAATATTTCAAGCATTTGATTGGTTACATTCCATACGAGACTAGTAGAGAATTCTGGACACATAAAGGCTATGTTAGGGCTGAGCAAAAAGCATGATAAAAAGCTCTACACACAATGCTCTAATAGAGCCAATTTGCAAATTGGAATCTCACCCAACCATGAGCAACAAGCTCTTATTTATGACAAAGCAAAGGGAAATTGTAATGTTCCCATTTTTACGCCATCTTGTTTTGTGAGCATTGGCTAGTTTTCAAGGTTTTTTTGTAGGTTTCAAGATGCGCTTGGAGAGTTCCAATGTTATTAGTGAGCTTAGTTCTCAGTTTCAATGGGTTTCGACAATAGTTGCTATTTATAGTAAGTTCTCATTTGGCACAGATCTTTTTGGGTTCTTTTGGGTTTGTTCATCTCGGTCCTTGGAAAACATGGCTATTATAGCAAGTGCTTACATGGCATTGATCTTTTTGTGTTTTTTTGGGTTTGTTCTCTTTGGCCCTTAGAGAACATTGCTATTTACCTATTTTACTCCGAGTTTTCGGGACGACAAATTTTTTTGCCAAATTTGGTGAACGACTATATTAAATATAGGGAAAATTTAAAATACATAGGAAAATTCTAAATGTTCATATGAAAACATTGATAAAGCATATATATATACATTATATTAATATGAAAACATGGATATAGCATGTGTATGATACTATGAAAACATTTTAGAATGTAAACTTTGAACGTACAACATTGTCAACGACTCAATACTCAATATGCACTCATAATTCAGAATTTCAATTCATTCACATTGTTAATATGCATATCATATAGATATTAAAGAAATAAGATACAAAATGCCCAAAGGCTACACTGCTGCCATATTGTTTCATTGTCGATTACCATATGAAAATCAAAATACTAAATAGTACTAAGTAAATACTAAAAATCAAAGTATAATGCTGCCCATAGTCTGCATCTCCTAACATTGCATCAAAATCAGAGTCCTCTGAGTCTATACCACTGTCATGGTCCACGTCCACCTCATCCAATGGAATCCCAACCAATCCTTGTGGTGTGTCCTCCTCATCAACCTGGGCCACATCTTCGGGGTCAACATCCCATCGTAAAGCTGGAGTCTGTTGATACTCTGGAGTCTGACGGTCTCGAATTTGAAGAGCACTATGCATGGCGACTAGCTTCTTCGCTTGTCTAGAGGTAAGCCTAATCCTCTTGATAGATTGGATAAAGCCATATGTGGACCAATTCCTCTCTGCAACATAGGAACTAGCAACCTGTGAAAGTAGGCGAGTCGCAAGCAATTTGAATTGTGGTGTATCCCTCCCATGCCACGTCCACCATCCAATAGGGTCTCTTTGGGCTAATATAGCTATGTCCAACCTCGCTTGTGGTTTACTCAATGTAGGACTACGAAGATTTGTGAAGTCAAGGAATTGTGCACAAAGTATGGAAGCTTGCTCCTCTGTATATATCTTATCAATGGCCTGCGTGAACCCATCTAAAACCTCATCATCATCACATGGAGGTTGTTTACCCCGTGGGGTGTGTTATTGATATTGCATATCAACAGTCAGATGATAACCATAGGATAGAATAATAACCAGAAACTCATAGCAATGCTTTCATTAATGCCAAAATGTCTAGTACAATAATCATTCTTTGCCTCAGTGTATCCAACAACAAGTACAAGAGCATATATAAAGACATGGTCGAGGGTTGTGGTTACCACCCTTGGGGAACCGTCGTGCAACGGACAACTACCCTCGATGACACTAACATACTTAACCAACGTAGCTTAACAAGTAGTACAAAGCCCATATTACAACCAACATCATCCCCCCCCAAGAAAAGTCGTCTCCAGACGACAAGGACAAAAATCCGAGACTAACACAACAAAATGGGGATGAAGTACACTGTATGCAAGAAGAAAAGCACTGAGAAGAAGGGGCTGAGGGGCGTCCCTGAAGGAGGGAGTTGCACCGCCAATGAAGAAGATGCAGGAATTGCTGACACCAGTTGAGCCCGGAACTCATACACCTGCTGCGTCCTCGCCTGAAAACCCTTTTTCTGCTATCATCCAATGCTCAAGTGCGGATTTCACCATTATTGCTTGCGCAAGTTCTTTTTTTCCTTGACATCACAATCCTCCTGTGCCTAAACCAAACTTGTTTGCAAAAACACGCTTTTTAGTCTCAACCTCCACCAACTGCTACTCAAATGATACTGTCTCCCTAGCCAATTTGTCCTCAATAGCCACCCGCACTGCCCTCTTGGCATCCAACTCCTGGGTACATTGAGCTAAGTCTCATGCTACTACTGCCTCCAACTTGGTGGTCAGCTCCTCCCGAGCCCTCTGTGCATCCATCAAGGCAACCTCACGTCCAGCCGAGACATACTCCGAGTTCCTCAAAGCATACCATTCATGCCTGGAAGTGGCCACAACCCTCTGGCACAAAGGCTAGGAGATGCCTCAAATCCTCCATCACACTCCCCAAAGGCTGATAACTGAACTGAATAACTCCCTGGTGCCGTACGACTTCGCGTGCTTGCAATGCCTTCCCTCAAATTCTGTTTGTTTGCAACCTCCAAATCCGTCTCCCTCTACAGCTTATGGCTTCCCCGCCAATGCTTAGCTTTAGGCTTCTTTCTCACAGTACGAAACAACCCCAACACTTATCGTGACTTCTCTGATGCCCTTCGCCCAACTCAAAAGTGTATTGTAGCTCAAAAATAAACTGAGGGTCTGGGGCAGCACCCAAACACCAGTTTACAACCTTCAAAACCACACGGAAGTCCATGGCGCACATCATTTTTGTGATATTTTAAGATGCCAAAAACCTTCTTCTCCACTCCAATTTTTTTCAGCGTCCTGGCTCCAGACTCCATCGAATGATTTTTCAATTTGGTTGTCATTTTTTTTTAAAAATTAAATGCACGCTTGTTTGAATGCCGACGCTTTTTTCTTTTCACGTGCCATCACCACTGTTTATCCCTGCCATGTCGTGGTATTTTTCCTTTCACTCTTCTTTTAAACCGCCGTCGCCGTCGCCGTGCTCCTTTAGGCCTATGGTGGTATTCCACCGCCGGTGACCTCCGTTGATGGTGGTTCCATTGCACGGTGGTCTCACCGTACGGTGGCCCACCTGACGGTGGTCACCGGCGGTGGCCCCCCCCACGGTGGTCCCACCGAACGACGGTTTCACCGTACCGTGGTTCCACCATGGCCATCGATTTTTATTTTTTTATTTTTTTATTTTTATTTTAATTTCCTAATCTAATTGTCGAGAGAGTCTTCGGCTCGGGTCTCGTGCCTTTGGGATCGCCCTTCATCCTTCTCGTTTTGCCTCGCCAGAGAGTCTCCCGCTTTGGTCCTGTGCCTCTGGAGTTGCCTGCCCGGCCTCTTGGGTCCCCTTCCATCCTCTCGGGTCCCCTTCCATCCTCTCGGGTCCCCCTCCAGACTCTCGGTTGTCCTTCCTGCCTCTCGGGTCCCCTGTGCACTTCTCGTGGTAGGGTTTCAATTTGGACCCGTTGATGGCAAGTCTATTTTCAATGGCCATCCGAAGATCTAGAACCATAAATTCTATAGGGACCATGGTCTCCTTCCCATACATAAGAAGAAGAAGAAGAATAAAGACAATGGTGAATGGACACAAAAGCCTTAAAAAAAATCACATACCTTGCACAGTTTGAAGCCAAACGTTGTAGACTTGCAGCAGCCTGAAGACCAAACAAATTTGAACTTTCCTTAACCCTAGGCGATGCAAAGTGCAAACACAGTATTTCAATCCGCCTTGTAGTTATCAGTCGATCCTTCCCTCCCTGAATCGCCGGTCAAAGCCTTGCAAATCGTTGTAATAGAGCGATATAAAATCGCCCAAAACCTTCGTCGAATGTTTTCCGCTGAATGTATTATCACTGGAAGAGAGCAATGAAAGTTATAAGCTATATGATTATATACAAGATATATATAATATACGATATATCATATATGATTATATCATATAACTTTAAGTCTTTAACTTATGAATTAATATTTTATTATTTTGATTTTCTATTTATAATTTATTATTTATTAATTTAAATTTTTAAATGTTTGATGTGAATTATGAAACAATGAAACATAGATATTAAAATTCAAAACCATTAACATTTAACAATTAATTTAACAATTTATTATTTAATAATTTCTATTTATAATATGAATTAATTTTAAATGTTTGATATGAATTAATAAATTTAATGTTGCCTTTTAATTTTTTTAATAACAATATGAATTAATAGGGGGCCCATGTTAGAAAATTCAAAAACAAAATTGAAAATACGACTTTTTTTATTTTTTTAATATTTTTTACTAGCCCTAGATGTGGGGGACGTTTGGCTGTCCCTGTGATGGATTGGGGACGTCATAGCCGTCCTTGGGATGTACGAACGTCCCCTACAGCTAGCGCTGACAAACCCCCGTTTTGGAGACATCCCCTCCAAATTTTGGCAATATGGGGATGAGGGGGAAATGACCCCTGGCCGTCCCCAACTCCTCGAAACATCCCCGGGACTGGTACGAGGGTTTTCAGGCAGAGGACGCATCCTTGGGTTTCGTAGCTATTTACAATAAATGCTTGCATGGCACCAATCTTTCTAGGTTTTTCTGGGTTCTCTTTAGTTCTCATAGAGTGTTGCTATTTATGATACGTGTTGATATTGGCATCAGTTATCATCTTTTCAACTTCAATTATGTTCTGACATGATTGGAGTTCTATTTCCAGTGTGTTGGCGAGTTTTGTAAGGTGATGGCTATTATTTCAATATTTACATTAAAGTTATAAAATGACTTTGAATTGTTCACTTCAGTGTTAAATAAGAAAGTGCTAAGTGTTGACCCAAAAGTTGAATGGTTAGGTTGTGGTGGAAATAAAACTTAAGTTGTTTTTAAAAGCTTATTGAGAGCTTCTTTGAGGGAAATTAAATATTTGAATTTTTAGAAGTGCCACAATTCCCTCCAAACATTATAAATTGAAGTTTAGGTTCTCATTTCTTAATTCAAATGTTGCACACATAATATGATACTATTGGAATGAACATAGAAGTTCTTCCAAGATTGATTGATGATGAAAACCCTCGTCAAATACACTAGTTTATGTGGCAAATGATCTTCCCTTGCTGCTTGCTGTTTTCACATAAGAAACACATTGTTTTTCATAGATTTTCTTGAAATATACAAGGTATTTTGATTGCAAGATTTGTGGGTTTGCATTTTTGTTATTAGCGAAGATTTTTGGATGTTTTTTGGTGGTGTTTTAGGTATTATCTATACTGGCCATGCAATTGAGGTTTTTAGTAAGATGATGCCCTAGTTGTAGAAACTTCTTTTATCATTAAAAAAAATTAAGCTGGAAAAAGGTTTAAATTTATGGGTGATTGATTTGTTGGGTTATTCTTAGTGTTCCACCGGCGTTGGGGATGGGGGGACGTGGGGACGGGTTTCCAGGATGGGGGGACCAAGGACCTAAGTTTGGGGACGGCGGCGGGGTGCTGGTGCTGATATAGTTATACATATACATATAGTACTTGAAAAACTAGTTTTGAAAAGATGTATGACATTATAATAGTATAAGAATTACATTTCAAATGAAACTATAGGAAATTTGAAATACTAAATCTAAATACCAATATTTCTTCAATGCTAATTATGTTGTTATATGGAGCCTAATCAATCTCGGAGGTTAAATTTTCCCTACTTCCATTAGTGTGGTTTCCCCCTATATTTTTTCGACGGGGGTTTGGGGGCAGCGCCCCTTGTGCGCTCCTTGTTGCGATACAGGGCGGGGTCGAGGGGCAACGCCCCACGAGGCCAAAAATACTTTTATTATTTTATTAAGGCATCGGGTGTTATTTTTCTATTGGCCCACGTCCAATTAGGGTTACCCCTTAACCCCCCAAAAAGTCAATTTTTTAAATTTAAAAAAAAAATTAATTTTAAACATTGCATATATGTGGGGGCGATGGGAGACGTCTGGGTATCTCCCCGTCCCTCAAGAGACGTTTGCACGTATCTTGAAGGATGGGGAGACGCCTAGACGTCTCCCAAAGAGACGTGGAGACGTCTCCACGTCTCCTTGGGAGACATGGAGATGTCTCCTCATCTCCGGCAGCGCTTGGGTGGCGGTGGTGGGATGGTGGGGGGACGTTGCGTCCCCGTCTCTGAGACGTGACCAAAAAAGTGATCGATTGCAAGAAATCAATCTCAGGGGATGTGGAAAGGCATTGAGATTGCTAGAGGGGTGGAATCGACTACACATTCTCAGTTTGTTGATGATACTTGCCTTTTCGGAGTGGCTTCGATGCAAGAAGCAACGGTGATGAAACAAGTTCTTGACAAATTTAGCTGGGCCACTGGACAGGAGGTCAATTGGCAAAAGTCGGAGATATTCTTTTCACACTAAGGTAGGCACTCAGAGGGTCATTGCTAGACTCTTTGGCATCAAAATTGGACATCTCCCAGGGAAGTTTCTTGGTACGCTGCTCTTTGCTGGAGCTGGTAAGTCAGAGATTTGGAAAGGGGTAATTGATGGTTGTAAAGCAAAAATGTAGGGTTGGAAAAGAAAATTGCTCACATTGGCTGGTCGCATTTTAATGTTGAAATCAGTAATCTCAGCAATGCCAATTTTTTCCATGGCTTGCTTCAAACTTCCAAGTATGATCATCAAGAACATTCAACAGAAAATGAGGAAATTCTCGTGGAATGGTAACCAGGATCAAGACAAAATTCCTTTAATGGCTTGGGATAGAGTTTGGAAACCGAAAGAGGGTGGTGGTGCGGGGCTCTGTCACTGGAAGTTAATCAATGAAGCTATGGGGGCGAAGTTGGTGTGGCAGATGTATATTAAGCCGAAGAAGAGATGGGTACGAATTCTTCAGGCCAAGTACCTGGACAATGAAGATAGGGAGAGAATACTCACGGTTGAAAATCCCGCTAGAGGATTTGCCCTTTGGAACTTTCTAACGAGTTGGAGAAGCTTGGTTACCAATCACCTGACATCTATGATTTGGAGAGGCAGACTATGGAGGGAGGGGGGTGGATTTGGATTCACACTGGATGACAATGAGTAGGATGAAGATGATGAGGAGTCATTGGTAGTGCCAGGAGCAGCTAGAGGCAGAGGCAAAGCTACAACTAGGACGAAGGTTGAGCCACAACCAGTTGTGCCGAGCAAGGAGGCATAGCCACAATAGAGTCCTAAGACTAGACCCTCTAGTTCTACCTCTCCCCTAGTTTTTACTAGAGCTGGGAAGAGGAAGATGTAGTTGTATGGATGTATTTACTTTTAGTTTTACAAAAACTATTTACTATTTTGCTTCCAGCCATCAACATTCCTCATGAGGATGCAATTTTGTACCCCATTTGCATTTAAATCAATTAAATTTATCTAGACTCAGCTTGTTTCTTTTGTGTACTCATTTATTGACTCATTTGATGCATCTCATTGAATTTTGCAAAAAAGATGCATTTCTAATTAAATTTAAGCATTTTTTTAAGTTCGTGAGTTTTTTGCTGAGTATTTTTTTTGAGCCTTTGCTAGTTTTTGGTTTTGGCGAGTAGTTCAACTATGGGTGTACTTGCTGTTCTGCATGGAATCCCTGATGTAATATTTGATTGAATCAAGGTCAGAAAACTTATATTCAGTGCTTGTTAATATTTGTCTAAATGGTCTGATTTTAGATCTTTTGGAGGTCTGACCCAGTCTGAGTTCCTTGTGGTCAGGTCTGATTTTATGTGTTACCCCTGATTTTTAACTTCAAAATTCTGATTTCTGAGTTCTAAACCTCTGACCTGATTCTTATTGCTTGCAGATCCAAACATCATATGGAGTACATTGCGCTGTTGTTTATCAAAACGAATTGTTTGATATTGATGGTTGATCAAATGGAATGATCAACCATCCTTTATATGTAACGATCTAAAGGATGTGTTTCTTGTTAATTAAGCTGACCTGTCTTGAAACATTTTATAAATGCCAACGGTTGTGTTTCAAATGAGATGTCTTTACTTGAATCGGCTTTCTCATCTTAGCTGGCACTGATGTTAAATGCCCCTCCCTTGCCTCATATGAGATTGCATTTCCCTAAGTCTCATCTTTGGGGTGGCAAAGGAAGTAGTTAAAACTTTAAGGAGCACATCTGACCCATCAAAGGAAATGCCCTTTTCCTTAATTTGCACATTCGAAGGGGCAAAGGAAATGATGAAAATCTTAAGGTGCACATTTCATGTAGCAAAGGAACGCGTCAAACTCTTAAGTCACACTTTTTCATAGGCAAAGGAAATCACTCATTTGTTAAGTCGCTGATTTGGCATAGCAAAAGAAACATCAAAATCCTTAAGGCTCATGTAATGTCCCCTACTAGGAGTCTGCCAATTCCTGTAACTTAATAATAGTTCTGATCTGATCTAATTTGATCGTTGATCCTGTCATTGGATGCCCTTCATTACGAATGCCCTTTGGCAAGAGACACACCCTTTCACCATTAGCACCCTTTGAAAGTGTGCAACTCTTCATTACTTCTACCCTTTGAAAGGGACGCTACCTTTCACAATCAGATCTGCACTTCTTACTTAAATCAGATTTGCACTTCTGATTCCAAAATTATCCTCTTCTCAAAATGAGATTCTCTTCTCCGTTTTGTATCCCATGTTTGAGGGAGTCACAACTTTTCCTTCCATGTCTTTTGATCGTTCATTAAATTAATTAAATTTTAATTATATTATTTTATAATTTTAAATAATATAATTAAAATTTTCTTTTTTTTCTTTTCTATTTTAATATTATTATTATTTTTATTAAATTCAATTCCAAAGTGGGGACATTACAGTCTGCCCCACTCAAGATTGCTTGCCCTCAAGCAATGATCATGGAATGTTCAAAATGATTCCCAATATGAAATGGCTTTCCAAACACTCATAGAATAAACATGCTGCTACTTTTTTTTGTAAAAACTCTAGTTCTTGCCCTAAATCACCATTTTATGTAAAACTACAAATGAAACAAGATGTGTACGTGTTTGACATCCTACAATGGATTAGGAAACCATTGGAACCAATAATATAAATCTCTAAATAAAGATAATTAAGCATAAATTTACTTAACTAGAGTTTGGTCCAACTCCTTATAGGAGCTCAATCATTAAAAAAAATGGGACTAAGAGGAATGATGAGGTGTCCAAGAGACCCTCTAACCTAGGCCCAAGAGCGTAGTGAAAGCCAAAGCACTCTTGGCCTCATGGGACCATCGATCAAACTACCATGAGGTGGGCTACCTAGTGAGGTATCCTATCACTGTTCCCCTTCATCACTTCCATCCTTATAATCAATTATGATAGAGTCTGGAAAGATGCAAGAGGGTGTCTTGAATGTCCTTCCCCTCTAAGTCCAAGAGCAATGGACTCCGTCTTACACCCCCTTGGCCTCATGGGTGTTTACCCTCTGGGTGAACAGTTTAGAACATATAGATAGAATACTCAATGCAAAACAATAATGCCATAGATACCAGATAAGATCAAGCAAATATATGAGATCTAATTTCCATTCATAATCATGCCTCTTTACAAGTGACCTTCCATGGTATATAAAGGAACTGAGGGGGTGCGAGGGGCAACCGTCACACCCGTAACTACCATCCCTCGGTTACCATACTAACAAAGACAAGTACTACTTAATTAACTACAGTTTTATTCTCGTACAATATTATCGCTAACATCATCCCCCCCAAAAAACAAGGTTGTCTCCGGACGACTTACAAACAAAATGGGGAATACATTGTTACAACAGAACCCAAAATCAAAAACTAAGGGGGTGTAGAGGGCGTCCTTGATGAAGAGGGTGCCGATGTGTGGGGTGTGGCTGTCAAGTGAGCCCGTAGCTCATAGACCTGCTCCGCCCGCAGCTTGAGGTCTCGCTCTGCAACCATCTGGCGCTCCATCGCTGTTTTCACCATCATTGCCGCCTCCAAGACCTCTTTATCTTTCTGCTCTACCATCTCCAAGGCACTACCCAGGCAACTCTCCAACATAGCCCTGTCCTTGCGGGCGTCCGCCAACTCTACCTCTAAGGCACCCTTCGCCGACCTCTCCTCGGCTAACACTGAGTCCAAGGTAGGGCGCTCTGCCTCCCATAAGGCCTTCTCCCGAACCAACTGCTCTCTGTGCAACTCCTCCATTTGTTGGAGTTGAGCAACCAACTCGTCTCGTGCCAACAAAGTCCCCTGGCATTGGGTCTTGGTACTCTTAGCAATAAACTGCGTCCTCCACAACTCATAGTAGGTCTCTCGGAAAACTTGCTCTATCCTCCGCAACAAGGACTGTCTACTGGTCTTGCCAACCTGTTCGCGGAGGCCCCAATCCTCCAATATCTATAAGGTTTCCATAGCAGGCCATCCACTAGACTCAAAACACTGCGCAAAGTGTGCTGTGCACCTTCCCCTCATAAACCCGAGTAGTTGCTCCAACTCCTCCTCTGTCCGAGCATCTCCTTGAGACCGCGCAAAGGCTACCATCCGTCGGGCTTCTACGGCCATATCAGCAAGGAACTGCTCCAATTCCCTATCGCCCTCCACTTTCGGAGATGCTAGGACACCATCTCTGTGAGGACTTTGGAATAGCTCGTCGTGCGGGGGGCTCGGAATCAACTCCTCTTGTTTGGGAGTCAACACCAACTCACGAATGTGTGAGTAGTTGCTCTGCACAATCTGTGTTGTCTTTGGTGGACTATCTCCGACTAGGTCCACAATCTTGTGCAGGCTCGGCTCCCGTTGTGGGGAGAGGACAGCTACTCCAACTGGTGCTAGTGGCATCATTTTGTACCGACTCAGCCACGCACTCTTGTCCATCTGGGAAGGTGTATCCATTTGGGAAGGCGTACCACTCCCTCCAAGCTGCTCTGCTCGTATGGCCTCCCTATCTACCTTCCCGCTACTGTCCCTAACCTCTACTACTGCCGTGAGACTCCTGTCGTCGACCACGTGATGCTCTGGTAAGGCTACCACTGTCGGGACTGCCTGTGGGGGGATCATAATCACGGGTGTCCAGCCTTACCCAAAACCAGGAACCGACACTACCAATAATGCCGCTCTAGAAAGAGGCCGAGTGGTACTTGTTGAGACCGTTTGCTCGGGTAGCTCACCTGAGGGTCGTGTGGCTGCTGCTGGCACAACTGAGAGAGGTGGAAGTGTGGCCGTCTGTGCTACTCCAGAGGATGTTGTCCCTGTCTCCTCCTCCACCTACTATGCGCCTCTACCCACCATTCTAAAACTACCCCCGGTGGCTTGTGATGTGTCACTCGAGTCTTCTGCCTCCTCACTCGGGTCATTCGGGTCACTAGACATGGACTTTGACTTTGTCTCCGCCTCAGACACCACCACCCACCGCTTTTGTTTCTTGCCTGGGTGTGTATCTCCTCTCGATGCCATGGTATCCAAGTGAATCCAATAAAATATAGGGGGCTGCCCAGGGTGTACACGGTCGTGTGGTGCCAAGTGCTGTGCGTCCGGTGAGCCTTGAAGGTGTATTGCATCCAGGAAGAGTCCAATCACGTGGTAGGGCATGTAGAAGGTCTTGTGCTGGGGGGTCATGAATTCCTCCATCCTATTTGCTAGTACTGATGCCCAGTCATATACTTTGCCATTATGGATGCTATTCACCAAAAGTTGGTGTGCCATGGCAATATCTGAGGCCCTGCTTGCTCCCATCAGGCGACTCTTCAATACATCCACAAGGCACGGCCATATCCCCTCTCTCAGGAATGACTTCTTCAGACCTCTTCCCTTGCTTGCATGCTGGAGACTATCAAGTTCCGTTTGTGTGAGGTCGTCGCGACACATGAGCTTGAGAAGTTTATCTTTTAAATTTGGGGATATTTTTTGCGCCTTGTCCACTTTCTTTCCTTGCACCCCCGGAATACCAAAAACTCTTGTAAATTCTGTTGAAGCGAAGGACACTGTAATCTGTCGGTGCTCGTAATCAAATACAGACTACCGCCTGTGTGGGTCATAGGCCCCAATCATTGCCCACAACACCACCTCAAAGTCCTTAATACAAAAAATGGGCATTTGGATGGTCCACTGTACCTGTGCTTGTCGTAGCTGTGTCTTCGTAGGGTCATCATGTGGGGTATCGTTCCACCATTTCCTACAATCTGTTCTAGTCAAACCCTCGAAGGTAATGGTGTCCATCGTCACATCATTCTTTGCTGCCATCTGTTGCTGCACTTTAGGTTGCACCTTTTTCCCTTTACTTTTGCTGCTGTCAGCCATGTCGCCCCTGACCTTCACACTCGAAGGCAAAATCTGAATAGCCTTCTTATTCCCAGAGGTTGTCACACTGTAGCAAGTAACTTGCATAACTGCTTTTGCCAATTTTTCCCACCGCTGGCATCCATTAAATAGTTCTGCCTTTGTCTTTTGTGCCCTCTTTAATAAAAAATAGGGTTAGAATAATGAGCTTCACGTGCCTATTTCCCTTTGGGAACTTTTCCTCGAGCTGCTGTTGCCCCTCGAATTTTTTTTTCCTTTGTTTTACATTTTTCGTGGGGTATAATATACATCTCCCTACGGTGGGAGCACCGGCTCCACCGTACGGTGAGCATGTGGCTCCACCGCACTGGAGCACGCCGTGCCACCGCGCGGGAGCATGCGGCTCCACCGTGTCCACCATGCCACCACGCGACAACACGCGGGCTCCACGACATGGTGGACATGCCGTGCCATCGTGCGGGAGCACATGGGCTCCACCGCATGATGGACACATCGTGCCACTACACAGTGAGCATGCCATGCCATCCCACGGGAGCACACGGGCTCCACCGCAAGGTGGGCACGTGGTGCTCCACCTTACGGTGGGTCCGTGGTGCCATCGACGCCTGGTGCATTTTTTTTAATAAATTTTTTCCCCGTACGACCGTATTTTTTTTTTTTAATTATTACTTCTCGGGAGGATTCAGGGTGAGTCGATCGCCCCTGCTCATGAAACAGTTTTAATTTCGACCCATTGGTACTGCCTGCAACCTCTCGTCCATTCAGTGTCCACAACTTCACTGCCCCGTTCTCTTCCACCTCACAGACTTTATATGGTCCTAACCATCGTATCTTGAATTTGCCTGGTTTAATCTCATTACGCCCATTATATTTCAGTACCAGTTGTCCTGGAGCAAACCTCATTCGTTTCAAGTGCTTGTCATGCCACAACTTCCTCCTTTGTTGGGCTGCCTTCCTAGCCCATTGGGCCATCATTCTTTTCTCGTCCAGCTTGTTCAAGACATACAATCTCTCCCTTTGGCTCTCCATGTCCTCTAGTTTGTTCTCGATTGCAATGCGGAGGCTTGGCACCATGAATTCCGCTGGCACAACAGCTTCCTCCCATACATAAGTTGGAATAGAGTCTGGCCTATGGTCACCTTGTAGGTTGTACGACAGGCCCACAAGACCGAAGGTAATTTTTCTTCCTAGTCTTCTCCATCGACACTGCACGACTTGTAGATTACCCCCACGAGAATCTTGTTGGTAGCCTCGACCTACCCATTGGCTCGCGGGTAATAGGGGCTAGACAATGAATGAAAAATTTTAAATTCAGTAGTGAGGAGTTTAATAACGTGGTTCACAAAATGTCCACCCCTATCGCTGGTCAACTGCATAGGGATACCATACCGTGTGATGATTTGCTCATAAATGAATCTTGCTGTACTTACGACCGAGTTGTCAGGTAGGGCCTGCGCTTCAACCCACTTGGTTAAATATTCTGTGGCTACCACAATGTAGCGACACCCCCTGGTGCGGCTGGCCTTGAGTGTCTCGATAAAATCCAACCCCTAGTGCTTGAACAGTTCTTGAGCATGCGAAGGGTTGAGGGGCATGAAATCCCTCTTCAGCAGCTTCCCTGCTCTCTGACATGCATCACAACCTACTACCCATTCTCTGGCATCGTTATACAATGTGGGCCACCATAGGCCTGCTAGCAACGCCTTTCTTGCCATAGTGTCTGGTCCCATATGGCCTCCACCTGGCCCCTCTTGTGCCTCCCTCAAAACTCTTGGCACTTCTTCCACCATCACACACCGACGTAATACCTGGTCGGGTCCCATTTTATACAGCAATCCATTAATCAACTGAAACGTGTGGCTTCTCAACACGAGTTTTCTTCGTTCTCCTGGTGGCATACCTTGGAGGAATACGGAGGTGGAAAGATATTCCCCGATGGCAGTATACAAAGATATTCCCCGATGGCAGTATACCATGGTGGCAGTAATGCGATCTTGAATAGGTGAGCATCTGGAAAGTCGTCAGTCACCCCCTCTGGCAGCTCTCTGGACCTAATCCGAGACAACTGGTCAGCAATGACATGGCTCTTGCCTGGCCGTACAATTATTGTGAACATGAACTCCTGAAGGAGCAATAGCCACCTGCTTATCCTGCCTTGGATGATGGGTTTTTTTACTAGGTACATCAAAGCCTTGTGGTCCACATAGAAAGTGAAAGGTGTCGCCAACAAGTAGTGTCGAAATTTCTGTATTGCATAGACCATTCTGAGGGTTTCCCACTCGGTGGTACTGTAGTTCTTCTCGGCTTTTGACATCAACCGACAGGCAAAATAGATGGTATGATCCAACCCATGTCCCCCTTCTTGTGCCAGTGTAGCCCCAATGGTATAGTTCGAGGCATCCATGTGTACGTGGAATTCTCGGTTCCAGTTTGGATAGGCCAGAATGGGTGCTGCCACTAGTCTTCTCTTGAGTTCCTCGACTGCTTCCCCTTGTGCCAATTCCCGTATGTATGGTTCGCCCTTCCTTGTCAGTTTGTCCAGTGGAAATGAAAGTTGGGCAAAGTTCTTAATGAACTTCCGGTAATATCCAATGTGTCCCAAGAATGACTTGACTCTTGTCACATCAATGGGCGACTCCATTTCTACAATTACCCGTACCTTATCCGAGTCAATTTTCAATCCAGCTTTACAAACAATATGGCCCAACAACTTTCCTTGTGGTACCATAAATCTGCATTTCTGTGGATTTAAGGCGAGCCTGGCCCTTCGACATCTTTCCATGCACTCTCTTAGTCCCACCAAGTGAGCGTCCTCGCTACTGAAAATTGACCAGTCATCCGAAAAGGCTTTAAAATTTCCCATAGACATCTTATCGAAGATGTGAAGGACTATCCTTTGGAAGGTCGCGGGGGCATTGCACAACCCAAACGACATCCGGTTGTACGCATAGACTCCGTCCTCCACCACAAAGGTGGTCTTCAACTTGTCCTCCTCAGCTATTGAAATCTTGTTGTATCCTGAAAAGCCGTCGAGGAATGAGTACGTTTCATGGCTAGCCACCTCCGCCAGGATGCTGTCTGTGAAGGGTATAGGAAACGGGTCCTTGATGGTGACTGTGTTGAGGCACCGAAAATCCACGCAGATGCGGATCTAGTTGGCCTACTTCTTGACTGATATCACAATCGGCGAGAACCACTCACTTGTCTCCACCCGAAATATGATGCCGGCCTCCAGCATCCGTTCGATCTCTTCGTTCACTTTGGCAGCATAGTTCTTATTCATTTGGTACGGCCTCTTCCGTAACGATTGGGGTCCCGGAACCAATGGTATCCGATACACACATTTTTGGCAGGACCTTCTTTAGATCCTTGTAGGACCAGCTGAATACGTCCTTGTATTCCATGAAGATTTTGAATGCTGCGGTCTTCAGCACCGGGCTCCAATTGTCGCCTACCCAAATATTTCGGGGGTTGGTAGTATCTCCTAAGTTTGTCTCCTTCATGGTGGGGTCTTCGTACCGCATTGGTCTATCCTTTGAGAATTCGTACGCCGGAACATCATTCACTTTGGCGTCTCCCTCCTTATGCTCCGTGTACTCTGGCGGGAACTCCTCGCCTGGCTCGTCCTCAATTTGTAGCATGTGACAAGCAGGGTGAAACACTTCATAGTCTTCCATTTGCCAGTGGAAGAGTCCATTCAATGAGGAAGTGTCATCTTCTGAACATCCATCGAGTTCAAGCACTCCTTCCTCGTTTGGTTCCCTCTCATCTTTACCTTCATAGGAGTCCCACTCCCATCTGTTTGAATCCTCCGAATCCGAGTCAGATGACACAAGTTCCTCGCCGACAACCTGGGTCCTTAGATCAATGGTGTACTTCCGCCCCCCTTTCTCCATGGAAAGGGTGCTCTTCTTCTAGTCGTGGTTCACCTTTGCTGTAACCAGCCACCCTCTCCCTAAGATGGTGTCATACCCATTCTTCTTGAGTGGGATTACCACAAAATCTAGTAGGAAGGGTTGTGTGTCGATGGTCACCGGCTGGGCCATCAGGGTGCCGAGTGGCTTGATGCCGTGCTGGTCTGCACCTACCAAGTTGAATTTGGATGGCCATAATGTTGGCTTCTCGAGCTTCTTCCACGTATCCTCCGGCAACACAATCACCCACGAACCTCCGTCCATGATGGTGTCTTTGAGGATAGCCCCAAGGATTCTCATCTCTACTATCGCAGGATGCCGACCACTATTTAAGGCCAACAACATTGGGTCAGTCAAGGGGCTGACAGGAACTTCCGCCCGTGTCGCACCCGAAGGTGCCTGCGCAGTGGTTTGTATGGAACTTAAAATGGCGGTTCTCAGCTGTGGCATTGTCTCTAGAAGGTCCTTCACCCTTATCAGCACTTCCATCTGCAGTACTTGCCCAATTATGTTAATTTCGGCTTCCGTACGGGATGATTGTACTCACCACCTCTTTGTTCCGTCGTTCGGCCGTCATCTCTTGCTCAATATTGGCTTTTGCCTCCCGTAATCTCTCCTTCTCTGTACGAGGGTCGGGATAAGTGGCCTTTTTGGTCTGAGCGTGGGTGATTGCCAATACTTCTTTCTCACCAGTCTTCTTAATGTTGAGGAGGTTAACCCTTGGCTTGGGGCAATTTGTCTCATTGTGGTCTCGAGGACCACACCATCTGCACAAGTGCTGTGATGCCTCCTCTTTCTGGCAATCCCACACGAAGTGTCCCCACTGGTTGCATGCCTGACACTGAATCATCGACTGTCCCTTGGCATCATACTGCATTTGATTCCGATTATTGCTGTTATTATTGTTGCCTCTTCCTCCCCTTCGATTACCTCTGTAACCGCCAGCTGATGCCGTGGTGTTGGCGTGAGGCTACGATGTGCTTGCTGTCGCTGACGGCTGCTCTTGGGTGAAGAGCACTTGGTTCCCGCATGTCTTCATGTTGTAGGGACATTCTTTGGTAGAATGTCCCAACACTTGGCAAATATCGTAGAAGGCCTTTTTTGGATAGGAGCCTTTTATGTGACCTTCCTCCTTACATTCTGCGCACCATACTTCCTCATTTTTGCTGGTGCTTCCCTTCATGCTCTTGAATTCTTTCATCATGCGGTGCATATCCTTTTGAAGGGCTTGCACCTTTTTACTCGAACCCTCGTCGCTGCTACTTCCGTTGAAGGAGTCCTCCTCTTCAGAGGATCTTTCTTTTTCTTGGATGTCTTCCCTTCACTCTCCAGGTCCATTGCTCGGTTATAGGAATCGTCGTAGGATATGGGGGGTACAATTTTCATTTTTCTTCTGAGTGACGATTTTAGGCCCTCCACAAACCACCTTTTCTTTAACCCATCGCCGGGCTGGTTATCCGTTCTTCCCAACAATTCCTTGAGACGTCGGCTATATGCTCGGATGGTCTCATTTTTCCCTTGCTTGGTGCTCAGGACTTCTGCTACGATTTCATTATCGTCTCTGAGGAGTCGAAACTCCTTTTGGAAGGCTTTGTGCAATTCATCCCAAGTTGTTAGTTTGGTTTTATTAGCATTCGAGTACCTATCGATAGCTACTTCCTCGTAGGGTGGTGGGAAATTGCACCATCCATTCCACTCTATCGGTCACGCCATTGGCCGACCAGATTGTCTCACATGTACGACAATGCCGTACGGGGTCTTCTTTCCCATCTCCGGTGAACTTTCGTAATTTTTGCCGATTCGCCATTACGTTCTTGGCGGCGGCCCAGTCTGCCCTCTAGAACTCAAATTTACCCTCTAGGAACTCCTCCTCCAGACAGTGGTCCTCCCGAAGGTACTCTGCGGAGATTTGGTCCGTTGGGTCCCACCAAGTTGCTTTGACTACCAAGGTGTGATGAGCATGCCCCGAACAAATTGCTTCTACTACGGTGACCTTGTGTCCTCCCAACACCTTCGGTTGCACCGGTATCCTCGGCCTCTCTGTCCTCGGTCTCTGTCTTGTCTTCCCTCTTGGTCTCGGCACCTCTGTATGGCATATACGGCTCTACCGTACTGCCGTCACCGATCTCCTCCAATGTTAGGTAAAGGTCCCCCAACCGTTTCCTGGTGGTTTCTATTAGTGTGGAAACCTGGCCCTCACTAGAGCCATTGCTGCATTTTTGCCGCTTCCTTCCTCGGCAATCCTCCTGAATCTTCTTCGTTCTACTTGCTGTTTGAGAATTAATGCTCGTTGAGCGGCTTCAAAGTCCCCTATGTATTCCTTCTTATTTTTGTCCTTATTTAGCAGATTGGGCATTAATTCTAAATTCTCCTTATGCAATAGAACAAGACATCATATTGAAAAGAACACTTTTATTAATTCATCCCTGGTATACAATGTATGTCACTACAGTTGAGGTGTTCTTGTTTATTCTCCGTTGCCCGTACACATTCAGGGATTATTCATCCCTCGGTCGGTTTCATTGCGCTGCTCGTCTTGGCGCTTGTGAAGCTCCCGTAGGATTTGCTGGCGTCGGTTCTCCCGATAGGTGTCTTCCTTGCGGTTTTGGAGAGCCAAAAATGCTTGTGTGGGAAGGTTGGGCAAATTGCTCATCAACCGATTTATCGTTGGGCTTACACCAAGCCTACTCCACACAGCATCCTCTGGAACATCTTCGGTGGTGGCTTCCCTTCGTACGTGCGTTTCAATCGCCACCTTGAGGATGTAGGAGAAATCTTTCGTGAGTGCTAGTTCCCCCTCGAACAATTCTTCAGGTTCTTCGTCCAGGTTACTTCTTGTCCCTTTGGCCAATGGTTGTCCCATTATCTGTGTGCCATGTAGTATACTCCCGTGCTCAGGATAAATTTCGGCAACGGTGCCAGATGTTTACCCTCTGGGTGAATAGTTTAGAACATACAGATAGAATACTCAATGCAAAACAAAAATGCCATAGATACGAGATAAGATCAAACAAATATACGAGATATAATTTCCATTCATAATCATGCATCTTTACAAGTGACCTTTCATGGTATATAAAGGAACCTAAGGGGTGTGAGGGGCAACTGTCGCACCCGTAACTACCATCCCTTGGTTACCATACTAACAAAGACAAGTACTTCTTAATTAACTACGGTTTTATTCTCGTACAATATTACCGCTAACAGTGGGACCATCGGTCAACTACCATGAGGTGGCCTACCTAGAGGATGACCTCATCACCGTCCTCCCTCTTGCACTTTCTTATACTACATACAAACAACATCTTGTGAGCGTGGGATAGTGGATGTAACTAGGTTCCTTGACTCAGGGTCCTTATGACCTCTTCTGAGCCCCTTGGCACCTCCTCCATTACACCTCACATCCTTTCCCATAAGATGGACAAAATTCACATCTCTTTCTTTCCTTATACTCTAGATCAAATATGGAGCATACACGAAGTATACACTTGAATGCATGAAGACACAGAGCATACACTTGAAAACTCGAAGCATGCACATGGATATCTGCAAACATGGAGCTTATATGTGAATACACATATTGTTAGGCTCTTTTTCCTTGACTAGAATGATTCATTGATTCATCTTTAGATTCTTTACCCTGCAGGATAGCAGGATCATTGCTCTAATACCACTATAATGTCCCCTATTAGGAGGCTGCCAATTCTTGTAACTCAATAATAGTTCTGATCTGATCTGATCTGCTTTTGACTCCTTTCCTTTATATCTCTCAATGTGAGGGTGAGGCCACACCTCTTCATTATGGATGCCCTTTTGCAAGAGACACACCCTTTCACCATTAGCACCTTTGAAAATGTGCAACTCTTCATTACTTCTACCCTTTGAAAGGGACACAACCTTTCACAATCAGATCTGCACTTCTTATTTAAATCAGGTTTGCACTTCTGATTCCAAAATTATCCCCTTCTCAAAATGAGGTTCTCTTCTCCCTTTTATATCCCATGTCTAAGGGAGTCACAACTTTTCCTTCCATGTCTTTTGACCATTCATTAAATTAATGAAATTTTAATTATGTTATTTTATTTTTTAATTTAAATTTTATTTTTATTCTTTTCTATTTAATATTACTATTATTTATTATTAAATTCTATTCTTAAGTCACAATTTTTCATAGGCAAAGGAAATCACTCATTTGTTAAGTCGCTGATTTGGCATAGCAAAGGAAATATCAAAATCCTTAAGGCACACTTTTGGCATGTCAAAGGAAATGACACAATTCCTTATGTCACTCTTTTAGGGGGGCAAAGGAAGAGCTGACTTGGCTAGGCATTGGTAGTGACAAGGCTTAAGACGTGCTTTTGGATAGGCTAAGGAAATTTTCAATGCTTAGTTGATGCCTTTTGGAATGGTCAAAGGAAATCGCAAGGCCCGATTTGCTTTGTTTTTGTTAAAGGAAGTGCTGATGTAGCTGGTGAAGTGGCATTGTTAACACCTTATACATTTTCACTGTCTGTTCCAAAGGTTTGTGGGGCCCAAGCATGTGGCGGTAGTGGAAGGGGAGTCAAAGGCAATGAGGTGGAAGGGTGCCATGGGAAGAAAGGAGTGGTAAGGAGAAGCCGCGGGGGTAGGATGGAAGGGATGCGAAGGTAGGATAAGAGCTGCAAGGGTAGGCTAAGTGCTGTGGTAGGAGTAGGAGTTAGGAAAAGGAAGTTTGGGGGAAGTGATGAAGGTGGTGCCAGGTAATAGGGAGGCATAAGGGAGGAATTAAGGGGGTAGGCAATGGTAGGTGGGAGGTATAAGGGATGGAAGAAAGTTAGGAAGAAGGATGGATGGAAGGTAAAGGATATGGGGTGAAATGGAAGGAAGTGAGGGGAAGTAGAAATGTAGGATGGATGGAGAATGAGAGAAGGTGAAGTGAGAGGATAGAAAGGTGAAAGGAAGGAAGGGATGGAAGATGTAAGTGAGATGGTGATGATAGGTGAAGGTGGAGAAAGGTAGTGAAAGAGATAGGAATGGAAGGTGAAGTGGAAAGGAAGGGGGGAATGATGGAAGGAGAAGGGAGTGAAATGGAAATGGAAAAGGGGATGGAGAGAGAGCAATGGTAGGGAATAGAAATGAGAGTGATCGGGCTCGAGTAGCCACTAGTAGTGTTGGGAGAAGTGGAAGTGAAAGGGGAAGTGGTATCAATGCATTGGCTTGGCAAAGGAAGTGGTAATTTCCTTCCTAACTTGTCATCAATTGATCTTGGAATCTCCTTCATAGCAATGCAGCTAGTACAATCATGATCTCATATCAAACAATTCAATGCAAAAACCTTAGTTTACTGATTGAAGGTGTCAATGGCAATCACTCAGTCCTTAAGTTGCACATTTGGGGGGTCAATGATCATCCTCCAAAATGCAAACCTACAATGCTTATCCTCCAAAAGTAACTTGCCTTAGCCAAATCTCAACATTTCATTTCCATTAGAGTGAGCACAGATGTGAATCATTCATTTCCTAAGCCTTGAAAACTCACCAACCTTTCTTCATCTCAAAGAGAGACTTGACTTGATCAAATCTTGACCCACTAAGATACTACACCTCTTCCAAACGAAAGGCTAATAGCTAAAGGACACAACAACTGACGGCTAAGCTAAGACAACTAACCTAGAAAGCATAAAAAAGTGGGGGTCCCCATTTGCAATGGGGCGATTTGTGAAAACATCACAACAAGGTATGAGGCCCCCTCTACCGCCTTGTAATCTTCCTTCTAATCTTCAACTTGTAGAGGGTCACCCATTTTCACCACACTTGAAGAATAAGTTGTAGCCTCTACACATAAGAGATCAAAAGAACCATTGGAAATTACATTTGAGAATGAGTCTTAAGAGATTGATGATCAACATATAGGGAGATGTCTCTATGTAAGTGGATTGGCTTTCAAATTGTTCACTCATCATATTGGGAACACATGGTGAAACCAATTAATGAGGCTCCAAAAGGGTACAAGGGCCGAAGTTTGAGAAAGTGTGCAACACCTTATTGGAAAAAGAGGTGAAGTTCATAGAGTCGTCATTGGAGCCCACAAGGGATTTGTGTGCCAAAATAGGGGTGTCCATCATCTTTGATGGAAGGAAGGATGCAATAAGTAGACCATTGATCAATGTTATTGCAATGTTCCTTAAGGGACAATGTTTTTGAGAGTATTGGATTGTAAAGGGGAGGTGAAAGGTGGTGCATTTATTGCTAACGTTCTCATAATTCCCATTGAGGAAGTAGTGTGTGAAACATTGTTCAAATCATAATAGACAATGCCAAAAATTGTAGAGCAGTTGGTTTATTATTTGAGGAGCATTATTAACACATATTTTGGGCACTTTGTGTTGTCCACTCCCTCAAACCTGTGCTAAAAAATTTGGTGCCAATATTGATTGGATCAAACAAATGTATGCCGAGGCCAAAGAGATCTAGATGTTTATCACCAACCACCATATGTAACAAGACATATTCAAAACATTCTCAAAATTGGATCTATTGAAGGTAAGTGTAGCAATAACATTTATTTTAATAAATATGTTCCATTTTAGTTTAAGTTTTAATTTTTAAATAGGTTGTTGAGATCTGTTTTTCCCCAAAACAATTGTTTTGAGACAACTTATGAAGGTTCACAAGGCAGTTTCTAACATGATCGTTAGTCCACATTTGTCCATATGGAGACAATCTAGTACTAGAAAGGCAACAAATATTAAGCGGATGATTCTAGATGAGATTTGGTGGTACTGTGTTGAATATCTGCTTAGTTTCATTGAGTCTATATTGAGTATGATGCACTAGATAGACATGAATAAACCTTGTTTGGGAGACATAGAAGATGAAAACAATCATAAATGCAAAAGAGCATGATCCTAAAGAAACTTTCTTCAAACAACTACACAATATTATTGAAGAAATATGGAACAAAATGACCACCCCGCTACATCTTTGTGCAATTGCATTGAGTCCCCAATATCATAGTGCTAGGCTCCTTTCTATGTTGACAAGGATTGCCCCTTACAAAGATGTTGAAGTCAGCCATGGGTACAAGGCAGCACTTGGTAGACTCTTCATTGATCTTGACATGCAGGATGCAGTTAGGATTGATTTCATGGATTTTGTACTCTCCAACAACTTTAGTTGATGCTCTTCATGACAGGTATAAGATCGGTGCTAATAGTTGGTGGTACTTCCATGGCCAATCATTCACACACACACAATGTTCTTTGATCAAAAGTTTACCATGCGTAAGTTTTATAAAACAATTCTTTTATGTTTTAAGTTTCATATATATCTTATAATTTATATTTTAAATTTTTTTCTCGTTAACTCTCTAATTTTGTCTTAATTGGTTGCTATTCCATTTGCATTTGAGACGCAATTGACTACACTCAAAAAAGGCAATGGACTTTGTTGGCATATTTGTCATTGATGTCAATTGCTGTAATGCCCCTACTTTGAAATATAATTTAACAATAATAATAATAATAATAATAATAATAATAATAATAATAATAATAATAATAAAATTAAAATACAAACGACTAAAAGAAAAAATTAAATTAAAAAATAAAAGAATATAATGAAATATAATTATTAAATTTAATTAAGTTAATGAATGGTCAAAAGGCATGAAATGATAAATTGTGACTCCCTGAAATGTGAGATATAAAAGAGAGAAGAGAACTCATTTGAAGGGGGGAGGATTTGGAAATGAGAAGTGCACATCTGAATTAAATAAGTGCAGACCTGATTATGAAAGGTTATGTCCCTTTCAATGGGCAGAAATAATGAAGAGTTGCACTCCTTCAAAAGGTGCTAATGGTGAAAGGGTGTGTCTCTTGCCAGAGGGAATGGATGATGAAGAGGTTTGACCTTTCCCTCACATTGAGAGATATAAAGGAAAGGAATCAAAGCATCCAACAACATCACCATGGATTGGATCAGATCAGAACTGTTATTAAGCTGCAGACTATAGCATTTTTGTGCTTGGTGATATGCATAGGGGTGTGTTGAATATGTATGCCTAATATATGAAGCCTGATAATGTTGTTATGCAGAATTTAGTAGTAATATCAATATAGACTGCAATATGTATGACAGTCATACTTAATTTCATATATGTTCATAATACATGAGAAGTTAGTATTCTTATAGTTTGAATCAAGTTATTACTGTCAAATTTTAGAAGATGGGAATGAGATGTTCCAAAGAGGGGCAGTCTAAATCCAAGCAATAGGTTAAGTCCCAAGATAGGGTGGGAATCAGTGACCCATAAGCGTTGAGGGTATAGACCCAAGATAGGTAAAGGGCTTGGATCTGTAAACTTTGAGGGAACCTATTGTATTTGATCTCTAAGCGCTTTGGTAACATATATAAACCATTCTCCCTTAAAACTGAAGTAGTAGCAGGGTCTGATATTTATATTAAGAGATTATGAAGAATGAAATTAATCGTCTAATGAGGAAAATAAATAAGCACTTGTTACTAACTAATTTAAGAATAACAATCAATTTTAGTATATTGAAATAGATCAGCTAGGGGACATTACAATTGCAGTATGATGTGCTTTCAGTAACGTGTTTGCAAATTTGTCTTCAGTCTGCAGGTCTACTGTGATGAACATAGATAGAAAAATATGATGTCAGTAAGGGAACATAAACAGAAATATGCCACAGGGCTTAGATTGATACCATTCTGTTTTCATATACATGTAAGCAACAGTATATAATGATACCTTCATATAATATGGTTACCAGATTTGATCAATCATGAATTGCTTTGCCTGATTGGTGACTGTCATAGCACATACAAACAGATAATATTCAGCTTCAGATCAATGATTATTTTGAATATATCATCGCTATTGTGTCTCTTGCTGTCAAGTTATATTTCTTATAATAAGAATAATATTTGGTAAATTGGTTCAAGTGTTAGTTGGAATCAATAACTGTTAACTGTCTGCAGTTAAACTATATGAATTTTCTCATATTATTATCGGTGTTTAATTAATGTATTCCTCAGCAAAGTAAAGAAGTTTAAAATGTATAAAGAGGGAATTGGTTATAACTACCAAAGCCATCGGTGGTGACTGCACTTCAGACAATTAAAACTTCTTAACCAATAAGGAAGCTAAGAGAGTTAGTAGTCCCTTATTGATTGCAAGGAGAGCAATATATATAGAGATTATTAAATGGTGGTTGATTGTGAGTATGTGATTCTAAGTTTCTTGAACACGATAAGTAGAACAGTATTCGCTTATTGCTTGTATTGAAGATCACTACAATACAAATGAAGGGCTGTTGACAAAAGCAATGCATGTGAGAAAGAAAGTTCAAATAGGGTATTATTAATTATGCTTTGTTTCAGACATTCAGGTATAAATCTAACAATTTTGCAGACCTTTGTTTTGTGATTGGTATTTTCATAACATCATATTCTACAGAAGATTGTATGCTTAACTGCGATATTATAACAGTGACAGCATTGCAGATTTAATTTTCATATTGTTGCCTGTGACAATTAACAGTATTTTGAGGAGTATCGTTTGCAGGTCTTTCTCAGAGACACTGATTTCCAGCTTGGTTTATTTTGTTTTCAGTACATCCTTGCAAATATACAGAGGCATTTGATATCCACATTGGTCTCTCAGTTTTTCAGTGCATTTCTCTTCTATCCATTCAAAGATGTATTGATGTTTCAGATTGTCAACGTATATTTGATCCTTGAAGTGGTGATTATACATATTTTGTAACTGTGCAGTTCCTAGAGTTGGTGCTCTAAGATTATTGATTTGGTGTTCAAAGGTTTTGAACTGTGAGTTGGTGCTCTTAGAAAAGGGGTTTGGTGACTCCTTAGGGTTGGTGCCCTTAAACATTGTAATTGAAGTTTCAATCGTGAGGCTGGATTAGGTCAGTAGATCCTAGCAGCATTCTCACCATGGTTTTCCCATCCTGGGTTTCCATGTAAATCTTGTGCATTGTCTTAATTGTGCATCTCTTTTCATTCCTTTCAATTTTCAGATTGAAGCTTATAAAAGTTTAAGCTGTTTAAGAATTAATTTGATAAGGATTGAAGTTTTATTTACTACTGATCCACCCCCCGCATTCACTAGTAAACCTGTGTTCTACAAACTTAGTGTATGTGCATTCAAGTTTGTGTCTTCTTTCACACAAACAAAGTGGCTACAAGAAAGGGGACACAAGGAAGTGGAATATTTAGCAAAAGCATATTGACTTCGATGTTTCCACTTCCCACCTTGCTGCCCTTTGATGTTGTAGACGAGCTAGCTAGTGAGCATGAGAGTGCTAATGCCAGTGCGAGTGACACTATATGTGGTTCTTCTAATATAGTAGTATCTACATTCTCTAATATGTATGGTGATGATGATATTCTTGAAAACCCATATGATGATGCTTGATCAATTATGGCTGATTCTTGACACTTGACATTTTTAGTTTTAAATTTTTATATATACTATGACATTTGAGTTTAACTAATTGACATTGAAATATTTTTAGTTCTTATGGTAGGTTTTGTTTAATACACAATATGTGACGCTATGTGGTATTCTAAAATTACTGCTGCAAGTTTGTACATATTTCTTATATTTATATGTTTTTTAATGGATGAACCCAAAAGGTAGTGAACCCCCAATTTTTTTGAAAGAGCCCTCATACTTGAACCCAAACTCACACCAGGGCAAGTAACTTAGCACATAAGTCTTTCCGCCTATTATTTTAGCATGCTCGATCCCTTAAAAATAGTTTGAATGATATGCCATGAAGGCATGATTAAGAGAGAAGCAACGATTTAGGTGATGATTTTACCTCATCTTATATGTAAATTATCAAAAAGTGCTAAATAATGTTGACAAATCAAGGAACAAAGAAACTGTTATAAGGACATGGCAATTGTTTATTAGATTATGGGGAAATAATGGCATAGTATGGGAAGGAAGAGCTAGGTTAGGGGTATAAATTTGTTATATGAGATTGAGGCTTAGGGATTGAGAGTTAGTTGAGTTAAATATGTGTCTTTGACCATGGATATTTGAAAGCAATTTGGAAAGTTACCTTGAATTTATCCAAAGCACCCTTAGATGATGAAATGTTGACACCTTGGTGGGCAGCCATGTCCACCATTGTATTTCCTTTTCAGTTTATATCAGTGAAGTTTGCATGGTCTAACATACTGGTCAACTATTATGCATCACAAAAAATGACTAACATTCTCTTCTCTAGCTATATCTCATCTTGAGGATGCATCATGGAGTATGATTTGAAACGTTGATGATAAAAAATGTCACACAATGTAAGCCAAAAATCTAAGTATATTGGCATCAGGGACCATGAAAATTTCAAGTTGTTAACCTCAATTAAGATATATGCATGATTTTATATCCTTTTCACTTGATATGGTTGAAGATTACATGGTATATTAGACCCAGTCAGTCCCTGTTCTTCATCAAAAGTCATCTTCAATCTCTATAAAGAGATGCACCGAGTTTACTATGTTAATCATATTTTAAGAGTCACCATCAACAAGAGATTCTGCCCATGTTTTGATGACAATGACTTGAATACCTTTTAGCATTGGTAGGGCTGCAGGTTGGTCAGTTGTGTCACATATTACATCAATCAAGAAAAGTGTAGTTGGTTGATGTTTTTCATCTACAGCTCCCCACCACTTACTAGGCTAAGATATCCTTTGCCCGTGCCATCAAAGTTGAGATTCATATATCCTAATGGATGAGTCCGTGAAATTTTAGGCTTACCTTATCGCTTCTGCTGTATCCCATGGTTGCAGGAAAACATGATCATAGGCTGAGAGATCAGTTGACATTGAAGACATGATTTTATTTTCTAGTTCAAACTTCTTGTCTTGTTTGGGCCTAGTGCTCACTGATTCTGATAGTGCAGAGAGTCTTCCTTCCAAACTTTGGTAGGAGAGACTTTTCTCTTTGTAAATCGCATTAGTCCTCTTCAATCAGATATTCTGTATGATTATTGTTAGAGTAATCCTCCATCAGAACTCTTGGGTTGAACTTCCTGCCACCACCCTCCCCCTTCTTTTTTTTAATAGACCACACATTCAACTTAAGCCTATTAGAGTTGGGTAAGAGCTAGAAAGTTCTACTTAGAAACAAACACACACCTGGCAAGAAAAGGAGCAATCAAGGAGAATGTAGTCATTATATTCCTCATTCTTCCCACACAATGAATCAATTGACAAGCCTTAGAAATCTCTACCATCAACCCATTGTAAGTGAGGGCTCTTTTGTCCTAAGATTTTGGCTACAATAAACCTTAAGGTTATGTAATATAGTCCAGTTTTTAAGTTTTCCATCATTTGTTTTCCAGTGTAGCATGAGTTTGTATTCCAAAGGTTTGGGGGGGGGGGGGGAGGGGTTGGTTAGATATTTTGCTACGTTACCCGGGGACACGTCCCCGACCTGAAAACCCCCGTCCCAGTCTTGGGGAGTTGGGGACGACCAGGGGACGTGTTCACCCGTCCCAGTCTTGGGGACGACCAGGGGACGTGTTCACCCGTCCCAGTCTTGGGGACGACCAGGTGACGTTTCCCCCCGTCCTAGTCTCGGGGAGTTGGGGACGACCAGGGGACATTTCCCCCCGTCCCCAAATTGTCCTGCATTTTGAGGGGACGTCCCCGAAACAGGGGGACACCTGCCCTAGCTTTGGGGGACGTCCGTACGTCTTGTGGACGACTGGGACGTCCCCAATCCTTCCTGGGGACGGCCAGACGTCCCCCATATCTAAGGCCATTAAAAAATATTAAAAAAATAAAAAAGCTGTATTTTCAATTTTTTAAATTTTTTTTCTAATATAGGGACCTTATTAATTCAAATTAATTGAACTTTAAATTTATTAATTTAATTCATAATTTTATATCAAATGTTTAAAATTTTAATTAATTCATATTATAAATATAAATATTAAATTGACAAATTGTTAAACATTTAAAAATTAAAAATTAAATAATAATTTAGAAATTATAAAATTAATAATTATTAATTATAAATAAGAAATCAAAATATATAAAATAAAATTAAAAACTTAAAAATTAAAACAAAGACGTAAGTTTAACTTATGTCTTATAACTTAAGTTATAAATTAAAATTTAAAAACTTAAAATTTAATTATATCATATACGATATAATCATATATGATATATATGATATATGATTTTATCGTATATGATATATATCATAGCATATATATGATATGAAAATAACGATATGAATATCGTTAAAAACTTAAAATTAAACAGCAAACAAATAAAAACGCTGTGTTTTTGCAGCTGACGGGAGAAGAAGAAACGGAAATACGGCAGGGGTTTTGGCCTTGGGTGGAGATTTTTGGGGCATTTGCAGGGTTTTGATAGCCGGTTTAGGGAGGGAGGGATCGACTGGTAGCTGCAGGGCAGATTTGAAATACTTTTTTTTCACTTTGCATCACCTAGGGTTAAAGAAATTTCAAAGTTGTTTGGTCTTCAGGCTGCTGCAACTCTGCAAGGTATGTGATTTTTTTGAAGCATTTTGTGTCCATTCACCATTGTCATTCCCACAGTGGATAAAGTCTTAAAGACTTAAAATTTTAATTATTTATTAATTATTAACAAATTAAAATTTAAAAACTAGATTCTCAGATTTTTAATTTTCTCATGATTCATTATGTAATCAGTGATATTAATTACTAATTTTTGAGAGTCTAGTTTTTAAATTTCTAGTCTTTAGGGCATATATTGTTAATTTTTATACTCAATGAATCTTTTAGCAATTAGCATGTGATATATTATGAGAGAAATGCCTGATTTTTTCTTTTTTTTTTTGGTATTTTATCAGTTCATTCAAAGAATCAAAATACAAAACAATGAGCAGCAATGGGGGTGACAGTAGTAGTGACAATGAAGTGAAAGTGTTGAGAAATCTAGAAGTAGTGGGCAGCAACCTAGCATATTTAAATGCCCTTCAAAAATTATGGAAACATATGCAAAGGGCCCTTTTAATAAAAACAAACCTCTTCTCCAATATGTTACACTTAGGCCTAGGGGTGAAGGGAAAAAATCTTCTGGAGGGAGTAGGGTGTGGGATTGCCATGTTTGTTTGAAAGATTTTAGGGGCAGCTACACAGGGGTAAAATCTCACTTTTTGGGTCTTCCATGCCATGGGGTCATAGCTTGTCCAAATTTAAACGATGAGGAGAGGATAGAGTGTCATAGATTGCATATGGAGGCAGAAATGGGGAAACAAGGTGGTGCAGTCCCAACACCTTCTTTTGCATCTTCACAAACATCTGGGCCTACGACATCCACTATTGGTAGTAGTCAAATTGGGACAAGAGGAAAGAGGAAGATGGGTAGTGGGAAGGGAGGGTCAGTAGAAGCTTTGTTTAATGTAAAAGGACGTGAAGCTTTAGAGTCATCTGTAGGTAGATTCGTTTTTGCTAATACCATCACATTTATTGTGGCACGCTCCTCTTACTTTAAAGAAATGTTCATGGATATAGCCAATTTCAGTCCCACAACCACACCCCCTAGAGATCATAAGTTACAGACTACTATCTTAGACAAAGAATATTCCAAGATTAATATGTTAATGGAGGATATGAAACGAACTTGGATGAGGACCGGTTGCTCTATTGTGGGTGATGCGTGGACTGATGTTAGACATCGTCCACTCATCAATATCATTGTCACATGCCCTGCTGGTTCTTATTTTCTGAAAGTTGTGGATTGTTCAGGGAAGCGTGAGGATGCAAAGTTCTAGTTTAGCATTTTGAAAGATGCCATAGAAGAGGTTGGGGCAGCTAATGTTGTACAAGTGATCATTGATTCAGCAAGTGTGTGCAAATCAGCAGGTTTGATGGTGGAGGGTGCTTACAAGCACATCTTTTGGACCCCATGTTGTGTTCATGCATTGAACAATGCATTGAAAGACATAGGAAAAATAGATTGGGTGAAGCATGCGGTGGCAAAAGCTAGAGACATTCAAATGTTCATTTGCAACCACCACACTACACTTGCTCTCTTTAGATAATTTTCAAAGGAGTTCCTCAAACCCGTTGAAACAAGGTGTGCTAATGCCTCTTAATATTGTATCAAACTTCCAATTTTGTATTTTAATTCTCATTGAATAAAATATAGATATGCCACTTATTTTTTTATTATTTTAATTTTAATGAATATAGGTATTCTAGTTACTTCATCTTGTTGGAGAGGATGCTTGAGGTGCATGATTGTAATGTCCCTACTATTTAGAGATCATTAACCTGCAAAACAGATTGTTAGGATACAACATATACATATATATAAGCCATTTTCTAATTTGCAATCTATCTTTAATACTTAATTAACATGATCATAATTTTCATCTAATAAAAAGGATACGAATGCCATATGAAAGTATGTCCTTAGGCAGCCATGAAGCTCGCCTTCTTGGAACCCCTTGGTTCCAAGCCCTTCAGGAAATCGAAGCGGAGTTCGAATCCTGTCTTGGGTGTAACCTCTTACACCCAAGCCCTTCAAGGAAGACCCTTGTCTATTCCTTGCCTTGGGTGATGCCTTCATCATCCAAGTCCTCAGAAGGGATCGGCCTGACCTTTGAGTCCTGTCTTGGGTATAACCTCTTACACCCAAGCCAGCCAAGGAAGACCCTTGCCTTTGCTTGTCTTGGATGATGCCTCCACCATCCAAGTCCTCAAAGGGGATTGACTGGATCCTCCTCTTCTTGGTTGGGTTTAGTCAACCAAGCCATACATTTGTATAACAGTTTCAGTTCATACACTATTCCTTAGGTTAACATGAATTCTTAATGTATTCTTAAATTAATATATACATCAATATGATTTTCCATCTTTTACATATGCAATTACATTCCTTAAGAATACCCTTGTATTCATAATCCTTCTTAATATACAAACTTATGTATGCAACAATTACAAGATTATATCTTTACCTATTTTTAATGACTAGTGAATATTTATACATTAGTATATGTATAAATATCCACTAGGCTATAATTTACATCATCCATTAATGAACCTTATTCATTATCTATTATTCCTTAACTAATATTAACTAATATTAATGAACCTTAATAATTAACATCCTCTATTACTAATAGTAAGGATGACATTTCGTATCCTATACTTATATTATTTAATATAAGTGGGAATTTGATTTCTTACCTCCCTCCGTGGTCTGCTATTCCCTCCTTTCTTCCGCAGCTTTCTCCTTACTTCCCTCCTCCCCGCAGTCCGCTCTCCTCCTTCCCCTTTAAACCCCGTGAAGGGATGTGCCCCTCCACGGTCCCCTTCTGCATGAAGGGGTGCGAGGGTAACCGCAGCCCAGGCTGCATTTACCATAGCATCCCTTTGTGCAGGGGTAATCATGGGGGTGGGGGTTTTAATACGAGTTAGTATATGTTGATATTAGTTTGTGCGGGGGGGTTACTTATTATATTTTAAACATTTGATGTTTGTGAATAACAATTAAATATTGCCATTGTAAATGTATTTAATATAAAATAATACTTTTTAATATCTATTAAATATATTTTCTTTTATTATTATTTTTCTTTTATATTGACATTTAATAATATATTTAATAATATTTTTCTTTATTATTTTATATATTAAATACATTAATATTTTAAATCATCTATTTACAATATTTAATGATTTATTTCTTCTTTAGGATATTAATATTATTTAATAATTTGTAGCAAGTGATACCATGGGGGTTATTACAATGATCCTCTATAGTTGATGGTTGTGTATCTTGAGTGGACTAGATGGCGGGAATCAAACTCTACTGAAGGAAAATCTACCAAACAAAAGATCTTTAATGACAATTGGTGGTCCACTGTGAGGTAAGACATTGCTGATTGTATTATCAAATTGCTGATTGTTTTAAAAAATAAAAATTAGATTGCTCTATCATCTCTCCTATTGTAGATGTCATCAGATATGCTGATACAAACTCTCCTAGTCTTGGAGAGATATATGAGACATTTGACAATATGCTTGGGAAGATTTAGCAAACAATTTTGGATGGAAGGGTGCTTCCATGTGATGATGATGAGGTTTTAGATGGGTTCACACGGGCAATTGTTAAGATATATATAGAGGAGCAGGCTTCCATACTTCGTGCACAATTCCTTGTCTTCACAAATCTTTGTGGTCCTACATTATGTAAACCACAGGCGAGGTTGGACATAGCCATATTAGCCCAAAAAGACCCTATTGGATGGTGGACATGGCATGGAAGGGATACACCACAATTGAAATCGCTTGCCACTCGCCTACTTTCACAGGTTGCTAGTTCCTTTGCTGTAGAGAGGAATTGGTCCACATATGGCTTTATCCACTCTATCAAGAGGAATAGACTTACCTCTAGACGAGCGGAGAAGCTAGTAGCTGTGCATAGTGCTCTTCGACTTCAGGATTGTCAGACTCTAGAGTATCGACAGACTCCAGCTTTGCGATGGGATGTTGATCCCGAAGATGTGGCCTAGGTTGATGAGGAGGAGACAACACAAGGATTGGTTGGGATTCCATTGGATGAGGTGGACGTAGACCATGACAATGGGAGAGACTTAGAGGACTCTGATTATGATGCAATGTTAGGAGATGCAGTTTAGGGGCAGCATTATACTTTGCTTTTTTGTATTTAGTTTTACTTAGTACTATTTTGATTTTCATATTGCAATTGACAATGAAACTATATGGCAGCAGTGTAGCCTTTGGGCATTTTGACATTTTGTATGTTATTTCTTTAATATCTATTATGATATGCATATTGACAATGTGAATGAATTGAAATTCTGATTTATGAATGCATAATTGCATATTGTCTATTGAGTATTAACAATGTTGTATGTTCAGAATTTACATTCTAAAATGTTTTCAACTTTTCATAGTATCATACACATGCTATATCCATGTTTTCATATGAATATAATGTATATATGCATGCTTTATCCATGTTTTCATATGAACATTTAGAATTTTGAAATTTTCCTATATATTTTAAATTTTTCCTATATTTTATATAGCCGTCCCCTTTGCCATCCCCCACTGTCCCCAAATTTGGCAAAAAAATTTGCCGTCCCGGAAACACGTCCCGCTGTCCCCTACCATCCCTGTCCCGGAAACTCGGGGTAACATAGATATTTTGTTGTCAAAGTGGGGAGAGGAAGGAGAGGGGAGGGGGAAAATGGTTTTGATGCAAAGATGTTTCCCATCACTACATAAAGGAAAAATAGAAACAAATTTTATTTGTTTTCAAAAAAGTTAATGGGGTGCCATATCCTCCATTTCTTTTGTTTCAAATCATTGTCTAATAATAAGATTTTTTTTCTTATATGAAGTAATATTTTTTTTGCATGTTTTAAGCCTCATGTCTCCTTTGGTGTCCCTTGAAATTTCATCTTTTTTTCTTCGAGCTATTACTTAAATACCTACCCTGATTTCCAAAATTAGGTGTAAGATATTTTCTTTGTGGAAATCATTATTATTCCGACTTCTGGTGATGCCCTTTTTTATCTTCTGTAATTCCTTTTTACTTCCAAGTTTATACATCGCTGCATTTGCATGGCATATTTTTGTTCATTTGTTCTTTATAAAAGCAATAACCTTTCTTAAAGATTTATTTTTGCTATGAAATTTAGGTGCTGGATGAGAAGAGGATATATAGGACAACATACATGTTCAGTGCAACAATGCCATCTGCTGTTGAACGCTTAGCTCGGAAATATCTCCGGAATCCCGTTGTGGTAAGTTATCTCGTTAAAGGTCCTAGAAAAATCACTTGCAGTTATTTTTTTTTAAAGCTGCTATATGACATGACAATGATCAATTAAATCTATAGATTGAAATAAGAAAAATAATATTTTTTGATACACACATTACTCTATTTATTAGAGTGAAAGTGTTGCTATGAAACTGTTATGCTTATATCAGTGGTTAATTGGACATTCACTACAGAAATTGTCTTTTTCTGGAGCGATGGTTTTTTATATTATATTTAAGTATCATTTCCATTTGTTATGTGAACAGGTCACCATAGGTACTGCTGGCAAAGCAACTGAGCTGATAGCTCAACATGTGATGATGTTGAAGGAAACTGAGAAGATGGGGAGGTAGTATTTTCCATTAACCTTAATATAAATGAAATCCATTAGATCTTTCCAATTTTTTGAGTTTCACTCTGAATCGGCATATTTTTTTTGTTTTTGCTTATTTTGGGCTCTGGCACAGTCAAATTTGATTTTCTAAAACATTTAGATTTGATTATTTTAATGCAATACAGACTTCAGAGGTTGTTAAATGACTTGGGAGATAAAACAGCGATCGTATTTATCAACACAAAGAAAACTGCAGATTCTTTATCAAGGCAATTGGATAAATCAGGTTATAGAGTGACCACACTTCATGGAGGGAAGACACAGGAACAACGTGAGGTGACAATTCTTTAAAAGCTTGCCTACAATTGAGAATGGATTTTATTTGCTATTTTCTAATTTATTAATTCTTGTGACTAACAGATAAGCTTGGAAGGTTTTCGTAATAAACGCTTCAATGTTCTTGTCGCAACAGATGTGGCTGGTCGTGGCATTGATATTCCAGTTTAGTCTTCTCAAACTCAATATAGAAAGTATTTTTTTTGGTTTTGGCCTTTTCATTGTATGATGATTTTACCTCATCCTATATCTTTTATAGTAATTTAGCATTGATCTTTCGATGGAATACCATCGCTCTGAAATGAACCATCAAATATATATTTTCTGATATGAGGCTAATAATTTTATGAAACCATTTTAGATTAATAAATCATGTGGTTTTTACTAAGGAGAGAAAATGTATCTTCCAAAATTATATGGATGTATTCTCTTCAAGAATACAAACTTCTTAACATGTTAAGCCATATCATCTTGACAGTGAGAAACTCATTAACTGAATAATAATGTTACATATTACAAGCTTTCTACTCAACAAACTTTTATGTGAAAGCTTACTTGCATTGGTGAAAAAATGGTCTATGCATGTACAAAACATGCTTTCTGTATCCAGGCTATTATGACATCATAAAAAAAAATTCACTATAATATTTTAGAAGAGCATCTATAACCTCATAAGTGTAGAATGTTTGTACGGTATGTCAGAGAATTTTGCTGTCAACAATAATACAAGCATATTTTTGAGCATTTATATTATATTGTGTTGAAATTTTATTCTGTTAGTCATGTGTATTAAAATATCTTCCATATGTGATATTTAACGTAACACCTAGTAAGAAGATCAACAGAGAGAACAAGTAAAAGAGGAGCAGAATGGGGAAGGGAGGCACAGAAAACAGCATTATGGAGGCAAGGAGGATCAAACTGGAGGAGGAATACGTTCAAACATAGAGAGTAGCAAACAAACCGCTCACGCTAGTTCCATATGGAGAAGAGTGAAGAGAAAGTGTTTTGGTGACAAGGGCCAACAAAATCCCATTAGGAGGATCATCAGAGATGAATGGCTAAAAGCCTAAAGGCTAAAGGTTCAAAAGTCAAGAAGAGGGAAGATTTGAGCTTGATTTTGCACATGGAGATGACTGCTGACCCATTGATACGTCTGAGGGTGGAAAAGTCCACATCTATATTTTTGTGCGTGTATCCTATGCTTTTGTTTTCCTTGTGGGTGATCTCAATGGTTGTTTTATTTGGGAGTTCAAATTTGTCATGCCATTTCTCTGAGAAATCCTGGGTTAAACCCCTTGACTGTGTTTTGACTGCATTTATTGTTGTGAATAATAACTCCAGAGGTGACTTTGCAGGCATGGTGGTAGTTGCTGGTTAAAGGAACCAAAGGTTAAATGCATGCATGGTGTTGATCATTTCAAATCATTTCCCCATGTGTGCACGCATCAGCAAGATAGTCATAGTACTGGAGGATTATCAATTTGGACGATTTTCTAGAATTTCAGTGACCACAATCATTAGCAAGCATGGGTGGAGTGTTCGATGTTTTTGCCCATGATTCCCAGGATCATATTGGCATTGAATGAGTTGCAGTTCAAAGAGCTCCATACTTGGAATATAAGCCAAGAAGGCATTTGTCATTCATTGGTTGAGTGTCCATTGTCTTCCTTGTTATAAATGAGTTCACTGCCTGAACTGTCATGACTCTGATCAGGTCAAGATGAATACCATAACACTATTCATTGTCATATCAGGAATAAATAAATAGATCTAGAAAATTGTCTTAATTTTAAGACTTAACAATTTTCTATAACCTGTATTAGACAAGACGAGTGGCAAAAAGAAGGGTGATTCTGCTCCATCGAATATTAAGCGCTTGATCCAACACCTATATCTAGATCGATATATACTCAGTGATAAGATGAGATGCATATACATGATTAAGGAACGAATTCAGCAAAACAAACAACCTCATGTAATTATATCAGTGAGCACTATAAGAAACGATCCCATGAAGACAGCGATCTAATATGATTACAATAGAAATTATGATTAGTTAAGATTTTAACAGACAAATGAAGGAGCACAGGATGAGCGATTTATTAGGCAGCAACAAACGTTAATTTATTAAACATTGACTTAGCCAATGAAGTCAGGAGGCTGCATTTAGGGTATTAATAAAGAAACAATTATTATTAAGAAAAAGTAGTGAACACCATATTGACAATGACCGTGGAATAGTCATGAGTAAAGTGGCACGGTTATAAAAGGGATATAATTAGATTAATAATAATAAACAGTTTAAAGGAAGACATGAAGGGACAGTGACCGGTAAGAAAGAGACACCACCTTATGAAGCATGATCTCCTTTGCAGGCAAGGATGACTCTACGTATCCACTTCAATGCTATATAAAATGTTTCTGCATTTAAGAAGAGGGGGGCATTGAAGAAATAGATAATTAATTACTGGCAATCATTGATTTTACAACAGATTGGTATAATGTCTTAGTTATGAATTAAATACTTACAGTCATTATATTTGAATTTGATTAGGAATAAGGGCATATACATGGCCTATAATACAACATGTTTCATTTGTTCTTATATATACATTTAATAAATTTATGTGTTAATAATAGTGTAATCAGATCTATATAACAATTTATTTAATTTCATTAATTTACTTATCATAATACCAGAAAGATAAGCATATTAATGATCTAATTCTTAGTCATTCTATATTGCCACTCATGAGGGTAGGTTGGTTTTGTTAGGGAAAGGTGGCAGTAATTCCATCCCAAAATAGGTGAGCCCCAAGAGGTGGTATGGATGGGTGATCATGAAAACCTTAGGGATTCCAAGATGTGGTGGTATGGATAGGTGTTACTGAAACCCTTAGGGATTCCAAGAGGTGGTATGGACGGCTGTTCCTAAAACCCTTGGGCCTATTTGTGGAGATGGTTTCCTAGTGCCCTAACAAGTAATTCCCCATCATTTATAAGGGTTAATGATTACGAAACAAGTTAGGATTGGGGGCTAAAATACGGTAATTATCATTTGTATTATGAATATTAATTGTTCCTTAGTATTAGTAATCTAATTAAGGCATAATGATGTATGTTAATTACTAGGAAACTAGCCCCCTAACAAGGGACATTACATGAACTTAGAATCATTTTTCCTGCCAGGTTCACGATTCAAATGAAAATCATTACAATTTAAAATTGACAATCAAAAATAATAATTGTCTTCTATCTTCATCAATCATCAAAAGGATCTAGATCAAATCATCATCATTTGCTTCAAGTTCAAATTCAATATCATGTGAACCAAAAGTAGTGCCACTCCCACTAGGTGCATTAGGTGTAGGTATCTCATTAATCATCATTCATAGTGACTCTAGCTAGATCATCAATAGTTGCATCCAAGTTGGTACACTCAGGGGTTACATCCCAATGCTTCATTGACCAATCCTTGTATTGTTGTTCCTTATGTGTTAGAAGACACAAATTGGAATGAATATAAACGAAGTCTTCTACTCTTTTTGAAGCCAATCAGTTGTTTGCGGTAATATTGTACGAGAATAAAATAGTAGTTAATTAGGTAGTACTTTACTTTGCTAGTAATGTAACCGAGGGATGGTAGTTATGGGTGCGACAGTTGTCCCTCGCATCCCCTCGGTACCTTTATATACCATGGAAGGCAACTTGTAAAGACACATGATTATGAATGGAAATAGTATCTTCTCTGTTTACTTGATATTATCATCTGGTATCTATGGCATGTTGTCTCTCATAAGCATTCAGTCTGTATGTTTTAAACTGTTCACCTAGAGGGTAAACATCTCGGCGCCGTTGCCTAATCTTATCTGGAGCACGGGAATATACTACATGGCACGTGGATAATGGGACAATCATTGCTCGAAGGAATGAGCGGTAACCTTGACGAAGAGCTTGAAGAACTGTTCGAGGGAGAACTAGCACTTACAAAAGATTTCTCCTGCATCCTCCAAGTGGCGATCGAAACACACGTACGAAGAGAAGCCACCACGGAAGATGTTCCAGAGGATGATGTGTGGAGTGCGCTTGGTGTAAGCCTGATGGTAAATCGTTTGATGAGCAACTTGCCTAGCCTTCTGGCATAGACATTTTTGGCTCTTCATAACCGCAGGGAAGACACCTATCGGGAGACCCAACGCCAACAAATCCTACGGGAGTTTTACGAGCGCCAAGAAGAGGAGGGCAATGAAACCGAGCGAGGGGTAAATAATTCCTGAACTGTGTATGGGCAAAGGAGAATAAACAAGAACACCCCCACTGTAGTGGGTATGTCAGTGACATACATTGTATATGAGGGATGAATTAATAAAAGTGTTCTTTTTAATATGACGTCTTGTTCTATTTCATAAGGAGAATTTAGAATTAATGCCCAACTTGCTAAATAAGGACAAAAACAAAAAGGAATACGTAGGGGACTCTAAAGCCACCCAAAGAGCATTAATTCTCGAGCAACAAACAGAATGAAGAAGGAGATTCAAGAGGATTGCCGAGGAAGTAAGCGATGGAAATGGCAGCAATGGCTTTGGCAAGGGCCAAGATTCGGTGCTAATTGAAACCACCAGGAAACGGTTGGGGGACCTTTCCCTAACATTGGAGGAGATCGGGGATGGGAGTACGCTAGAGTCATACATGCAATACAAAGGTGCCGAGATCAGCAGGGAAGACGAGGCAGAGATCGAGAACAGAGAGGCAGAGGATACCGGTGCGACCGAAGGTGTCGGGAGGACACAAAGTCACAGTAGTAGAAGCAATCTGTTCGGGGTAGGCTCATCACACCCTGGTAGTCAAAGCAACTTGGTGGGACCCAATGGACCAAATCTCGGCGGAGTACCTTCGGGAGGAGTAGTGTCTGGAGGAGGAGTTCCTGGAGGGTCACGTTCGAGTTCCGGAGGGCAGATCGGGCCGCCGCCAAGGAACGTAATGGCGAATCGGCAAAAATTGTCGAAGTTCATCGGAGATGGGAAAGATCTCGTACAACATTGCCGTACATGTGAGACAATCTGGTAGGCCAATGGCGTGGCTGATAGGGCGGAATGGGTGGTGCAATTCCCCACCACCCTACGAGGAGTAGCCATCGATTGGTACTCGGATGTTGATAAAACCAAACTGACAACTTGGGATGAATTGCACAAAGCCTTCGAAAAGGAGTTTCGACTCCTCAGAGACGATAATGAAATCGTAGCAGAAGTCCTGAGCACCAAGCAAGGGAAAAATTAGACCATTCGAGCATATAGCTGACGCCTCAAGGAATTGTTGGGAAGAATGGATAACTAGCCTGATGATGGGTTGAAGAAAAGGTGGTTTGTGGAGGGCTTAAAATTGTCACTCAAAAGAAAAATGAAAATTGTACCCCCCACATCCTACGAAGATGCCTATAACCGAGCAAACACTTTTGCAGATGGTGTGATCCTGGAGACCACGATGAGGCAAATTGCCCCAAGCTAGAGGTTAATCTCCTCAATATAGAGAAGACTGGTGATAAAGAAGTACTGGCATTCACCTGTGATAAGACGAAAAAGGCCACTTATCTTAACCCTCGTATGGAGGAGATATTACGGGAGGCAAAAGCCAACATTGAGCACAAGATGACGACAGAATGACAGAACAATGCAGAGGTGGTGAGTACATCATCCCGTATTGAAGTATACATGTGTTTCTTCATAGGGTTATGTAGGGAATGATTTGACCAACTTCCTAACGTGCATAATTAAGTTATAAGCATCTATACCATTGTTTGAGGACTTAGCAAGTGCTCTAGAAGGCTTGCCAAATTCTCAAGTCCCTAAGTTGGTTGTGTTGAGTTGACCAGACTTGCATGTCGAGTCGACCAAATTTTCGTGTCTAGTCGACCAGACTTGCATGTCGAGTTGACCAGACTCACCTGTTGAGTCTGGTTGAGTCTTGGAGAGTACTTGGCCAAGTGCTCTCCAAGAATCACCAATTCCTAAGCCAGATTCTTGTGGCCCTTGAACATAGTAGTCATGCATTTCCAAGTTAAAATTCATCTGTTTTGGTCATTTTTTGCTCTTATTTGCCCATTTCACCCAATGAAGCATCAACATAGCAAGAAGATGATTTGAGAAAAGAAATTTCAAGGAGTCAAAATTGATTGTTATGCTGAATGGACTATTGATGAACAAAATGATGTCCTCCTAAATGATGAAGATCTTGTAGAATTGGAGAGAGGATTAGCAAAATTGGATGCAATGGAGGAAAATGAAGACACTTTTGAAGAAAAATCTGTCATCATTTTGATATCGACTTATCTTCTAGTTTTGAGGCTTGAAAAATTAAGTTACAATGGGAGGGCAAAAAGGAAGATGTAGATTCTATTATATATTTATTATTTAATTTTGTTGTAAATTGCTATTATACATTTTCTATTTAATTTTGTTGTATTACAGTGTATGGATTGACTTCGAAACTAGGATCTTATGATGTGTAATATTTGAATTATGACAAATTGATAGTCAAATTAGAGTTTTATGTTATTAAATGCATTAGATTCTTTTATTTTTTTGTGTAATTATGAGGTTTTTTTTGCTGAGTCCATGAGTCCCAAGTCCAACTCAAAATTTTGGGCTACCAAGTTTGAGTCGAGTCCAAGTCCTAAAGCTATGCTTTATACATAAATCTATATACATTATTTCTTTACAATGTTAGTAAAAGCTTGGAATTTGTCGCTTTTCTTCATAGTGATCACTTATCTATGTTGGTGTTGGAAATAAGCCACACCCGGATTGACGATGGACTGGTCCAAGAGGGGCCAGTAGCTCAGTGGCAGAGCACTCCAGCAGCGTATGGAAGGTCCTAGGTTCGAGTCCTAGTTGGTCCATGTCTCAACATGGTATTAGAGCCAGGTCTAGGCTAGGAGCCCCAAGCACATGAGAGGTGTGGCATAAGGGGGGTTGTTGGTGTTGGAAATAAGCCACACCCAGACCGATGATGGACTGGTCCAAGAGGGGCCATTAGCTCAGTGGTAGAGCACTCCAACAACGTATGGAAGGTCCTAGGTTCGAGTCCTAGCTGGTCCATGTCTCAACATGGTATGAGAGCCAGGTGCAGGCTAGGAGCCCCAAGCACATGAGAGGTGTGGCTTAAGGGGGGGTGTTGGTGTTGGAAATAAGCCACACCCAGACTGATGGTGGATTGGTCCAAGAGGGGCCAGTAGCTCAGTGGTAGAGCACTCCAACAACGTATGGAAGGTCCTAGGTTCGAGTCCCAGCTGGTCCATGTCTCAACAATCTAAATATATCTATGCATGGAAAGTTCTATATTGCCACCTTCAAAGAATGTATTATTGATTTATCATTTTCTTGATCTTTTGAGAATGATAAGTGCTTCCTTCATTTTGCTCCATCCAATGTATATGCAACAATATTTCATTTCTGAATTTCCTTTTTATTTCATTATTCAAACATCTCCAACTCCCAGTTTTGGCCATCTCGTCTACTTAAGAATCTTGAGTCCTTTCACTGGTATCATACCTTATACCTAGTTATTAGTATCAATCCTAGTGTGAATCAAATGTCCCAACATAGGCTATCATATATCATCTTTAAATATTCTCCTATCAATAGATGATCTTGGGTTTCCATTTTCTGCCCCATTTAATTTCAATGTTAATCTTCTGTAAAGGATTATAACCAAGGTTGCATGGGTACTCGTACCCAGCCCCTGGGTACTCGTACCGGAGACTCGGACGCGTCTCTCGCACCGGAAACTTCGTTGGAAACGTCTCCATAGAGAGGAGACTTCTTGCTAACGTATTCGCCCGTCTCCCACCGTCTCCAAGCCAAACAAAAAAAAGGAAACCTTAAAATGTTAAAAAAAACAAAACACAGGCAACAAAATAATCAAAATGTAGTACAAATGGAAAAAAAACAATGCTCAAAACAAATGCAGGTCACAAGGATTTCTTAAAACGTTGCAACAGCCATTACTAAATTATTATATTATATTTAATGTCATTATATTTAATGTTCAATGTCATTATATTTTCAGAGTTTCTATAAATTATTAAATTATATTTAAAAGAAATTGGCGTCTCCAAGTACCCACGTCTCCTATTTTGAAAATAGCCGTACCAGTACCAGCACCAGTCTCCAAAGTCTCCAAGTACCCCCGTACCCGTGCAACCTTGATTATAACATTTGTTCACTATTCCCTTTACTACTTTGTGCTTCCTTATGTTGTGTCAGAGTTTTTATCCGTTTTCATCATCTTCTTGCCTCAAATTCTAAGATACATGATTCTTTTGTTTTAGCTTGGGCCCTGGTACGGGTACGACTTGGGTACATCTTGGGTTCTTCTTGGATGACGAGGTTCTTTGTGGGTCCTTCTGTGAAGAACCCACAAAGAACCCAGGCACACAAGAAGTACCAAGGGCCGTACCCAAGCATAGTTTCATAAATTAAAACCTCAATTTCACACTCACAACTTTGTGACAGCATTTTTTATCAGCATATGCTGGCAAGCAAGCTATTAAATATCATTTCAGTTGCATTTGTGAGCTATACCTATGAACACGGGGCTAGTAAACTTTATATCAGCAAAACTGAGATTGATGTCAGTCGATTTACGTTATGCATATGTAGCAGTGTTTGCTTATGTTTTGTGAAATCAATTTCCTTGAGTTGTTAATGATTTGGCATTTTGTCAAACGTTTGAAAAATGAAATTGAACCAACTTCAGCACTTGACACAGCTAGAGGTGGTGGCAATTCAATTGATTGAGGTTCAAATGAAGTTGAACCTAATGTTGATATTAACCTTGATGCTTCTGATAAAGAACATGAATATTAAAATAGATTATAATTTGAATTTTCATTGTGTAAAGACATTTTGAGACTTGAGTAATTTCATTTTTGCAAATTATGAACAAGGCATGAAAATATTCTATTTTTTGATATTTATTGGCAATTATGGATTTATGAGTATCACTCTTCTTATAGTTATACACTGATATAGTTTAGATTTTATAAATTTGATTTTTGAACACACACACACACACACTTACCCGTACTTGTACCCAAGGAAATTTTCTTTTGCCGTACTGTTGATGTGTGTTTTATGCATATAACATTTCAGAATAAAATACCAAGGTAATTTACCCTCTCTTGAACAAAATCACCTCAAATGCTAAGGGTAAGATCAACTAAAATGATTCCAAGGTTTTTTACATGTCAGGTCTTGACGAGTGGGTAACTCAATGGTTGATGTGAATTGCTATGTTCAATTGGGGACTTACACAAATGTTAGGATTATCTTCTTTGATCATGAAATATGTGGAATAGGTGTGCTGACTCCTGAATTGTCCTTGCCCATTCCCGACTTCACCTCTGCATATCAATCCTTTGTATGTAACAAACCGTGCAAGCAGGTATACCAAGTAGGAAGTCATTGCGAATGACTTAGATCGCTCTACATTCCTCAACTGAAAGTCCAGATTATCACTTATGATGCTAGACCAATTTATCAACATCCCTCTAAGACAATTTTGGATGAATTAGAACATCCATCCATCATATATTGCACCGTACAACATCCCCATCACTTTGTTAAGTAGGAATACTAAGTCACTATATTCCTCTTTGAAGTCTGTGCACATGAGTGGTTTGGGAGCCTTGGAATGATGAAGCCTGGGCTTGATCATCCACTCTTTATTCACTACATTTTTATACGCATCCATCTTCTTCGTGTATTGATCTTCATATTCATCCTTAGTTACATTCTTCATATCTGCTCCACGTAGAGTTCCAAACACCTCAACAATTGCATCCTCAGCAAGGTAGGCAATGACAATGCCTTTAGGAGTCTTGATCATTCGCGAGCGAGGATCATAACATCGTGCACACTCCAAGATAAGCTCACTGCACTATATGGACTGTGGGAATCCGGTGGCTTGAAAGATACCACTCTTCATAATGTTTACATATGCTGGGAAAGGAATCTGATTTCCAACTCTGAACATCCATTGTCGCATCAAGTTCAAGCTCAGGAAATGCATGTTCGTATTCGTAATCTCCTTCCATCTGGATGAGATCTTGGATTCTGGATAGAATCTAGTTTCCACAATCCTTTGTTGTTCTCTCCTTTCCTTAAATCTAGACTTCGACATCGTACTTGTATGAAGCTTGAAGTTAGAACTTGAGAAAAATACAATATTTTTAATAAAATTCCTAACTTCTTGATGATTTAGACCAATTAGGGTATGGAAATCAGGAAAATAGTCCATACTCTAGGTAGATTTTAATAATTTAAATACAAAATGTGACAAGATCAGGGTATGAAATCCTCATGAAATCAACACCTCCTTATACTTAGAAATTTTGTGCAAATTATAGTGCAAAGGAGTATACCGGATCAAGAGTGGCTAAGGAAAGGTGTGAAAGATGGTGTTTTCACACAAAATTATGTCTGAGGACACCTTCTGAAGTCAACAAAGTCTGAAGACAACCTGCAACTCTACAAATTAGCCTTTCAAAACAAGTTGCAATCACCTAAATGTGCATAAATTTGATGGACAACAACTTAGATAATGAAAGCAAATCAAATCCGGGAAAAATGGTATGGCTGGTAAGAGGTAAATTATCTGAGGACAAGCAGCCATGGCGAAGTTGCAGACCTGTAACAGCCCTCAAATGGTTGAGTGATTGACTGAAAATGACTTGAAAATTCTCCCAAAGGCAAATCGTTAAGTTTGGAGTTGGCTGGCAATCAAGGTTTAAGTCTTAAAAATGAATGTACTACCAACAATGAAGCTCACTCGTTGCAATAATGGCGTTTAAGCTCAGATCTGAGGTAAGGACAGCAAGTAAGAAGCAATGGCGGTATCAAATGTGGAAGGAATCCATCAAAGTATGCTTCAACACACTTGCCAAACAAAATTGAATTTTTCTCGGCTATGGCGCCATCTTCAAATCTGAAAAATGTCTTCAATGTGCATGCAATCTGCCAACAATGGTCTGAGAACAGCAGGTAGAATGGCGATATCAAGGAAAATTGTCAAAGTTTTGGAATGCAAGAACAAATCGCCCTTCACCAAAATCGCTGATCTCACCCAAAATGGTAGACCTTACCAAATTCGTGGCATGGGGGTTGGGGGGGGGGGGTCTTCAATGGCAGTGGTATCATCCTGATAACAGCAAGTAGAATGGCGGATTTCACCCAAGGAAAAATCGCCAAAAAATTTGGAGGAAAGTCGCCAAACATGAAAGTCGCCAATCTAGAGAAAAATTGCCATTTCCAAAAAAAATCTAAAATCTGAATATAATGGCAGCGATACACTTCAATGGCAGCGATTAAGTGATTTGCCAAGCTGGAAAAATGGAGGAAACATAAGTCTTCAATCAACCTCTTCACCAAAACACTTCATCAAAAATCTCCAATAAGAGAGAAAATCACCCTTGCAAGGAAACATCTAGCAAACTTAATAATAAAATAATGCTGGGCTTCTCTCTATTTGAACTCACTTTCATCATCAAATCTCACCACACAAGCAATGTGGGATAAAACAATTGTTCTTATACTTGCTTTGGTGAAACCGATTTGCTTCTGGAAGGTTAAAACATTAAATGCTTATTGCAAATCACTTAATTGTTTTTTAAATTTATTAAATAATCGTTGGTTTATTAAAAAACAATTAAAACAAGGCTCTCTTTATTAAAATATTGCAATTTAAACCAAAATTTGAACCACTTGGCAATATCGATCCACGTAGGGATTAAAAATTCCCATCAAAATCATTTAAAACATCAAACTATTCCCCATAAGGGAAAATCCATCAAAATTCACGTAAAATGGGGCTAGGGGAAAATCGACTTTAGTATGGATGAAAATACACTCATTAAAATCATCAAAAGTGCTCTCAGTGGAAAATCGCCTTTAGTCTAGACTGAGAGTTTGCACAAAAATCCTCAAAACTCGTCACAAAAGACTTGGTGGAAAATCGAGCTAGGTGTGGAATGTCATCCACAATTCCATCCATACTTCCCTGGTGGAAAAACATGGGTAGTCAGGGCAAATCTTGACACTTAGTCAAAATTTAATGCATCCAGGGGAAAAACGACCCTAGTATGGATTCACAGTGGTGGAAAAATGAAGCAAGTCTGGATTCCAAGGGAAATCCATGTCCAGTCTGGATTCTGAGAGGGGAAAACCATGGGTAGTTAGGAATATGTAATATCCCCACTTTGAAATAGAATTTAATAATAAATGACAATAATATCCCCACTTTGAAAATTTAATAATAAATGATAATAATAAAATTAAAATATAAAATGATATAATTAAATACGATTAATAAAAAATTAATTAAGTTAATGAAAAGTCAAAAGACATGAAAGGAAAAGTTGTGACTCCCTCAACAATGATATATAAAAGGGAGAAGAAAACCTCATTTGAGGGGGGATAATTTGGTGATGAGAAGTGCAGATTTGATTTAAATAATAAGTGCAGATCTGATTATGAAAGGTTGTGTCCCTTTCAAATGGTAGAAATAATGAAGAGTTACACTCTTTCAAAGGGTGCTAATGGTGAAAGGGTATGTCTCTTGCCAGAGGGCATACATGATGAAGAGGTGTGACCTCTCCCTCAAATTGAGAGATATAAAGGGAAGGAATCAAAAGCATCTAGTGACATCACCATTGATAAGATCAGATCAGAATTGTTTTACAGGAAGTAACATTTGTGTTCTTTATGGTATGCCTTCCAATCTGCAGGTGACATCTACAGGGCGAACTCCAACCACAGGCTACAATCTGCGTACAGGTAAGAGGGGTTAAGAAGTCTTAAGGTATATATGTGTGTGGATGTGTGTGCCACACACACACATATGCATTTTTATGAATACATATATCTCCAATGATTACTTATATGAATGTAGCAATAAAGATAGGAATCTATGTAGAATATGTATGTATATTTAGGATCATTAAAAAGATTAAAGAATATGTAAATGAAGACGTAAATTATGGAATGGAAAACAATAATGAATTATAAAATGTAATATTAATGTGATTATATGATGAAGGTTATAGGGAAGAAATTCCCTTAGCCTAATGGAGGGATTATGATAATCCCTTGAGGGCAGTATATATATATATATATATATATATATATATATATATATATATATATATATATATATATATATGTATATATGTATATATGTATATATATATATGGCTTGGTTGACTAAGTTCATCCAAGAAGAGACGGATCTAGCCGGTCCCCTCTGAGGACTTGTATGATGGGATTCATCATCCAAGGCAAGGAATTGACATAGGGTCTTCCTTGGATGGCTTGGGTGTAAGAGGTTACACGCAAGACAGGAATCGAATTAACCTTCGATTTCCTAGAGGGCTTGGATGTAAGAAATTACATTCAAGACAGGAGTCGAATTAACCTTTGATTTCCTGTAGGGCTTGGATGTAAGAAATTACATTCAAGACAGGAGTCGAATTCACCTTCGACTTCCTGGAGGGCTTGGAACCAAGATGGGTTCCAAGAAGGGGAGCTTCACGACTGCCTAAGAACATACTTTCGTATGGCAATCGTATCCTTTTTATTAGATAAAAGTTGTGATTATGTTAAGTAAGTATTTTAAAGTTAGATTGCAATTTAGATTACTTCTCTATATATATATGTTTGTTGTATTCTAACAATCTATTTTGTAGGTTAATGATCTCTAACTAGTAGGGACATTATAGAATATGAGGGGAAAAGCACCTCTAGTACGGAATTTTGACCTTTTAACTCTTATGATATGAATTTTTATCCGCAAAATGATGATTTTTCCACTTAGAATCACTTAGAAACGTCGAAACTCAATAAAACTCAATTGGACCTAGGCAAATTCATCAAAAAATGGAGCATAACTTAAGGAAATCTATCAGGATAAAGTGCGAAATCAACTTGAATAACTCTCTAGGAGCAAGAAAACAACTCCAAAAGGTCTTGAAACACCTTAGCACTTAAAATCACCGATGAGGACATTTAAAAATACTTTAATGCTCCAAAAAAGGGGGGTCAACACTTAGACAAAACTAGGATCATCAAAATCTGAACTTTACGTGCTTGATCCAATAACTTCAGAAACCCTAAACGACACTAGGCATGATCAAAACTCTGAGACTCGGGCACAGGAAACACAAAATTGCCCACTAAGCAACCAAAACCCTAACCAAAACAACGCGGAAAGCAAGAAAAGAGGGGGTCCCCATTAGCAATGGGGCGATGTGTGAAAAGGTCACAACACGTACCCACGAATTCGTACCCGTACCCATACCTGAATCATTGCAAGTCCAGAGTTGGTTTTCTTGCATTGCAACTTTTCCATCTTGAAAGTTGAACTTGAAACTATGTATTTGGTTTACAGAAGTTACATTATGATGATTTTTATGCCCCATTCACGCCTGCAATAGTGTCATGATCCATCTTTAATGGCTATTAATATAAATGCTGGTTTATTAAATTTCACTCAACATATGATTTTTATAGATGCCACCTTTGCTTGCATTTATATGCTTGATTAATGTTTGTATTGGTTTTTGCTGTAGCAGTAAATTTTGTTTCTTAGGTATTGCAAATTTGGTTTATTAAAAGGAGGCTCTTGACACTCTTAAAACACAATTAATCTTTGGATGTTGATTGCAGGATGTTGCACATGTGATCAATTTTGACATGCCATCAAACATAGAAATGTACACCCACCGTATTGGTATGCGAGTTGGAAATGAATCTGATATTATGAAATGTATTTGATAATCATTATGTTGTCACATGTACGGATTGTTACTTGAGTTTTACTGCATGTTTTAGGACGTACTGGACGTGCTGGCAAGACAGGGGTGGCAACTACATTCCTGACACACTATGACAGTGATGTGTTCTACGATTTAAAACAGGTGAACAGTATCATTGAGACTGCTATTGCTTAAGCATTTCTTAAACTATTCTGATATTTCATAGAAGTCATTTTTAAATAACATGCATCCGACAATGAGCTAGACAGGGAAAAAGACAATTATAACAATCCAGTTGGGTATCAAATGCTTTTGCTAAGCATAAGCAATCTCTGCTGTTTACCAAGCCTTTCTCTTACATTTTGCATCTCTATGTTTGGATTTTCCTAATAGAATCAAGGTATGTATTGTAATAGACTGACAATCAATGGAATATTTTTTTTTTGTAGATGCTCATTCAAAGCAACAGCCCAGTGCCTCCAGAATTAGCACGTCATGAGGCCTCAAAATTCAAACCAGGTCCAGAATTCCAAAACTGGAACTGCCATTATATCTTTGAGATTTATTTCACTCTCCTTTTGTAATGCTTTTCTGATTTGTGCTTTCATCACTTATTAGCCTTGAAAAGAGCCTGGTTAATTTATGTGTTTAATTTAATATTTTCTTTTCTATAGGTTCAATACCTGACAGACCGCCCAGAAGGAATGACACAGTCTTCGCACACTGAATACCAGATTGGAAAAATTATTTCTTGAATGAATCCATTTGTCACCATAATAAGGTCTGTTTATAATTAGAATTGGCTATGAGCTTAAATATGGAAAATAACTTACCTTTATTTTTGCAATCCTATATTTGATGTGTGGAAATACTTTTAATCTGGCTAAATAAAAAATGTAAGTGCATTTTGTATTGCCAATTCAAGCTGTAAAAATAGTCTTAAGTCCATTTGACTGTTCTAAAGGTCAAACGTATATGGCCCCTTATATTATTGTAAAAAATTGCAAGTAGATATGATCTCAACCTTGCTACTCTTGTCATGTTAAGAAAAAAATGGTATTAGCTTGTAACAAAAACAGTGTTCTTCAACTGGATTCTGCGTTAGACAGGAATGGGGATGCAAATAGTAAAATAGGGTTTTCCTTTTGAGGAAGTAAAGATATATTTTGTAATTTCCATAGGTTAATATGGATAAAATCTACCAAAAAACCAGCTATCTTAAGTAAGAATATAGGAAGAAGATGCACATTGAGCACCAGATGATTTCATCGCATGCGAAGGCCACTTTGCATTGACCAAAGCTAGCGAAACATTGGGTAGGCAAAGTTAAGATGTGATAGTCTCAAACATGGAAACAATGAAGCATAGACATCAATTGACGAGAAGGGATCATGAGTGGTATACATTCCTATGTAACACACCTTAACCATGCTGGACTAGAGGTTCTCCTTGTCACCATGATGATGCAGTGTCTTCAAAAGTGTAAATAGGGTTGAGTTTTAAGTTATCAATCTCTAACTAGAATTTGGTTTATTCATTACTTAATTACCTTGTTTATTTCATTTTGTTCTAACATTTCTAAAGTTATATATACCATCAAAAGTAAGTTATGATAGTTATTGCTTATTTATTGTGAATATCAAAATCCAAGACAATACAAAAGAATAAACAAGTCTCCTATTCATAGCAATTTTAATTTTAATTTTGACAGACCATCCAGGGGCAACCCAACTCTTTAGACTTGACAAAACATTATAGTATAGGCTGCAAGCATAGTAGGTTTGGATTTAAATGCAGATGGACAAGTATGAGGTATATATCTTGAGACGTGTCAAAATATAATATTTAGTGGAATTCTATTGTGTAGCTGAATTCTCATAAAACGTCATGTATAAGTTCTATACACATTCCTATTGGATATATATGTTCAATTTGTAAGTTGAATCCTCACAAAATATCATACTTAAATTCTGTACACATTACTATTAGATATATATGCTCAATTTTTACAAGACATTGAATCGTTTACTTCTATTAACACACATTACAATTTTGTATATAACATCCTATCTCTTCTTTCTCCTCCCAAAGGAATTGAATAGCACACAAGGGGAATGAGGTGAATGATTATATCAACAAACTTTTACTTCTAAAAACTTGATTAGATACATTAGATATACTTCATAAAGTTAAATCAACCACACATGCAAGATCTAGCAACTATGACAAAATATTGCTTATATTAATCTTATTTATACAAACTTTGTAGGTGCCAACCTACTAAATGTACTAACCCCTACAATATGAGGTACCAAACTCACCAATATAAAGGATCAACTTCACCAATATGAGGCACCAATGTCACCAATATGAGGCATCAATGTCACCAATATGAGGCACCAACTTCAATTTCATTTTTTTCTAAATTCTGCTATAATATCTTCCACAGATCTGTTATGAATTGATGATAGGTTTGCCACACGGTGAACACAATCTCCTCTTTAAATTTTGCTACAAACTCGTATTCTTCTCCTCAATTCTAAAATAATCTTCTCATGTATAGCCTTCTATAGTTCCAGTGTATATATATACTTGATTGTCTTCAAAATACTCAACATACCTCTTAGCACCATGCTTCATATCTATTTATACTTTTATCTCTTAAAGATCATGCCTTTTGGAAAAGCCATTCCTTGAAGAGACATGTCTTATTCTTTACTAATCGCTGACTTGCCTTACAGAAAATCACGTCTCCATTTTTACAAAGGTTCGCTACCTTTATGTTTATAACTGACAACAGATTTGTCTTAATGAATCACTAAATTATGTTATACTTTGCAAGCTAGAAAATGGATCACATCACTGTTTAAGTTATGAGGATTCGCCATTGTCAACTGCATACATAGATTGCCGCACATGTAAATCATTACATTGTCAACTGTTCAAGATATTCGATCATGTCCAACATTGTCAACTGCATGCATGAATCGTTGCACATATAATAACAATGTAAATAACTAAATCACAATTATTACAATCTTTATGATCAACATTACTCCCAACTTCTCCCTTGGGTACTCAAAAGTTTCTTTTGGAAGAGGCTTTATTAAAATGTTTGCAATCTGCTCCTTAGTAGCAACATACTCTGACTTTACTTGTTGCTCAAGTACTTGCTCTTTCAGATATTTAAAATATGCTTCATTTTTTAGTGCATAACTAGATTCTTTGATATGTTTATAACGCGTGTATTATTAAAAAAGAAGAAGATGGGATGCTCATATTCAATCTTATTGTCTTTCAAAGTTTGCTTCATCCATAAAACCTATGCGCAACAAGATGTTGTTGCAATATACTTGGCCTTTGCAATAGATAAGGAAATTGAAGCATGTTTCTTATTCAACTAAGATGACATACTATTATCAAGAAAGCATGCTCCTCCATTTGTGCTCTTTTTATATTCAACATTGCCAACCCAATCTGCATATGTATCTGTAGTAAGGGTGAAATTTTCACCTCTTGGATATGACAACCCAAAATCCATAGTACCCTTTAGATATTTGAATGTTCTTTTGACAACATGAACATGAGTTTCTTTTGGTGCTGATTGAAAGTGTGCCACCAATCCTACTGCTTGCATAATGTTAGGTCTTGTAGCTATCACATATGATAAACTTTCGGTCATGGACCTTTATAGGGTTTGGTTAGCCTTTGGAGGTTCACCATCTTTACTTAATTTGCAACCTCTAACCATGGAATTATTCTTCCATCCTGAATTTTTTCAACATCTCCTTAATATACTTGGTTAGTGAAATAGATATACCTTCATTTGATTGAGAAATTTGTAATTCAAGGAAGAAAGACAACTCACTAAGCATCGACCTTTCACACTCCTACATATTTGATCTTGTCTTTGCTGCTACCAAAAGTAATGTCATCCACCTATACTATGATAACATACAAGTTATCTCCTTCATTCTTGATATATAGATTGCCACCCACGATTCCTCTTTTGAAGCCTTGCTCTTGAAGATACGAGTGTAGTCTCGAGTACCAAACTCCCTAGGCTTGTTTTAGTCCATAAAGTGCCTTCGTCAGTTTGCAAACATAACCCTCATTCTTTGATTGAAGAAACTCCTCTGGTTGTTCAATGTTTTGGTTGAAAATTTTGTACACTTGGGGAAATATACAAAATTGTGGTTTCAACCACAGCACACGAGTAAAAACTCTCCTAATTAAGGGAAGGCTCCCCCTATCTAACTACAACTTGGAAAATAAAATAGGATGGGACAACAATCTTTCTTCTTTTTTCAAGAAAGACAATATCCTTTTCTCTTCATAGAAAATAATAGCGATTGAATATGAACAACAATAACCACTTTCAAATGAAATGAAAGAAAGGAAATGAAGTTTCCTGAAAGCTCAAAGACTCCCGTCACTTCTTTCGGGACGAGACAACAATATCAAGCTCAAAGACTTGAATATTGGAAGTCCTATTCACCTTTTGCTATACTAAATTTTACAACGAATAAAAGATAATAGCTCAAAGACTAGAATAATCTATTCTTCTAACACAAAGACAAGAACTAATGCAAGCTCAAAGACTTGCTGCTATTTTTTATCAAACAGTAATTTTTTCTCAAGAATAGACGCAAGCTCAAAGACTTGCTGCTCCTTCAAGAGAGTTTCCTATTTTAATTACTCTTCTCTACTTGTAGCTCAAAGACTTCAAATTAGATTGGTCTAAGCTCCTTTGGAAACACTTTGCATAGAAGAAATAAAAAGATTCAAACTCAAACATGTAGCTCAAATACTCAAAACTTGAGTAATCCTTCTTTATTATTCTTCAAAACCTTCAATTCACATACATAAGCTCAAAGACTTCTTGCTGTAAATTTGGCAGAGTTTTTGCTTGCTTTCCCAAAAGATAAAAATTACAATAGACTTCTCAAGTATTTATAGAAAAGGAGCCTTGAGAAAAAGGTGGGAGGATCCTAACTAACTTGAGAGATTTTCTGAACCACCAAGACTCATTCAATAACTAACTAGGACTTCATTAACTAACTAAGAGTTACTCCAACTAACTAAGACTTATTCCAACTACAGTCCTAATCGGACACAACTTGTAGTTGCCTTACATATAATTATAAAAGTGCAAATAATGTGTAACTTGCATTTTACAAAAAATACTTTTATATGTAACTTGTCAAAACTAAATTACAACTAAAGATTACAAATGAGGGAAAATTCAACTAAGTGTTGAAAAACACTTAAGTTGCATTTTGTGAAGACACAAATTCTTGAAATTCTTGGATGCTCGCTTGTAGTTCATCGGGATTCGGTTCATGGGTGTTCTTGGCAACAACCATAGTCTTCACAATAGTGTCGTGACAGCGGAGGAGCACATAATTGTTTTTATCCAGGATAGACTGGATTTCATGCAGAAAGGCTTAGTGTTTCATCAATGCTTGAATCGAAGCTGCCGAGAATTGTTCGCTCCTCCATTCATTATGAATCCTCATCTGTAAATCAACAAGAACTTCTTCTGGAATTAGCTCTCCATCCTGACTTACTATGTTGCAAGAGGCCCTTTCACAATGTGAGACAATATCTCGGTAAACTTCACCCCAGAATCTCCTTGCATCACCGATCTCTTCAACGAGGGATTTAAGAACAAGGGTCTTGTTTTCCAAGAGTTCTTCAAATTCCAAGTACATGACCCTGGAAGAGATGATGGCATGCTCCTGCAAAATACTCAGCTATTGTTGGGGCATGGTACGTCAGATTGTCAGACTTTTCTCAACACTTTCCAGATTCTTTTTGAAAGTGTTAGAAGTCTGATCCAGTTTCTCCTCAATGGTCTCTAGTTTAAACATTATTTGAAAAATGTCTTTTATTAATTGTACACATTGATCATGAAGTTGATCAACCCAGGAATCTTGTGCTTGTACCTTTTGAGCAGCCCTTTCCACTCCACGAATCAATTCTTGGGAACCAAAAGAACCTATGGAGTTACTCCCTTCAACAACAGGTTTTGTGATTTTATGAATGATTGCCATAAGTTGTCGGTTTTCCTCTTCTAGCTTGTCTTTCTTTGCTAGAAGATCATCACACCTTTGCACCAATGAAGCAACAGAAAACTGAGCATCATGTTTAATGACCTCATGCGTTTGCTAGCCCAACTCTATCCTCATAACCTTATAATCAGCCGTTGACATTTCATCAAGTGGCTTATCTGCAATAGGTTCCACAATTTCAGCTACTTTCATCTTGTTACTGTCAACCGTTACTCTGGAGATAGTCTTGGCTTTCTTAGCAACTTTAGATCTGGACTGTTTTAGTTGCTGATAGTTAATGGCATCAAGTGAGATCTCTTGCTTCTTCCTTTTCGGGGCGAAAGAACTAAGCCATGGAGGCAAAGTCATCAACTCTCTTCCAGTAGCAGCCGTAGGCAAAGGAGAAACAGTTTCTGTTTGAATTACCGTGGTCATCCTGAGAGGAATATCTGTTTGGACAGTGATCACGGTTTGTTCAGTTACCAATGGGCATGAAGATTGCCTCATGAATTCTTCAAAACCAGAAGTGGAAGTATCAATTTCTGATAACTGGATGCAAGTAGGAATATCTTTAGGAACTTTCAACACACTTTCTTGTTGATGATCAAGAGATGACTTGTATGCTGAAATGAGAATTGCATTATGAGGAGTCTCATCCACAAGCAAATCAGGAGGAGAAAGAGGCGTCTCAATGGAAACTAGAGAAATGACCTCATGAAGCAAGTTTGAAACTGGAGACTTAGGAGCGTCATCAGATTGCTGCCCCTTTTCTGGATTATTCAGATTGATCATCTTAACATGGAATCGTGATTTTTCCTTCCCACGAACAGTCGTCTCCTCAGGAGGAAGCACTACTGCACGACTGACTCGTAACTTGATCCTTGTGCCTAAAGATGAAACACTCTCCTTGTTGTCATTCTGAATCTTAGATTTCCGTCCAAGAGGCTCCGTAGAATCATTTTTTTTACCAACCTTAATTTTGATAAGTCTAACAGCATTACTTTTTCAGCTATGCCTTAGTGTTGGCCAAGATAGGCTGAAATCTGTTAAGGATGGAGATGCACTCTTTGTGCAACCATTGGATCAAAGGAAGTGGAGCTTCCTCAACCCTCTGTGAAGTGTATTCAAGATTTAGTATATGCCGGTCATCAATCATCCCTTGTGGGATATCTGCCAAGTTCAAATCAACAATTTGCTCAACAGTGAGCCTGCAGTAATCTATCTTGAGGACTTCGGCTTTTGTGCGGAGATCTACCCAGATGTCTTAAATGCGATGAACATGCACAAAGGATTTCTTGATTTTCTCTTTCATACCTCTATAATCAAAATCAACTCTAGGTTTAAACCTTTTGAGCTTGATTTCTTGCAATTCAGCCTCCATGGCTTTAGCCTTCACAGATGTGACAAGGGAGTATCGGCCAATTTTCAATGGGTTTGTGGTAGAGATCCCCATTCCAACCTTGTGTCTAGCAGATTGAAAAGTGTGAACAACCATAATATGTCTTTCCAACTCCATAAGAATTATCTTATTGGTTGGGTATCTCGAAAGCATGTATGGCTAACCATCATAGCATCCTATCCTCATATAGGTGAAGGTGGGAAATTGCAGAAACAAACACCCATACTCAGACATCTTGACCCATGCCTCATCTGATACTCTTTTGTTCCTGAGATTTCTGTCAAACTGACACATGAAATATCCGAAGAATGCATTTTGGACCCTTCTGAAATGCAGTCTGCTGGGTTTCAATGGCAACTGGTCATAATATTCCCAAATTGGTATAAGTGAGCGATCACCTTTGGTAGACAGACCTGGAAAGTGTCTAAGTGATGCTGCTAAATATACCAAATAGGAATTCATGAAGGTGGTCATGGTGGTAGGAATTGCTGCAAGTTGTTCGCACAAGGCATCACTGATGACTTCCCCCCACGAAATGTGATGTGACTGTCGTATGAACATAATGAACTGATACATCCATGGCTCAAAGACATTGGAATGTTCAAGGCCCATCATCTTGCTAAGAAGAGTGATGGTGTCTCCTATCTCCCATTTGAAATCACGACGTCACAACTTTGCCCACCTTGAGAAGGAAGGTCGTGGCTCTTGGATCCACCTATTGATGTGCCGCTTGCAATCTTTTTCCCTCTTCAAGTAATATTCCGCTGCACTTTCTTTGGTAATTTCCATATAAACAGGTGCAGGAGGTATTCTGAAGACCACCTCGATTGTATCCGCATCGAGACAAATTATAGCTTCACCATCATCATTTTTTATGACTCTTGATTCCTTGTCAAAATGATGGGCGCAGGCAAGAACGAACTCAGGTTCTAGGGCAGCCACCGGGAAGGAAGATGCATGATGGATATGGCTGTCCAACAACCGCTGCAAGTTATTATCCTGTGGATCTTCTAACCCATTGACAAATTCTGCCATATCAACGTGCCCTATCTCCGTGTCTCTGATGCGATCCAAAGGAGAAGAAACCTGGGAAGGTGCAACCTCATTCTGATATTTTTCATATTTGCATTTCATTTTCTTTGGAGTTGGAGATGCCGTCAAATCTGACATTGATTGTGAACCTGGAATGCTGTGATGAAGACTTAAGAGAGTTAAGGCAACATCATAGTTAACTGCAAATATCATTCTTCCTTCTCCAAATGGGTAAAACTTTGATTCTTGAATTTCACGATTTTGTGAGAGGAAGAGGGGAAATATGTAGAAATGGGAAAATCTTTGACTTTTGACCAATTTCGGATCTTGGGATAATTTTTGCAAGTATACAAGTTGGAAAGGACATACATGCAATCGGGGTTTTAAAACCCGAATACAAGTACACTTGTAAATTCGAAAATGGAGAAATGGACGAAAAATGAGATTTTGACTTGCGGGAAATGACGGAAACAGAAAGTATGGAAATGGTGAACATGGATGGATAGAAATGGGAAAATTCGGGAAAGTCATTTTCATGAAAATGGGAAGAACTATTCAACATGTAATCCGGTTTTCAAAACCCGAATTTGCAAGGGAGGGGTGTTTCACATTTTTCAACTTGGAACTTTAACAAAAAATGGTTAAATTCCTTAACCGTAGGGGAAGAACAAGAATTTCCAGTGAACTTGTAATCGAGATTAAAAATCCCGAATACAAGTAAAGAGGGAAACAATGCAATTCGAAAATTGCATACCAAGGGGAAAAATCCTCTCACAAAAACTGATTTTGGGGGAAGAACAACACATTTACAAAAATTCAACTAAGAAAGAAAACTAAGAAAGCAAGAAAATAATAAAATAAAGGAGAGAAAGGAAAGAAGCCATACCTTTCTTGAAAATGCAGATGCTTCTCAAATAATGCAACCAATTTTTGGAAAAAAGAAGGAAGACCAAAAATAGAAGTAATCCGCAATGCCAAAACCCTTAACACATTTTTGCAAAAAAATCCCCAAACTGATAAATGTATCAGCAATCCCAAATTTGGAAGATCAAAGTGCCAATGAGAGAGCACACCCAAGAGGATTAGAACAAAACGCCTAAGGAGGAAGTAGAAGAAATGATGACAAGTGTTTGCAAAACATAGCCAAAGGAGTCACGTGGAAAAAACGTGGCCATCATTTGCACACCAAATGGCATCATTTAATAGCTCAACAATCCTCCTAAACTCCACGCCTAGATGAGAAAGGGCAAAACGATTTAGGAGAGTGGAGTTTGTTGAAGATTTAATCCCTCAAAAGGTGGCATTTATGAAAAACGTGGTTGCTGATTTAGGGCGAAAAACCAGTGAATGTAACTTCCATTTGGCATGAAAGATGTCCATGAATGCATGAAAATAGGGTAGAAGCAAAAACGCCTTTCCTCCCTAGAAAATCTCCACAAAAAATTGCTTTGAATTCTTCAAAAATCATTTTTTTTGCATTTCGGGTTTCTTGGAATGAAAGACAAGTTCGATTTTGCATAAGGGAATGCAAATCGGGTTTTTGGGAGAGAATGACAAGTTTTATTTTCCACTTTTTCACTTACTAGCCAAAATCGAGTTTTTTGGAGCAAACTGCAAGTTTTATTTTCCACTTTTTCCCTTACTAGGCCAAAATCGGGTTTTTTGGAGCAAACTGCAAGTTTCAATTTCTTGTAAAAGGGAAATAAAATCCCTACAACAAGTTAGAAATATTTGCACATATGTAATGGGGATTTAAAATCCCTATTACATGCAAAAACAATTAAAGTAGGGGTTTTTTGACCAAACTGCAAGTTTACTTGTAATTGAGTCAAAAAAATCCCTATTTTAACTAAACAAGACCAAAAAACAACAAAAAAGACAAAAAAAAACAAGAAAGGGGAATTTAAAACAAATTGCAAATAACATCTTTTAATAAAGATGCACTTGTAATAAGCTAAAAATTCCCCTACAACAACCAAAACAATGAATATCATTAAAATTTGCAGTTTGAAGAAAATTCTCCACCTGCAGTTGGGGTTTTAAAACCTGAAATTGAAGGAAAGACATAGCAAGCGAACCCAGAATTTGATGAAATTCAAAAAGTAGTTCAAGGATGGACTGAAGATTAAGCCAGTCCAAGGATTAGTCGAAATTCTACCTCGAGAAGCGTGCCATAGAGTAATTTTTTTTTATTTTTTCACAAAATTTTCATGTAGTGGTCCTTCATTTTTGGAAACAAAAATGAGGACAACAGAATGTACACTTCTTTCTCCAAGTTTCCATTTAGGAAGGTTGATTTCAAATCCTTTTGATAGTCTTTAAAGTTTTTGAAATAGGCAAGGGTTAAGAACATCCCTATAGCATCTATACGAGCAACATGAGCAAAGTTTTATTCAAAATCAATTTCAACTTGAGCATATCCTTCGCGCACAATATTTTCTTTGTTTCTTACAACTTGGCTATGCTTGTTCAATTTATTTTTGAAAATCCATTTAGTGCAAATGACATTTTCATCCTTAAGTCTTGAGACAAGTTCCCAAGTTTCATTCTTCTCGGTTTGATCCAATTCCTCTTCCATAGCCTCTATCCAAAAGTTATCTTCTCTTTCTTTTGTTAAGCCCTTTGGTTCTATTTTGGAGAGCAAGAAAAAATGTGCATGTTTTGTTGTGTTAGCAAACTTCATCCTTGCCTAAACCTTTGTATCTTTGCCCCTAATGACTAATTTGTTGGCAATCGACACTCATCTGGGTTAGTGGTGTTGTCATTGTTGGCAACACACATCAGTTTGGGTTGGCTACTTAACCGGTATTCATGGTTCAATAACCGACATTCAGGGAAACGACAAACTAGGAACCAATACACATAGGACGACATCAGAAATTGATCCGGCAAGTGTAACGTGGATGCGGCAATGGTCACATAAATTAATGTTTATATTTTGTATAGGCCGACATGTGATCACCTTTGTAAATATGATTGTAAGTCGACATAAGACATTTATGTTTATGTTTGTAAAGGTTATATTAGTCAGTTTGGTTAGGTTATTTTGATATACATAAGTGAATAAGGATATGTAATATCATGTGAGCGATCTTGATCGGCAGATTGCGAATGTGATGATCTATAGTCGGTCTTGGTTGGTGGTTAAGGAGATTGAGTAGCGAACTAAGTTACTGGTAAGGGAGGATACAGTGTTAACCGGTACAAACAGTGCTAGAACCGAAACTCATCCAGCATAGCATATGCATTTTTTGAGTTCAAATTTTTGTTTGTAACTCCATATTTGGTGTTTGTAGTTAGTGAGGCTCCATTTGTGACGAGCAGTGTGCTCTAGGTTGTTGGCCTTCTTGCATATGCAGGCACCTCATGTAATATTTATTCATTTGACCAGTGGATAGATATAGTGGGTCACCAATCCCACTGTGGTTTTTCCTCTTTGAGGTTTTCCACATAAATCTTTGTGTTATGGTGTTGATTCTTGTGGTTGCATTATTATTATTTGTTGTTACTTTCCTATATGCATACCAGTTATTAAGTGGATTCGTTAATAAGGCTAAAAATTATACAACCAGTAGAACACTGATTCACCCCCCCCTTCAGTGTTCTTGGATTCCAACATAATTCTCCTGGATGGTTCTTTCAGACAAATTTAGATGGAGTTTTCGGTGGTGTTAATAGTGTTTTAGTATTTTCTTGTTCAATTGCCTCTTTCTCAACTTCCTCTTCTTTTTCTTCTTCTTTCCAAACTTCTTTTGTTTGAGGAACATCTTCTTGGGTTTCTTCTTCATAGTGTGTTCCTTCATCAACCCTCACATTTGCACTTTCAACAATCTTGTGAAGCCTCTTGTTGTAGCCAAGGAATATTCCTTCATTAGCTCTAGCATTAAATTTGTCAAGATCTTCTTCATCTCTACTTTTGTAGCATGTGCTTCCAAAAACTTTGAAATACTTCATTGTTGTAGGATTTCCTTTCCATAACTCATATAGTGTTTTGCTATCATTTACTCTTATTTGTGCACGATTCAAGATGTAGACCACTGTGCGAATCACATCTCTTCAAAAAGTATCAACTAATTATGATTTGTTCAACACAACTCTAGCCATTTCTTGGACAATTCTATTCTTTCTTTCGACAACTCAATTCTATCGTGGAGTTCTTGTAGCTGAACATTGTTTTATGCCTCCTCTTTCACAAAAAAATTCAAATTCATTGGAAGTGAATTCTACCACTGTATCCGATCTAAGATATTTGATCTCCAAGCCTAATTTATTCTCTAGTAGTGTTTTGAATGCTTTAAACTTATCAAGAGATTTGGATTTTTCTTTTAGAAAGGAAAATCGAGTCATTTTATACTACTCATCAATTAATAGCAAAAAACACCTTCCTCCTTGCATGCTCCTTATTCTAGTTGGACGATGAAGATTTGGATGTATGAGCTCTAATGGTTAAAATGTTGAGTTTTCCTTTGATTTAAAACTCACTCTAGTTTGCTTCCCAAGTTGACATTGCTTGTAAGTGATATTTTGTGGGCTTTGAAATCTTTGGAATGTATCCCACTGCTTCCTTGCGACTGATCTTAACAAGATTACCAAAGTTTAGATTGGCCAATCTTATATGCCACAACCAAATCTCATCTCCTTGTCCCATGTAACATGTTTTGCTATTGCTTTCTTTTGGAATGTAAAGATTATTGAAGGTTTTGTAATCATCTTCTATCAATTTTCCATCTTTCTTGATTTCACATCCTTTGGTTAATAATGTAACGGTGTCTTTTATCACATAGCTGACTTACACTGAGGATATTCTGCTTTAACCCTTTAACATAAAGGACATTCTTAGTGTTTGTTTTTCAAATTTCTAGACTTAGTGTTGTCTCCAAATTTCTTCATCCCTTCATTTGCTTGTTCAAGAGTGATGAATTACTTTTGTCATGAGTCATATGTCTTGAGCAACCGCTATCAACATACCATCTATCCTTTTTGTTTTGTGCATGCAAAGTTGTGTAATGCCTTGTTAGGACACTCTAAAGGAAACAACTACAAACACTCCAAAAGAGTGCAATTTTTTTTTTATATAAATATATGAACTTTAAGATGCATTAAATTAAACATTGCAATAACATTTACACAAGCGAAAGACTTAACACAAACTCTTAAAGGGTTTCCAACAAAGATTACTTGATTAATCCAATGAACATTAAGGCATATTAATTCAATTAACAACGAGATTGATTAAACCTACTCGTGATTGAATGATTACCAATTGAACATAGCAATTAAATTCTATAAGAGATTAACTAAACATGATTGAATATAAACAACTGCCATTAGTTACATTACGTCACTAAAACTACATTCATCATAATACATATTACTACATTAAATTAATAACTTCATACATACAATTAAGATTAATATCACCTAAATTGCATAATACATTTGAACTATAATACCATTCATACATCCAAAATTAAAAGGAACCAGATGAACACATACACCATACAACACAAATTGATATCGAAGTTCACCCCTAATGGGCTATGTCTCTGGGTCTGTTTCAAGTGTAGGACCATTCTAATAAATTAAAGATGAAAAATACATAAGTTTACATCAATTACATTCTGCCATCAAGGCGAACATAAACAAATGATACATATGACCACATAGGGTCTAAGAGATACATGATTAATCCAAGAACAAAAAGATCCATCAGAAACATGGAATGAAATGAATTCCAAGATAAACATTTGGAGTACTTGTGAAGCTAATTCATCTCAAGAAGACAGACAAAATACCCAATGGAAAGTGGCACTACTACCTGACCATGTGGTCCACCAAGGAACTACCCCTCCGTGCTAGGAGATAGTACTAAGGCCCTCAAGCAAGTTACAACAAAGCATCACGTGGTCTCAATATACATCATGTACTTACGCAAGACATACGTGTACAACACATGACTCTCACAAGAGTGCTCCAAGTTTAGCCAACACATGACTACGCACTAGTGAACATAAGGGACGAGTGTCATCGCATAACTAGTATGGACTCTAGCAGGCCTCCATTGGCCCCGACCTGCATTCTGGCTTACCCAGGTAGCCTCTTTGGACGCAACCCCCACTCGAAAACTACTCTTCGTTATGACCCATGACCACAACCAAAACTTAACCGAATCAACTTGCACAATAAATTTACATTCAACATGCCATCTTGACACGAAAATGACACTTACAAATCAACACCAAAAATCTACCAAGCAGAGTGGAACTCAAACAAATACACTTGCACTCTAAAATTCATCCATGTTAAGGAATCATAACAATCACCCAAAATATACTTAATAGCCAATGTCATCTAATTGCTGCTATTTCAATAACTGACTCTTTCATGATAATAAAATCCACATTAGGGAATAACACATCGAAAGGGTCCAAGAAACATACACCCAAATAACTTTGCTCAATATTTAACTTAAAAACTATACACCCTTGAACAGAACAAACGCAACTCATAAGCTAAATAAACCAATGTTTAATTTTTTTCCGATTAAAGCGAATTTGGCTAAAACAAATTTTCCATTTGCCTTCCAAATTTCAAGTTAATGAAAATAACATTTAAATACTTTTGGTAACTAAATTCAATATATAATCAACATAATCTTTCCAATTCAAAGTTATATCGATTAATCGTAAATGATGGCTAACAATATAAATTTCATTTTTACAACTAATTTGCATTTACATCAAATCAATATTTAACATTTTTTTTTTTTCATATAGTGATTTATGACAAAAATTATTGCATGAAAAACAATAGCCATTAAAGGAATGATGAAACCTAGTTATATATGTTTGTCTTTGATGAAAGGGCCTTCTAAAGAAGTTCTCGTTTTCCTTTAAAGGTGGATTGTTCTTTTGTGGGATTATGTTGTTCTCATTCTTGATCTCCTCTTTTTTGTTGTTGTCCTTGGTGGAATTCTTGAGAGTCTTGATTTAGCTCTTTGGGTTTTCTTCATTTTCCTTCTATGGCAGATCCATAGCCATAGAACTTGTAGCCTCGTTTGATTTCTTTTGATCTTCAACAAAACAAAGACTGGTCTTAATATATGGTGATCTTTGTGAATTGACGACTTCATCCAATCTTTTGGCACTTTTGTCAAACTTTAAGCTTTGATTTAATTACTCAACCAATTTCTCCAATTCCTTTCTGAAGGAGACAACATCAAGCTCTAGTTTTTTATAATTAGATTCTTTGACCTTAGTTGACCTTTTAGAACCTCCTCAATTTGTTTTGCCTCTTGTATTTGTTGGAAGTATGTGTTGTGGTTGTCATTGATGTCAAACTTGTTTGGGATAGTTGTTGGTTAGGAAAGTGTGTGGTGTAGATACATCTTGTTGCATTGGTGTTGCAACTATTCTATTGGCTGTTCCAAAAGTGTTTGGGTTCGAGAGATGTTGCTGATATTGCTTGGTGTTGTTATCTTCTTTGGTTATGTTTTTGGCATTGTGGATATGTTAGTGTTGTGGTCCGAACATATCTTTGTGTTCTTTGAATGTTGTGGTATTATTCATTGTCGGTTGTGATATTCTTTGTTAATCCTACTTTTTGGTCCAGATATGATTTGTGAAAGGTAATTCAATGTGTTATGGGTCTCACTATAGCGTTTGGAGATCCGGATAAGAGTAATTTGCATTGGAGAATATGTTTTGGGCATTAATTGTTTATATGGACACATTGTGTGTTGGAATATTGTGAGTTATGTTCTAGCGATTGTGGATCGGTAAATTGATCTTAGGAAGATGTGTTTTGCTTCCCTCTTTCTCCTGGAGTGGATCAACATGTGTATTTTTGGTCCAGAAGGTGTATTGTGTTTCGAGCCAACTTAGTTTGAGTTTTGATAATCTATCTTATGTATAAAGATTGTTTGTGATTGAGTTATTAGATGAAGTGTATGAGAGTGTGTGATGTGAAGTTAGTCAGGGAAATTCAGAGAAGAGTGGAGAAGAAGAGTTGGATTCGAATGATATGCAAGCTGTTTGAGACTGTGGTAGAGGTATGAGACAATATGTTGACAGATGAGGTTTGAGTTGTGTGTTGATGTTGGTCGCTTGATGCTCAGTTCAAAGACAACTTCATGATCACTAGATCGTTCTTTTCAAATCATTTTGTTGTATCTTTCCTTGTTGTAGTTAGCATCAAGTTTATGAGTCATTTTTGTATCTTGCCCCAAGAGAAGTTCGTCTTGGTCTGCAAGTTTGGAGCAACGAGCTTCTTCATTGTAATTTGATATACATGGTGGATATATTTTGTGGGCAAGTGATCACCGTGGTTTTTCCCTGTTTGGGTTTTCCACGTAGAAAATCTTGGTGCTGATGCGTTGGATTTGTGTCATTGATTAATTGTTTACATGTTGCATTAATTTTGGTTTAAACTGATTCACCCCCCTCTCAGTCCTGCCTTGGGTTCAACACTATTTGATCTTTTAGATCTTAATTATTTTGTTTAATTTTACTTGTTTCACAGACTTTTTGAATTTGTGCGTTTTGTTTTGAAATCCTTTTCTTGAGCTTCTCACTTTCTTTGTAAGCATACTGAAGTCCTTCCTTGAGATCTACATCCTCTTCTTCATTGCATGTCTCATTTCTCCTTCCTCTTCATTTTGTATTATTTTCAACTTCGATTGTCATGAAGAGTATTTCTTCTCCATCACTGCTTGAACATTCTTTGCTACTTTCTTATGATGAGCTATTGCTTTTCTTTGAATATATGTATGTTTGAGAGTTCTTCTTTTGATGTGATGAGCTATTGCTTTTCTTTTGATGATGCTTTATTTTATTCTTGATGCGATTGCCCTTTTCATCCTTGCTACTTTCACTTTTATCTTGTGGACATTTGGAAGAAAGGTGTCCAATTTTACCTCAAAACATTTAAATCGAAACTTTCCTTTATATTTCCTAGATGCTATCTATACCTTTCTCATGAAGAAATGTTCTTTTTCATCTATTTAATTTGAACTCTTGCTCGGTTCATATGTTTTGCTTTTTCCTTTTCTTGATGGTTTAAAGGCTGGCTCCTTTCATGATGGTTTGTCTACATTTCTCATTTCATAGGCAATGAGGATCCCATGCAACTTGTTCTTTGTCAATGTATCTAGACCTTTCATTTCTTCAATTGCCCAAACTTTGGAATCAAATCTTAAGGGCAAAGATCTTGGAATCTTTTTATCAACTATGGTTTCCTCAAGTTATTCATTAAGTTCTTTGATTTTATTTACAATATCATCAACATGAAGCAAATATGAGGCTATGTTCTCTTTTTTCATCTTGAGACTTCCAAATTGCTTTTTGGTTGCATTGAAGCTTCTCCATCTTCACTTTAACATTTCCTTCATGGATGTTCTTTAACTTATTCCATAAGTCCTTTGTTGATTTACGATGCATAACCTTCACAAACCCATATTGGATAGCCCACATAAAATCGCATGCTTGGCTTTTGCATTCCTCTCACTTTTCTTCTTTCCAGCTTGATCCATTGGGGGAGTTGGAGGTTTGTAGCCACCTACCACAAATTACCAAACATCATATCCTAGGGCATTCAAGTAGGTCTCTATCCTTGTGCTCCAAAAGGCATAATTTGTCCCATCAAAGAACGCTGACTTGTTTGATTAATACATTCATCCGGTGGGTTACTTATATCTTGAATTTAATATCAAATTGAATGTTTTAGACTTACACAACTTCCAGGAACTTTCTTACACAGTCTCAAAAGCTATCTGAAACAAGCATATTTTATAATTAATAACTTTTACTGATTTGTACAGAGGAACAATTTTATTCACACAATTTGTCATTTGTTATTTATTAGAGGTAAAACAGTCTTCATAATATTCGCCTACTGTTACTTTTATTAAATGTGGTTTACGTCATTAACATTTCATATGTATTTTCTTTTACTAATGGCAGATTACAGGAGTATCGTATTGCGATAGTTTATCTTGTTGTGTGTTGCAGACTTAGCGTTTTATAATTAGGATTCGACCTTATCCCTATCTGAGTATGTGAAACATACTTGATCCGTAGTTTTTCTGTCTAGAATCGAGTGCTGTTTTCACATAGTATATCTTTTTTTTTCCTTTCAATGCATTAACTGACTCCTACAGAATGGTAGGAAAGTTGCTATGATACCACTTGTAATGTCCCCTACTATGTTTTAAGCGTAATTAATCCATTTCAATATACTTATGACACACTAAATATATTAGGATACATTTTCATCTTAACATGAATCCAATCAGTGATATTCCACTGCTCACTCGATTAACTATAAATAAATCATTCATCTATCATACACCTATAATTTCTTAATGCAAGTGTCACACCAACTGTAATGTCCCCGACAGGAAAACACCTCCTTTCCCAAGTTCTTAAACACTGACAATATTAACATACTAACAAGAATTATGCATATAAACTTATTCTGCTTACCATGTATTATCTTCTGAGCTTTTTCTGATTTACAATCTAATAATATTATTTGTCTGATTAAAACATTAAGTGTGTATATAACATTATTGATATTACTTCATCACTATATATATACTTATCCTTATTCTGGTTTGAATATATACACATAAATAAATATATTAATTAAATAATATAACCAATTATTGAAGTATTTGCTAAATACCTATTATATACTGTATTGAAACTATCACTACTTAAAACATTAGTTATGAATATTTTTAATGGCTGGTAACAGGGCAGACAGATCGAACGCATGACAGATCTGGTCTGCCACTGTTATGAATTAAATATTACTATTGTACATGTTGCAGTCTATGTAATATTATTATTAAATTCTACATACAAACATATTCGGGCTACATATATTAAGCATACTTACTAATCACATCCCCTATACATACCACCCAGAACAGGGATGTTACTGTCTGTACCTCAATAATACTTCTAACATGATCTAATACTATCAACAATTTGTGCAAACTGAATTTGATTACCTTTGACTCATTAACTCTTATATATATATATGCGTAGTCAATTTAAAGCTGTTTGAATAATTATATATAGATCGCTTCTTTAGCTTTATACCATATTAATGCCACTAATTTAATTAAGTTCATATAAGATTTAATATATAGATTATTCGCTGTTAAATAAAATCAGAAATCCTTTCCATTCGTACCTATCACTGAGTTTTTCTATCCTTGTTGATTGCCTAATAGCATTAATTGCTAGTATAATAGTGGTTGTAAAGGCAGACAGATTCGACATGCGTCAGATCTGGTCCGCCATTAAAAATGAAATAAGACTCATTCATATTGCAGTCTATATTAATATTACTAGTAACTTCTGCATACAGACATTACCAGGCTTCATATATTAGGCATAGTAACTTCTGGATACAAACATTATCAGACTTCATATATCAGGCATACATATTAAGCATATCCCATGCATATCGCTAAGAACAAGGAAGCTGTTGCTTGTAACTTAATCATAGTTCTGATTCTCCAGTCCAAACCTCGTGTGTATCTTGCAAGGGAGGGTTCGATGCCTTTTAATCCCCACAAAGCAAGACATCTTTTAAAGAGGCATGTTCAGTCTTTTCCAACGTATCCCTTGACTCTTCGATGGTAGTAATAATTTGTTATGAATCACGTTATTAAATCAATTTAGAAATTGATGCAGTTCAGCCATACTTTATTATTCATTTTGCTAAAAGCATTTAATATATAAATTATGTTTATAATATAATAGTAATTTAATTTTATTTGAATATTTCAAGAATATTATTAGTAATAAATATTAATTAAATAATAATATTTAATAAATAAATAAATTTCAAATAATCATTCTTTGGTAATTATTATATTAATTAATAATAATAATAGTTTCATTTAGGATATATATATATAACAATCAAGGAGGGGACATGACAACAAATATACTAAGAGGGTTGGTGATCAATATATCAACAAACTTTTATGTTTCAAAACTTGATTAGATACACTACCTATACTTCATGAAGCTTAATCAACCACAGAAGCAATATATGGCAAGTAAGAACACAAAGGAATAGAAGATTTACATGGAAACCCTTGCGGGAGAAAACCACTATAAAATATTGCTTATAATAATCTTATTTATACAAACTTTGTAGGCACCAACCCCTATAATATGAGGCACCGACCTCACCAATAGAAGCAACAACTTCACCAATATGAGATGCCAACCTCACTAATATGAAGAACCAACTTCAATATGAGGCACAAACCTCAATTTCATTTTTTCCTAAATTTTGCTATAATAGTTTTCACAAATTTGTTATAAATTGATCGTACGTTTGCCACAAGATAACTACAATCTCCTCTTTAAATTTTGCTACAAACTCCTCGTATTCTTCCCCTCAATTTTGAAATAATCTTTTCATGCATAGCCTTCTCTAGATCTAGTGTATTAATACACTTAAAAAAAAAAATACACAACACACTTCTTACCACTGTGCTTCATCTCTATTTTTACTTTATCTCCTAAATATCACGCCTTTTGGAATAGCCATTCATTGAAGAGATATGACTTATTTTTCACCAATCACTGCTTGTTAACATAATAGAGATTTGTTTCTTTAAAATAATTACTAATGAAATCACACCTTTTGGGGAGTAATTTCCTTAACAAAATATATCTCTAAATCACACCTCTTGGTTTTAGATCAGATCACACCTTTTGCAAATGCTAATATCTATAATATATAGAGCCACCTTTTATTGTTGCCATCACATCTCTTCATGATAATTTATATTTACATAAATTAAAGTTTTAACAAGTTAATTAATATTGTTCTTTATAATTGTTTTTTTAAATCGTTGACTCTCTTTGTAGGAAATCAACTTCTTTTTAACAAAGGTTCTTTGCCTTTATGCTTATAGCTAACAACAAATTTGTCTTAATGAATTATTTAACTAATTATGTTATACTTCGCAAGCTAGATAATGGATCACATCATTGTTTAAGCTATGGGGATTTGACATTGTCAAATGAATAAATAGATCCCTACACATATAAATCACTGCATTGTCAATTGTCCAAGATACTTGATCATGTGCAATATTTTCAATGAATACATGGATCCCTGCACATATAATAACAGTATAAATCATCGCATCACAATCTTTTTTGTCATTGCTTGTCATTACCTTTTCAACATGACATCAATGACAAACTTTTCAAGAGGAATTGCAATAGAAATCTTTGTATATGATAATTTTCAAGCGCGAGTGAATATGACCAATGAGAGTTAGCTACTTCTCTATCATATGATAACCTCAACTATTGGCCCCTAGTTTGGAGAGGTTTCCTAAGAATTAATTATACATTTTTGTCACCACAACCAAACTAAGAATTAATAACACAATTTTATTGTCCACAAATAAACACATGGCCAAGGTAACCACAAAACAATAATTACTTTTTAAAGATAAATTTATTGCACTAGAAATTCATGGTTCTTTGGGAGGGGACAAGGAGAACTCTTCTCTCATAATGATTCCATGCCTAGGGATTTTTCCTTCCCCCCCCATGACAAAAAAATGCATTTCCAACACAAATGAGAGGTTATAAGGTGTACCATACCACTACTTCCCATCCAATGTGATGGAGCCACATGGAATATCAAACATCAACACATTTAAGTTGCTTTCAAGCATCAAAGGAGATTTACATATCCAATTGAACCTAGATGAGTTTACATTTACATGCCAAAGAAGAGGAGAGTGCATGCCTCTCCACGATATATTAAGAAGGAAGTTGAGTTTAATTAGGTATTTCTCAACCCGTCCATGCCCTTAAACTCATTATGTTTTTAAGACCCACCAAAAGTAAATTAACAACTCACATTTCACATGCATTGTACAAAATATCTTACCCCTATATACCACTCTCTTGGCAACAATTGTTAACATTGCTGATAAAATTTGTAAATATTTACATGCTTTATTTTGCTATTAAATATATCAAGGTAATACATGTTGGGAAAAGGTGTGTTGTTCATGTTGCATAATGTAAAATTAACATTTTGTGGCACACTTGGGGAATCTATGGATGGGTGGATCACATGGTTAGGCATTCTTAGAGCCACATTGTGTGGTTTATGTAATACTTAGGTAAATGTTTAATATTGAAAAACCTTATTATCAAAAACTGAAAACTTAGTTCCAAGACAGAAATGAGGGGGACATGGTTTTGTAAGCTCACAGTATTAGACATGTCATTTGTGTAATACAACTTGGTCACTTTGTGTAAGATTATTTGTAATGCCTCACCAGGAAACCCCGAAGGGATAAAGATAAAACACACGAATAGAGTGCAATTTTTTTTTTTCAATTAAGACAACATAATGATACAATGAGTTATCAAAAGCTTAGATAACACAACAAAAGACTAAAAAATACCTAAGGAGTTTCCCAATGTGATTACTTAATTTAACATCTAACTCAACTCACGACATTTGATCCAATTAAGCAGGTTAACTTAATTTCATGATATTACTTTAAACAAGGATATAATTTGTTCAATAAATTAAAATTTTAGATAATAGGATGCGTTCATCCATTATGGTTGAAGATGTAGCCAACATGAGGAAATTCACCCATTAAAATTAAAACATAGATATCATGTGGTCGTTCATCCATTAGAGTTAAAATATAGATAAGTTAATGAAGTTCATCCATTAGAGTTAAAATATAGATAACTTAATGAGTTTAACCATTAATGTTAAATTTTAGATAACATGATTAGGTTCATCCAATAAAATTTAACCATTCTTTACATTCAATCTTACCTGAAACAGATGCCATGCATCTAGTTTCATAACATAGTTTAGCTTCATCATAAACAAATGAATACTTTCCATGCCTACTTAATTGCGCTATCAATAACTAAATATATTCCATTAATCAAATCTACATTATTTTATGATCCTAATTTATGCATTTAATAAAATGACTACATACATGCATGTATGATCAACTTCATCTAAACCACTCTACACATTCTAATAACATAATACCATCCATACATGTTGAACTAAAAGGAAACATAAGAATGTAAAAACACCATATAACACCGAAATGATCTCAGAGTTCACCCCTAGTGGGCTACATCTCCGAGTCTGCTCAACTGCAAGACCCCTCTGATAATTAAATAATAGAGAAGAATACATAAGGTTCACATCATTTACAATCCTGCTATCAAGGCAAACATAACCAATAATACATACGACCCCATTGGTCAAATAAATATATGAATGATCCCTCAATAAGAAAGGATCCAACTGAACATAATAAAAAAAAACAATAATAACAGATCAACTGGAGCATTCGCAAAATTAACTCTTCGCAACCCATCATAAACATCCCATGGTTTAACATAAAAATCAAGTTCTCACGAGGGCAATAAATATCAGGACGACTCCACAACCGAGCTCCAATCAAAGGCAACACAACAACATACTGGCAATCATATCCAAACGAACTCCTAAAACCTAGGAATACACAAGGTCAAGCAAACAAAGTTCAATAGGGTAGGATTACTCACTTGGTCAAACTAGACTTCATACGAGGTGCACTGACTAACTGTGCTCTGACTAGAGACTTAATCAGCTATGGTCTACCACAAACCAATATTTAACACACGCACAAAGAACATGATCGAATGCAAACTATCACACAAAACAATCAAGATTCAGAATCAAGGACATAAACTGATACCCAAATCAACAACCGACAATAACCAAAATTACAAACAAGGACTTGCCATTTTTTAAGCAAATGTGAATACAGAAGATTACATGCATAGGCAGAGATTAGGAAGGACAATCTATTCCACATTGGTTAAACATTAAAATCAATCTAGTTTTCTAACGGATCTAAGTTGATTGCAGTAATCTGCCTCATCTAAGTATAGGTTGGTCATAGTTCTCTAACTATCTAAGTTCATTTTGCATCCAAAGCTAATATAATCACTTCATCCTGAGTTCTTATCGAAAAACTCATAATCATAAATATTCTATAAGCAGAACACCCAATGATATAAAACAATTATTCAGATTAATCAACTAACATATGATATTTATTGTTCAAAATGAATCATCATTATTATTCTTTTTTGAAATAAATAAACCACTCTCATATCTCCAAAACCAGCATATATTTTCCAAAAATGGAAATATACATATAAAGAAACAAAAGAAATAGATAAACATTTCCCAATGAAATATAACTTCCCTTGCATATATTACAACAAATACACGATCTAAAGATATTAATTATTATATATATCTATATATATATACCTAAACTAATAAATTAATGACTGAACAATAATTATTATATATTTGAAAATATACGCTAATTAAGAATCAACAATTAATATATAATTAATAATATATATTATTATATAAATTATTGCAATTAACATATATTTAGTAATATAAATTAATTAATAATTAATAATTAATATATAATTAATAAACTATATTAATTAAAATTTAATAATAATAAAACATTTAAAACAAACAAAATTTAAATTTAATAAAAATAAATAAATCTCTTTTAATAGCCACACAATTTCTATCATTTCTCAAAAACCCATAATTTGATTCCTACGAAATTTATACAAAAGTTAGAATGCAAAGTCACCAAGAAACCCACAAAATGTCGTAAAAACCCAGTTTGTAAATTTGGATATATCATTGATATTATGAAACAACATAATAAAAACTTCTACAGGGGTTTCATTTTGGAACAAAATTTGGCATCCTTATAGCTTTAAATTTAATGGAAGTAAAATATGAATAAAAAATATATTCAACCAAAAATTGGAAATCAAATAACAAAATCATGAAAAGTTTTCGTCTCCATTTCATTTTTTCCCAAACTTAAAAAAATGGAAACTAATTAAATACTGGTAAAAAGGAATTCAACCAGTCCAGAATTCAGTGACAACACAGAGAGAGCAAAATACCAGTATTTGTTTTTAAAACAAAATGAAACCCCAGATTTCTTCAACCAAAAATCATTTTAGGCAACACGAATCATTGCTCACACATGATTCCACCATTCAGCCAAACTCTAGACTAATTTCTCAATCAAACATAATCCTGAGAGCTTTCAATGGAGATTTAAACCAGAAAAAAATATAGGGAGAATACCAAACCCAATCTTTGGTTAAGCAAAGAACCAAAATGATACACAGATTCCTACCTCATTTAGCAATCCTAGAAGAGATTTGTTGAAGAGTCCAACCTGCTCCAGATCAATTCTTCTCTTCCAAACATATTTTTTCCCAAAATTTCTCTAGAACCTCTTCCCAAAATGTCTCTCCATAAATTATTTCTCCAAAAATTATTCTCCCCAAAATATTTTCCAACCCTAGGTTATATGGGATGAGTTTTGACCAAAAATCCCCTTTTTGCATTTAAAATATTTTTATTTTAAAATACCATCCCAAAATTCTTATTTTTGAATTTAAAATACTTTTACACCATTTATTTCTAATTTAGAAAAATCAAAATGCCTCTTCCTCAATTAATTTCTAATTTTCTTAATTTTAAGAGAACTATCATTTATATTTCAAATTATTTAATGATGGTAAACTATTTTTGATTAAAATAAAATCTCCAACTTCATTCTTTCAAAACTATATCAAATATAAATATAAAACTTGCTTTTCCAATTAAAATTGATTTTCTTTAAATAACTAAAGTCAACCTTTCTATTTTTAAAAGGCAAGAGATTAAATTAATTCTATTTCAAATTAATTTATATCTTTCCTTTCCAAAAGCATAACTAAGTAAATTAATCAATTAAAATTTACCATTTAATTTAAACTAGCTACTAATTTGCATTGAGCAATTCTAAATAACGATTAATCGTATAAAGGAAACCTATTTAATTTAGTCCCTTAATTTTTAATGCATAAACACAACTTAATCAAATAAAATTTAAAAAAAAGATTAATCACTCAATTTAACCACACACACAAAACACGCAATCCAAGAAAGCCAACCAAACAGACGACCTGTATACCCAACCAAAGGAATACTGACAGACGACTGACGACGCTCACTTGAGCATGACTGGGGTCAAATGAGGGTCTCCCGACCACCTAATCCAATTTCTAAGGGTTAATGAGGAGCACTCAAACCTGTGAATCGAGATGGAGTCGAACCTCGCACCCATGCGGTACTGTACCTGCAATCTCCTGCAACCATGAATCACACATGCATATATGTATATATATATATATATATATATATATATATATATATATATATATATATATATATATATATATATATATATATATATATATATATATATATATATATATATATATTTAATATGAGTGTTAGCCTGAGATTAATAGCGCAATTAAGGAGAATAATAAACACATACGAATTGATGTGACAACCACATTAACAGGTACGCACATTAATTAAAACTTCTGACTATAACATGATTACATGATAACTAACCAAGATTAAAATCTAATTAGGGCAGGGGTACTACATTATTTCTATAAAAACAAGCACACAAGTAGATGTTGAGATTGGCTAGTTGGCTATCATATCCTTTGGCTTTGGTAGCTAAGGTCGATTGAGGATCTCTTGTAGGTTGCATATTTGAGGAAATAAGCATAGATTGACATGTATGGTTATATAATTCTCATTTTCTTGTTGACGGGGAGTGTAAGGAGGGAGTTGGATGTTTTGAAAAGCTTGCATGGAGAGTTCACATGTGTATTGCAATATTTGTTCATGAGATAATATGTTGAATGTGATTTTTTTTTTAATGGCCGTTTTTCGTTCATGAGTTTTTCTAGGGTATAACTTGGGTCATCTTGATGGCATGTGTGTCTATTATTTTGCATCTTGAATTATGAATACTTGCTTATATATTTTTATTTAATGACAATATGGGGAAATAGTATATTATAATTGCAAATTTCCTTTTTATTTCATATTAGATCATAGTTGTTAGGTTGTGGAAGGAGATATTCTTAGTGTTGTTAACTCTTATAAACATGAGATGTTTTTACATGGTTGAATCCATGTCATTGTAGGAAAACATACTGAAGAGATTTTCAATACTACAAGTAGGTTTCCAGATGTAGGTTGTTGTAGATGTGGAATTTGATGGAGTTTTGAGAAGCAAGATTTTAGTTCGTGCTATTTTTTTTATGAATACTTTGTTGGAGACCTAGAAAAAATCATGCCTTACAATTCAGTCTAGAATACCTAAAAATTTATGGATCCATATAAAAATATGATTGTTTGGGGTCAATTTTGTTTGCCATTTTAAAAGCTTGGGATGAATGTTTAAGAATATTTTGTATAACTTGCATGGTTCTACATGTGGCAATTGCGGGTTTAGTTGAAAAATAGAATATTCTTAATATAGGATAGGTGTCAATGTATAGTTTGGTCATAGGAAGAGGTAAGTCCTTGGTTGTAGCTAACTAATGAGAGTTGAGCACAATGTCACTAGATAGGGTCAGAGCATTGATCCACTTAACTAGTACACAACTTATAATACCTTTGTTGGGTTACTTACATAGCCATCTATTTGTAGTTTGAATGTTATAATGGATTAGATTTTTTTGTAGAGGACAACTTTCACCCATGGAGTCAAATTTTTATGACCTTATAGATGACAAGGCTATTCCTAGTAATATGTTATGTTAGTGTTTTTTTAAAATAAAAAATTGGATAGAAAGTACTAGTTGTAAGCCAATTTTGTTTTTCTTTTACATGTCATATCTTGTGTCTATAATGTCCAATTTTGGACTTCTTAAAGGATACAGAGCATTTTTAAGCACTTCATAGTGGATCGGGCTTAGGGATGTTGAAATGTGATTTATTCTTACATTTTTGTGTGATCTATTTGTTAGTTCCTTTGACTGTGGTACTTTATGAGTTTGTGGGAAATTAGATCTAGTTGCGATTTGTTGTTTGTCACATAAGTCTTACATTTTTATCTTTAGCTATCTCTATTTGACATGGTTAAAAATGTATGATTGAATCTTTGTACTGTATTTTAAGTATATGATTTGTGTATTTTTGTAGGTTGTTTATACGTAGAAGTTGAATCTATATAGCTTGGATGTAGATTGTCTATACCCATAGATATTCTAGTAACGATGCAGAATCTATTTGGGTAGCTTTGTTTAGTTTTCATTATAGGCAAATATATGGTGTGATATTTTACATTTGTGGTATGGGACTTAGACTTGTTGACAATATGATAGAAATGCGTGACAATTGATGGGAGTTTGATGCAAGTACATTGTTCATTACGCTCACGGTGTCATGGAAGTTTCCCATACATTTGAAGATTTGACAGAATATGGTTTATGTGAAATGCATTTCTTGTGGTGTTAGACTGATTCTTAATTACAGGTGGTGATGCATTTTCTTATTTTGGATATTGTGGCTTACTCTATCCTTTGGGAGCTCCTTATATTGTAGTTAAGTTCTTTGATTATGAGGGGTTTTTGGATAATCTTAGTTATGAGATGGTTATCATGATTTTATTGATATATATTTTGCATAATTTAGTGAGAGCTTTTAATAGTGATACTTTGGTGGTGGTTTAGGTTTTTAGTTTGGATATTGTGATTTTACTTTGCCCTTTGGAGCTAATGAATATGAATCTATATAAGATTGAATTCGAGTACTCTTTTGGTTCTGCGGGATTAAGGGTAATCCTATGTAGTACCTAAGATGTATTTCACTTTGACCAATAAGGAATTGCTTTAACATAAGAGTTCTCATTTAGATGGACCCAAAGTTTACAAATTACTTAATAATTTTGACTCAATTCTTGAAAATAGTGATTGTTAGTCTTGAGAACATGTATACCTATCTAAAACAAAAAGGAAAAATGCTAAAAGTAAATAAGACTTGTTGTTTTAATAATTATTCTATTTTTATTAGAGATCAAGGTTTTTGACTAGTGCCTATCTACGTAACAAAGTCAATATTTGGAAATACAACATATTTATAGAAAACTATTTTTTTACAATAGAGTTCGTTGTATCACTAGCTTATAATAACACCCTTGTCTTTTATTTATTCACAATTCTTTTAGATCCATAATACTTTGTTGGAACTTTTCTAGAGTTGTACATAATGAATTATAATTAGCATATGTATTCTTGAGCTTATGAGTTGCTATCTTTATTCTATACTCTAAAATATCTTCTAGTGTAGCCAGGGTTTGCATCTTCAATCTCTTTCTTGGAATTGTACTTCTAAATCTTCAATCCTCCTCACCATTTGATTTTTGTATTCAATTATCTTTGTTGAAGGAGTAGGGGAAGGAGGATTATACACTGCCATACCAAGAGGACCTAGAGCTAATGTTGATGCTACATTTAACATTACCTCTTTATTGTATGCATATTTCAATTTCATATGATCGTGTAATAGCTTATCATGTGCCTCTTGCAAGTTCTTTGTGGCTATTTGGCTAAACATAATAGAATGAATTTCTAGTGCTACCGCTTTAGGGAAAAGTTATATGAGGATTTTTTTACAATTATATTTCCTTTCATCTCTTGTGTAATCTCTATCACAAAGTTTAGGACTGAAATTGCACCTAAATTTAGCTTTTTTTTCTTCCTCTTGATAGTAAGAATTTCATCTTTCTATCTCCTTGCAGTATCTACTGCCAATGTAAATGCTACGTACCAATAGGGAGGAGGATAATGCCACTCTCTTTTACTATTTTCCTTCAAGAGTATTTTTTTGGTATCAAATTTTATTTTCCTCAAGGTTGAGGCAATGACTTCCTCGCATTAAGAAGGATCTACATTCCTCTTGCCCTTGTCTTATTTATTTTCCCTATAATTCTCTTCATAACACCTTTAGATTGTTGACAAAATCATCATTGGCCAAAACTTGTACACAAGCTAGGGATCTTGATATGTAAGATCATCATGACCTACCTCCTTATGCATATCAACCCTATCTTGTGGTTCAAGAACAACTTTGACTCTTGGAGGTAAAACAATTGGTTGGTCTACCTCATCTTCTTTAGGAACATTTCTCTCTCCAAGTGCTTCAAATTCATCTTCTCCTTTAGCCATATTATAGTCAACCACCCATGGTTGTTCTACCCTTCTTCTCTTGGGTGGTTCTTCCTATCCTAGTGGAGGTGAAGGAGAGATTTAAGCTGATTGAGTATCAAGCTCCACAATTTTTACCACTATGTTTTTGGCACTTGTTGGATTGGAAGTGGTTTATAGGTTGGTTTACTCTCAACCATGGGGCCTTGCCTACCGATCCATCATGACAAAGACATAGTTTTTAGGATTTAATCCAAGTTTGTATCTCTCCAATCTAATAAAGATAGTATTTATAGCACAACATTCTTAAGAAAAAAAGGAATCATGTTAAAAATAATTTTCCCAAGGACAAGTGAAAATTGTTCTGTGTTTATATTAAGGTGGAGTTATGTTCTGTGTTTATATTAAGGTGGAGTTATGATCTAGTTAAATCTAAAAAAAACATCCATCAATGATAACATCTCATGCCAACCTATGAGGTCTCCTATCATTTTAATGTAAAGTCATCTTTAGGGAAAGATTTTCTTAGGTCTTTGTAATCAATTCATATGAGCATGTTCAGATTTAGTTTGGTAGCTAGAACTAAATTTGAGATGAATTCTGCATAATCAATTAATCTAATGAGTATGATGTCTAACAACTTTTGAAGTTCAACTGTGACTAATAGAGCAATCTGAGGATGCATTTTTCTCAACTTTTGTCGATATGTTTGACACCTATAGCAATTGTAAGGTGATGAAAAAATAGCTCATGGTCAAGTGTAGGAATATCATCATATAACCACACAAAGGTTATTAATGTATGAAGAATGCAATGAAGTCCTTTTTTTCATTTGATGACAAGATGTTGCAAAGTGTATGATCCAAGGATTCTCTGATGTGCTTAAATTAATTTCTTATGATTTATGAATAAGGAGTGGTGATTTCTCTTGATTAATTAATGTTCCATCCTTATGTGCATTAGAGAGGATATCACCTTCAAACACATGTTTTATTTTTACCTTTTTTATGGTCCAAAAGTGTCTTTTGGTTTTCACTAGAAGGCCTATTTTTATTTTGGTATTTTTGTGACTGGAAGGATCTACACACTCTTCAAAGTATGTTGTAGCATCAAGATCTATGGTAAAACCAACTTTGATTCCTCGAGGGTATAACATCTCAAAGTTCCATAAGTTCAGTAATAGCTTCATCATTTTCAAAAAATTCCAAACTTGAAGGTCCTTGTTAGTCCTAATCAATATATTATGGGTGGACTAGAGGGAGGTTACCATATGTTTGTGCAAAGGATATGGATGTACTAGTTAAAGTGATTATAAAGGAGTCTTTGGGTTCCTAGAATATGTCAGTGTGCAGAGGGGAGCCATCATCAATATCCCAAGGGGGAATCAATAATAGGAGAGAACTTAACTCCTTTCCCAAGGAGGAATACCTTGGTAAAAGGGGTGGTGAATTCAAGACCCTTACACTTATGATTTCCTTTAGATTGATAAGGTTCTTTAATTCCTTGTTTTTGAATACCAAGACTACTTTGAACATCATATCCCTTTTGTTCCATCATATTAAATCCTTTTCCATATTTTTCAATTTGGTAGCTTAATAGGTTCTTGATCTTTTTCATCTTTATGCAGCCATTGGGATATATCTTCTATATTTTCCTTGTGTAGGCCACCCCATAGGACCTAGGTGATGGTGATAATTTCCCAATACAAAAGGACTCACTAATGTCACATTCACCACAACCATTATCATGGACTTGAACCTTGACCTTGGGAATAGAAATGGAGGGAATGGAGGATGTGGATAATTAATTGGGGTCAATGTATGTAGATGATGAAGAGGATGAATCTTCACTATTGATGGTAACTTAGAAAGCAAGTGTTTCTCTCAAGTTTTTGCAGTATTGAAAGGGATCAAGATTACATGGGATTGTAATCTCAGTTCCACTGAAGGGAAAATTAAGGCATTGATGGAAGGCAGATGGAATGCCTTACATTGCATGAATCCATGGATAATCAAGTAGAAGGTTGTATGGGATATCAAGGTCGAAAACGTGACATATTTTATCATGCATTGTTAGACCAACTCAAGTAGGAAGAACAAGTACACCTTTGGAATGGTATTTTGCATCATCATATTGTTTAATGACAATCCTCTTTGTGACACCAAGAAATTCCTCATAATATCCCAATGTTTTGACTTACTTCAAAGTGCAAATATTTAAGCCCACTCCCTTGTCTATCGAAACTCATTTAATCTTATATAAGGATATTTCCAAGTGGAGGGGATCATTATGAAATGGTTTATGAGAAGGGACATCATTATTAGTGTGTGAAATTGTGAGTAGTGACAAGGTGTCTTATCATGGACTGAAGTTGATCAACATTTATGTTGGTAGGTACATATGCATCCTAAAGTGCTTTGTTTAGGATAAATTTATGTGTAGGGGATATGCCTAAAAGTTTAAGAATGAATATTTGTGTTGGTGATATCCCAAATGGTCTAGGAGATTATACTAATTGGATGACTAGGATTTACAAGTTGTCCCTTGAAGATTCACTCTGTATTTGCAGGTAGCTACTACACATTGAATATTTTTTTTCTTGATGTGAGGGTTGAAACATGGTCATAAGCTCGATCTAGGTGATTAATTGTATACCCATAGACTACAATTAAATAATTGTGAAGCAGTCATCGGTGAGGAGGGACCTCAAGGAGATTAGTCCAAATCGGTCAACAAGAGTAAACACAACAGAAGCACACATATATGATGGAGGAAATGTAGAATAGATAGTTTTATTGCATGAAATTCAATTGCATCCAACTGGTAACAACCAGGTTACAACATATCGACACACAGGCCTGGTAGAATAGGTCACACTGGGACCTTGAATCGAAAGATCTATCTTCTAGGCACAATCTATCTATCTAATACTTCTTAAATCTCTGATTGATTACATTCTAAAAATGATTATAAATATTTATATCGATCCAAAGGATCCAGTTGGCCCAAAAGGAATCAAAACCCAAAGAAAAAGAGCTAACATGCAAAATGAAAAAGGTTGGCCTCTGCCAAGAGATTCCTCTGAAAAATACAAAGGATGAAACATAGAAGGTCAGCTACACGCCAATAAACATTGAGATCAATGTCCAAGGCTCTGCAAGATTAGGAATGGGTTTTGGTAGATCACCATAATAGGTCTCAGGTAAGTGGTAACAAAGGAACAACTGGTAACAAGAAATTGTCATGGAAACCGATAGCGATATCTTGCCGGAAAGTGATCCAAAAGAGATAGGGTTTGAAAGAAAGAAAGATGATCAAGTCTTCAAGTAGAATCCAACTCCACAGGATCCAATGAGCCAAAACCAAGACACATAGAAATAAAACTGAAACTGCAAACAAAATAGAAAGGGAAATGTTTTTGGTTGATGCAAGATTGTTGTGAACCGGGGATGCTCTTGCATCAAATTGGCACTAATATTTTTTCCTTGACTAGCGGAACCTCCCTTTCCATAATCATGTAAGGGATCCTTGAAAGTAACATTCAATTATTAATAGATATTCCTAATGGAGTTTCAATTGACATGTCTCACTACTCTATAAGATTCTGGATAATGTTTTTCAATTTAAAGAAACCCGAGATCTTATGACCTTTCACTTTATGGTACTCACAAAAATGTGTATCTTTCTACCATGTGGGTTTGACTTGAGTTTCATACTATCTAATTTTAGATAGTATGATGACACTTGTTTGTACTAGTTACTATAAGGCCAATTTAATAGGTTCTCTCAGGTGTGTGTATTTGCATCTTGGATTTGTGTTTATTCTATCACGACCCCGTTGTGAATTATTTTGAATAGTTTTTGATGTTTGAGCATTGTTTGATGTTTTAATAGTGTTTGATGTTTTGTACAAGAGATGTGGAAGTTACTTAAATTCTAATAACAGGTTGTGCATCGTTGACTACTTTAGCATCTACCACATTATCATTGACTATGTTCTTGTTCTTGGGCCAAAATTTTGATTTGCTATTGGATGTGCCAACATTATTTGTTTTCCTTAAATAATTTGACAAGTCCTTTAGAAATGAGGTCTTTTTCAAGGAAACATCATTTTTAATTACCTCATCAGATATGTTGGAACATTAGACTTATAAGTGAAACATAATTTCTTGGTTTAGGTTTTGTATGAAAATATTGACCAATTTCTTTTCACGTATGTGACATGAGAACTTTCTAGGAAAATTCCTCCATCTATACAAGAATGAGGTAAAGGATTCACCATTTTCTATTTATATATAGATTATCAAATGTTTGAATTTGAACTTAGGGGTTTAATTTTTAGGTCAAACAAGTTTCAACTTCAAACTAAGTGGTTTCAATTTTTAATCTTACAAATCCAGTTTCAAATTTTCTAGGACTCAAATTTTAATGTCATGGGTGTAGAAAGTCAAGTCAAATGCTTATTGATAGACAACAATAGTGCACATGGAGAGGAAAATAGCACAATAGAAAATATCAATAGAATCGACTCTACTAATAAAGGCGTTTTGATAGCAATAAAAATCACTGAAGTCAAGAACAATAGCATAGTTTAAGGTGACAATTGTGCAAAAGACTTGGACATACCAAGCTCTAGGAGCCTGTTTGAGACCATACATGGACTTATCAAGTTTGCATACCTTGTCTTCTTTACCAAGTGCAATATATTCCTCTAGTGGGATCATATAGACCTCCTCCTTAAGGTTTCTAATGAGAAATGCAATTTTTATGTTGACTTGATATAATTTCCATCCAAATTGGGTAGCTAAAGTAAAAAAAAATTCTAATGGTTTTAATTTTTGATGTGGGAGCGAATGTTTCCTCATAATATATCCCTTATTTCTGGGCATAACCCTTGGATACACCTATAGTCTTATATTTATATATACTACCATTTTCTTTATATTTAGTTTTGAATATCCATTTACATCCAATTGCTTTCTTACTAGGTGGTAGATCAACAAGCTCCCATGTCTTAGTTTTCATTAGAGATTGATACTCTGCATCCATAGCCTCTTTCCAAGGCTTTGATTCTAGTGCTTCCTGAACACTAGATGGTTCAAAATGATCAATAATAGAAATCAATAGTACTAGATTTACCTCATTGCGAGTCCTTGGACCTAAAGTTAAAGTGTCTAGAACTCCATCTACCTTTGCATCGCAAATGGTACTAGTATACCACTTAGGTAAAGGTTTTTTGACATTTATGGGTAGTGAATTAGATTGAATATCAATATTGCCATCATTTTTCCCATCCATGTGGAATACAATAGCACCATCTATAACAAGTGATGATGTGGGAGGAGAACTTAACTCACTCTTCTCATAAAAATTGCATCTCTACTAATTTATATCTTCTTTGTGTTAGGATCTTATTATGATCTAATCACACAACACCCCATTCCAAATGGGGAACCCCTACATTTTGGTCCACTTGGTCTTTTGGGTTGTTTGGAAATAGTTTCTTCGATCTCCTCAAAACCCCAAGTGTTTTGGCAAATTTTGACCAAGTCTGCAAGTGTTTTGAGCAAATTTGGCTACGTCTAAAGCTTGTATTGTCTATTTTAGGGTTTTTACCCTCCAGACTTAGAAATGAGGTTAGTAGCTTAGGGTTTTGAGAAATCTAAATGAAGCAATGAAGTGAGAACCCTTCAAAAAAGCTACCAATGAAATTTGAGTGAATTTTGAGGGCTTACAATTTATAGTAAGTTTCACCGTGTTTCTGATTGGCCTAATTTTGCGTTTAAACAAATTTACTATTTTTAGAAAAATTTATTTTTAGTGGTCCTTGTGCCTCGGTTTGCCCTAATTTGATTTTTGGAAGAACTTACTATTTTTAGTGTCTATTTTTGGCAGGTTTATCTTTGGAAATTGGCAGGACACTGACAACACAACATTCTTGAAAATTCAAGTTCTAAATCCGAAAAAGTTGAAAAAAGAAAGAAGATGATCATAAATTTGGCTAAGTCTAGAATTCTTTCTTGAAATGGAATAGGCATGAAAATCTATTCTTAAGGCATGAAATAATTTATCCTTTACTTCTCCTCTACTTTTAAATGATGCTCAAGACTGGAAGGTGGGTGCATTTCACAAGACAAGAAGGATTTTCCAAAATCCTTAAAATTTCTTCCCCCCATCTAAATGCATTGGGCACTAAAAAATGGTCAAGGAGGAATTTTCCTCTTGGAGGAAATTCCTCCACTCCTCCTCAAATGCGCTCCAGACAGGTAGTTGGGTGCAAAACACATGAGGAGAAATTTTCCTCTACAAGGAAATTCCTCCACCTCACTCAAAATGCACTCTAGTTAGACATCAGGGCGCAAAACCCAAGTCAAGGAGGATTCTTCCTTGGGGAAGAAATTTCTCCACCTCCTCGAAATTGCCCTCAAAGATAGTGTATGGGTGCCAATATCAAGTGAATGAGGATTCTTCCTCTCCAAGGAAATTCCTCCACTACCCCAAAAATGTGCCCAAGGTTGGATAGAGCGTGGATTCCATGCCATGGAAAAATTTTCATCCTTGTCGAAATTCCTTCCTCATGGCCAAAATGCACTCAAGTTGGCAGAATTGGAAAGTTTCTCTCCTCCAGACTCCAGATAGGATGAATTCATTAGACATGAAAAAATGATCGAGTGTGAGAAAATCCTCCCTTCAAGACAAAGTATACATGAGCATCAAATATATTCCTTCAAGGCAAAATTTTACCAAGGAAGAATTTTCTCTCTCCAAGATTAATAGTCATTCAAGAATTCTTTAGAAATGAAAAAGATTGTTTTGATTAAGTAAAAATAGGTGTTTGAAAGGAACCTGAACCTTAATACAAATCAAGAGAAAGATAAAGGATTAAAGTGGAAGAAAACCGTGCCTGATCATCCAAACAAAAAATAGTTCCCAATCAAAACAAAAAGGGAACTCAAAACACAGAAAGCCGCACAAAGATAGCTAAAGGATAGCAAAAGGACAAAACAAAGACAAAGACAAAGACAAAGACAAAGACAAACAACTAAATATTTTTCATGATATCTTTTGCATAAACCACCATCTGCTTCATGTTGTCCGCAAAGTTCTTCAGTTCATCTAGCTCTTGTCCCTTGATATCACCTTGTTTCCAAGTGTTCACCCTAGATCTCTTCTCATGACCGTTTTTCTACATCTGGTCCTTGTCACCCTCCTTGTCTTTAATGTGATCAAATCTGTTAATCAAAATATTCATTTTATCCACAGAGGCCTTAAGAATCTGGAAATTCTGCTCAAGAATCCTCTTCATAGTTAATTCCATCTTGTCGACTCTATTGACCACATTGTTCATGTTAATTTCCAACCTGTTCGCCTCTCTATTCCCTTCCATTTCCTTAACCTTCTTTTCTATTTCAAGAATTTTACTGACCATGGCCTCAATAGCTTCAACATTGTTGATTGCAACCACTAATTCTTTAACATTTTCAGAAAGAGGCTTCTCGCCTATCGTAGCATTTTTGATAATATTAATATCATTCTTTAGGTTGTTGATATCTTTCACAATTTTGTTGATAGTTTCACAAAATCCCTTAATTCTATCATTATCCCCATGACAGTCGAAATGGAAAAGATTGTTAAAATTCCTCCAGGGCAAGAGAATCTTCCAAAATCTAAAAGATTGTTAAAATTCCTTCAAAGGAAGAAAATCTTCCAAAATCTTCCTTGTACACCTAATATAGAAAGAATCCTATAAGGGATGAGTTGGCGACATGCAAAATAAATATTTCGTATTAATGAAGCACAACTTGGAAAATTATAGAAGTTCCTATTTTTGAACTCAAAGATAATGATGGGGCCCACTAGAATGGTGAGTTGTCTAAGGAAACATGACACATGATTGAAGAGAATTAATGCAACTGCTAAATTTATCCCCTCGCCAACTTAGCAACTTAGTGGATGACTTCTATTTAAGCAAAGATTTGGAATTCATTCTTCACAACGATTTTTAAATAAATTGGAAGCAAGAGAAAAGTGAAGAAAGTCAGAGTGAAGTTTTTTCATTTTTCAAAAGTTCTTATTTTTGGAGGTTTTTTATTTATTCCAAGTCTGGAATTGTCAACATAGGATTCTTCCCTCAATGGATTTATAGATTTCTCTTATTAGGAATTTAGTGGTAATTATTTTATTTTTGCAGGAATGGTAGAATCTAGCAAGGCGACAAATACTTCCCGATAGGCACATATCAAGAACGAACAAAGAGGATTTCTCTCAGAGAAAAAAAAAAATTCAAAATGGAGAGAAGTCAATGATACCAACTTGGGAACTTTCAAGTTGGGTGAGTTCAGAAAGAGAGTATTTGTAATATACGAATGTCCTTCATCAACCATTTCCAATAAAATAGTCAAAAGATAAATTGTAGTAGTTGTCGTCTTCCCTTCTGCCATCTAGTGATTGAAGCATATAATGGGATGTGCGAAACATCACAACGTTGAAAGAAGAGTGCTTCTGGCACTCGATGGCAAACTCTTGGTCAATCTTACATCTGAGTCAATCGGGGAGACTTTTAGAATTCCGACATTATAGTCAATGACGTATAAGACCAAGGAAAAAACATTTATGTTGATTTATGATTCTGGCTTCGAGAGATGCGTTGGAGTCATCAATAAGGTGTGGATGCAGAAGACGAAGCCTCATATTTCAAAGTTAGCCAAGCAGATCACCAACATAGATTTTAAACAAGAATATGCTGATCTTATGTTGATGATGAGCTGGGTCATGAGATGTCCACAAGCTTATATATTTAAATCTTGAATGTTTTACTTCATTGGCAAAGTAATGGAAGGCCTAAAGGTGGTAGACTAGGCAAGAATAATTAGCCACAACTTGGATGAGCAATTGAGGAATTTAAAGAAGTCTCAATCTTTCTACATGAGCTCGTATGTTGTCTACTTGTTGGCGAAAATGGGCAAATTTAGCAAGTTACTAGGCAAAGGACCCATGGGATGCAGACCAAGACAAATGGAAGTCCATGAGTGCTATCCATAATTACACATATGATATCACTTCATTTAAGAAATCAAGTGACACATTCACTATGCACATCACCATATCTTTGCAAGGACTTTACATGAGGTTGCCACATGAGGCAAGGAAGTTAGTAAAGAAGTATGGAGTCTGGTACAATCAATTTCCAAAATTCATTTATACCTAGATCCAAGGATTTTCTGCCCAGCCATATAGGCATCCAAGATATCCAACAAACAAAATGGTGCTATTAGAGGTTACTAGATAAGTGACTAACTAATATGACAAAGTCCATAAGAAGAAGAAGTTGGGACTTCAATTTACAATCGTAGTGGGAGACTATGAGGAAATGTGTCCATCATTAATGGCAACAGAAAATTCAGGGGATGAATTAATATTTTACAACTTAGCACCTCATACCTCAAGGACATTCTTTGATCCATATGATAAAATAAGGGTGGTTGTTGGTGTAAGGCACAAACATAAGTTTCAGTTGGAAGATTATTGGGCCAATGCGAAGGATGACTTTGAAGTCAAGAGGATGTTTTGTAAATTGCCTCTAAAGCTGATAAGAATTTGTGGAGTTATACAAGTGATGGATGAAATTGAAGAGGATGAGAATATTGTTTAGCTAGCGTATGAAAGGGAAAAGGATAAGCCCATTCAAGTACCAAACTGGTCAGAACCAAAAGTTGATGATTTAGATGTCCTATGTAGGCCAGTTTTGAAGTTCACTAGGCATTGGGTTGAATGACACAACAAAGTTGAAAGCCAAGATTACCCACTTGACTTACAATATGATGGGAGAATTGGAATCCCATGAGGAGGCAACAGAAGGGTCATCAAGAGCCCATGCTAGGGAAGAATACATTCTGCAAGAAAGAGTGGAATGTGGGAAGGAGAAGAGTGTTTCAGGGAATTCACAGGCAAGGAAGAGAAAGGAAGTTTAGCAAGAAGAACTATAGTAGAAGAGGCCAAGGATTGAAGAGGCACAATCATCAATTAGCTCTTCCAGTGTTCATGAAGTTGTAATGTTCACAAAAGGAGTTGCAAGAAATCAACCACAAGAGAATGATCATGACATTTCACAAGTAGAGGATATTCTCAGTGTCAACACCTCCTAGAGACTTGTCCAACAAAGGAGTAAAAGGTAGGAACTTCCTTCAAATCTAGAACAACAAGTTCAAGATTGTTTCATGGAAAAAACATAGGATACTTATGAACTTTTGAGGAAGTTTCATAGGAATAGGTTTAGTTGGGAATGCAAGATCAATAAGCAGCCGCTCTAGATTGGTTGAAGGAAAGAATGAGAAAAGAGTTGGAGGAAGAGATGGATCCTGCTCTAGAACTTGAAGATCTTATAAACATGATAAACAAGCCAACAAAGAAGAAGGTAGTGAAGAAATTCTCCAAGGTTACAAGGGATGAATCGAGATCTAGGATGTTACACCTAGCTGTGCCTAGAGTTGACAAAGATAGGAATGAGATTACTCCTAATGAGTATAATATTACAATAGTCAACCTAGGGAACACCTCCAAGGCACAAGTGATAGAATATTTTGACGAGTCTTACTTAGCATTGAACGAGTAGTTGAAGAGAGTAGAAGATAAAAATAAGAAGTTGAAGAGTGAAAACAAAGCCTTGTGTGAATATGTGAGACACTTGATGTGTGCATTCAAAGAGGAAGATTATAATTTTGTTCCTCCCTCTTCTCTTCCAAAGGAATCGATGGATGAGATTGAAGAAATAAGGAAAAAGGGCTTAATGCTCTAAGGAATGTGTAGAAGACTTCTTTACTTTAGCTTGCAAATTTATTGAAGACTTGGTTCATTTCTACTAGAGGATCCTAGCTATCTTGAGCAGGTTAGAGAGCGTGGACAATTCATGGGAGGATGTGCACATTTATCAAGAATTGATAATTCCACACCTTGAAGCACTAATGGAGACTTCTAGGCAAACATTGATTGATGGGAAGGTCATCAAGGAAAATGAGGCATTGATTTCCCTTGATGGCTCTTTTTAGTAAGCACTAGAAAGGAATTATTTAAGAGGTTAACAAAGAGTCAACATTATTAAGGGCATCAATAACAAAGGTTCAGGAAAAAATCCTCAATGTAGTAGAGGCATTGTTTGCAAGAAGGTTGACTAATGAAGAGCTGACGGTGAACAACCTAAAATATAGGCTGCATGAATTCTTCCTCGTGGAATCCTTCTCAAAGGAACATTTGGAAAATGTTTCCTTGTTCTCCAACACAATGCACAAGACTCAATAAGTTGTGCCAAGATGGGAGAAGTTTTTCTCCAAGTGTTAAAATTACTTCTATGTTGGAATTCAAATTGGAGACTGTGCCAAGTGTCTTTGATGTAGGAGCATCCCTGGTCGATGAATAATCTTGCATCAACGAAAATTTTTTCCTTTCAGTTTTGTTCTTGTTTAGTTCTTTATGCAATTTTCTGTGTTCTTACCGGTTGGCACTGGTAGTTGCTTGCTTTTCATGGAAGATCTTATTTTCAGTTTCTAAGCTGGTTCGTGTGCTTAATTCCAGATTTCCAGTTCATTTGGGTTCTTTTCTAGTCAGTTATCGCTTTTAGTTGACTGTTTCTGGGTTCTAGGATAGTTCTTGTGCTTACCGATTGGTTTTCCTTCATTACCAGTGCAATTCTTGGCACGTGGATCTATTTTGGGTCTTGTCTGATGTTCTTTGGTGTGTGGCCTACCTTCCTACTGAATTGCACTTCATGGTTGTTATTTTTTGGAAAGGTTTCTTTAATTCTTAGGGCCAACCTAATTACACGTTTCATTTTCTTGCATTGGTAAATGTAAGCTTATGAGGCCGATCCAAATATGTTCTAGTGGGTATAAATATGATGTTATGTAAACATTTGTAGGGGCAGAGGAAGTAGAATTGAGAATAAGGATTGAGATTTGCATATTGTGATCTGGTTGATTCTTAGAGTCTTGGTTGGATTGTATCTGGCTGATAGCCTGCATGCAACCGATTAACTACTGGATGTTCTTTGATGATTATATGATGATATCTAGATGATTTCCAAAAGTTCTAAAGCAATAATCTGATCTATTTATGCAATCTTGTTATGTTTTCTTTCTTCTTTCATTGTGTTACTCTTGTTGCATAAGTCGATTGATTCTCTTTGAGGGTTTTACTGGTTATGGCTACACCAAGTGGTATTAGAGCTAGTTATGGACTGGCTGGTGGAATAATTGTTTGTGAAAATTGAGGCATTCCTTTGGGTGGACAGATCACTGAGGGGAGGCAATTGAAACCGACAGTCAGATCACTGAGTTGAGGCAATTCACTGGAGTGGAAGAGGAGATGTCTCCTAGAAGGACAAACACCTGGAGGGTAGAGCAGATGATGTAAGACTTCAAGAATGAAGTGAGGAACAAAGTCTGAAATGCTTTGGCTGGTTTGCAAAGAAACCCCGATTCTGAGGATGAATATGAAGAAGTTGGTGAAGAGCTTGAAGAAGCTGAAGGACCAAAAGATGAAAGAGAGGAAATATTCCTAAGAGAAGTGGCGCAAGTGTGTAAAGTTCATGAAGTTGAAGTTTCCAACTTTTCCAGAACATTGAAACCAGAGTATATGATCGATTGGATCAGAGAGGTGGATGACTACATTGAGTTTGAGGATGTCGAGGACTCACAAAGAGTTTGATTGGCACATACTAAGGTGAAAGGGAATGCTGCCTTGTGGTGGAAAGAATTACTTAAAGACAAAGTGGATAATGGTGAATTCAAGATCATCCGGTGGAGACATATGGTTGCAAGATTGAAGGCCAAGTTCATACCAAGAGACTATGAATTAGAGTTGTTTAAGAAGTTGTAGAACCTGAAATAGAGAAACATGAATGTGAAGGAATATACTGAGGAATTCACAAGGTGGTGATTTGATCTAGGCATAGAGAGATGGACAGAGAAAAGGTGGCGAGCTACATCAATGGACTTGCTTTTAACATTCAGGATGGAATAAGTATGTTGAGGGTTTCCACGGTTGAGGAAGCTTACCAGTATGCTTTGAAGGCTGAGCAGAAGATGAGGAGAAGACAACTGAATAGAGGAAAGAATAAATTCAAGATGAGTGATAGTATGAAGAAACCGGTTTAGGAAGATCAATCAAAACCTAAGTGGAGTAAAGAACTAGAGCAGAAAATACAGAGGAAAGGCACTGGCAGTACCAGTAGAGAGTTTCTTGGAAAATGTTACAAGTGTGGAGAAATCAGACATAGATTCTATGAATGTAAGCAGGGAATGGAAAGAAGTTGTGTAGAAAATGAGGAACCAGAAGGTGAAGGTACTAGATCTGACTATGCACTGGAGCAAGGAGAATCCCTTATGTTCAGAAGAAAGAATACCAGATCTACTTAGAGGAAGAGTCTTTTCTGGATTGTGTGTAAATCAGGTGGTAAGTGTTCCAAGGTTATTGTAGATAGTGGAAGTATTAAAAATTTGGCATCCAAGGAGATGGTTGTGAAGCTTGGATTGAAAAGGTTTGAGCATCCTTGTCTTTATAAGGTGAGTTGGTTACAAGATGATCAAAAGATAGAGATAAAGGAACAATGTTTGTTGAATTTCAATATTGGGCCTTTTAGAGATGAGGTTTTGTGTGATGTATCTATGAGTGCTTGTCATGTCTTGTTGGGAAAAACTTGGTAGTTTGATAGAGGAGCTATTGATGACTATAGAAGAAACCTAGTCACTATTGAGAAGGATGGGCAAAAGTTCACATTGATTTCTTTAAAGGAGAAAGAGAAGGAGGTGAAGAATTTGAGTCTTGAGAAAAGTTGCAGTACTGAGAAACCGGTGGTGGAGGTTATACCGAAAGGTATGAAGAAAGATCCGATAGAACACGTTGCAAAGGTTATAGCAGAAGGTGACATGAGTTTGCAGAAGGATCTGACAGATGAGCCTAATGGACAGATGGGACCAGATGATAGAGAGCTTATGGTGAAAAAATAGATGAAGTCTTGTGGCAGAAACAAATCAGAGTTGTAGAAGAAAGAGAGTATTAAATAGACAGAATGTGTAGATCTAAGGCAAAGGAAGAGAAACAAAGAGAGTTAGAGGTTAGAGAAGTTGATTGAGGCAACAGAGGAGATAAAGAAGAGATTGGCAGATAAAGAAGATGTTTGGATCATAAATGAGCATGGGGTCTTTATTCTGAATCCTTTTAGATGTTCATGAGTTGCTTCTCATGGAATATCTTTTTTTCTACTTGGTTTGTCTGATGCAGGAGCATCTTCAGTTGATGAGCAATCTTGTATCAACCAAAACTATTTCCTTTCAGTTTTTTTCTTGTTTAGTTCTTTATGAAGTTCTCGATGTTCTTATCGATTGGCACTAGTAGTTGCTTTCTTTTCATGGAAGATCTTGTTTTCGGTTTCTAGGCTAGTTCGTGTGCTTAATTCTAGATTTCTAGTTCATTTGGGTTCTTTTCCAGTCAATTATCGCTTCCGATTAACTGTTTCTGGGTTTCGGGACAATTCTTGTGCTTACTGGTTGGTTTTCCTTCATTACCGATGTGATTATTGGAGTGTGGATCTATTTTGGGTCTTGTCCGATGTTCTTTGGCATGTGGCCAACCTTCCTGCTGAACCCCACTTTGTGGTTGTTATTTTTTAGAAAGGTTTCTTTAATTCTTATGGCCAACCTAATTAGACTTTTCATTTTCCTGCATTGGTAAATGTTATCTTATGAGGCCATCTCAAATGTTCTGGTGGGTATAAATATGATGTTATGTAATTGTTTGTAGGGGAAAAGGAAGTAGAATTGAGAATAAGGATTGAGATGCACATATTATGATTTGGTTGATTCTTAGAGTCCCAGTTGGATTGTATCTAGCTGCAGATAGCTTGCATGTAACCGGTTAACTACCAGATGTTCTTTGATGATTATATGATGATAGCCGGATGATTTTCAGAAGTTCTAAAGAAATAATCCAATCTGTTTATGCAATCTTGTTATGTTTTCTTTCTTCTTTCGTTGTGTTACTCTTTTTGCATAAGCTGATTGATTCTCTTTGAGGGTTTTACTAGTTATGGCTGCACCAATCTTCGTAGGAGAGTTGGAAGCCATTGTGACTAGATTTGTCACATTCGCCATCCATGAAAGGGATAATGGTCATCCTATTTTAGATGAGAATATATTAAATGCATGGCGTTATGATGGGTCATTTATGACATGGTGGATGTCTTGACCAAGTGATGAGTTATTTATTTCATGGTTGATGCTATATTTAGGATATTGTGGGCCTTTAATGCTAAGTGGGCAAGATTCTTCATTCATGACCATGCCCACTACTTGGAACTATTTTTAATCTTTCTTGTCAAACCCTAATTAGTTTTTTGCATGGGTGAATATTAGCCATTGATTTGAATGAAATATAGGTCGTCCATTTTCTTTTTGGGGCTTATAAAAGAGGTTCACCCCTGTTGGCATATGATGAAGAAGTGATAATGTATGTTGTCATTGATGTCAATAAGTGCTCAAGTAGGTGAACTGGTATGAACCAATATGAAGATCAGAAGCGGTTATGGTCAACCAGGATGGAGTGGACCAGTGTCAGGGTTCACTAAGTGTTACTACCGATTGGTAGTCTCAGTTTAGCTCTAGGGTTACCGGTTTGGATTGTGCGGTGCAATCGATGATGTTTTGTGACCAGTTAGTTAAGGAATAAGGATAAGGATCAAGATACCACATCATATGTGTGCACATGAAGGATTTATTTGTGGTTCTTGTGCGTGAAGATTAAATGCATTAAATGCCTACCTTGAGAATGAGCATTTTTCTTAGCGGTGTGTGAAGAGCGCGTGATGGGTTATTGATTTTTAGATGTGGTGAAGATTGGACGATGTAGAATGTCTTGAGATCTGTTTTAGATCGTTTCATTCTATGTAATGTGTTTGGACAGTCAAGATTGGACCGCCTGTAAGTGTAAACTTAAAATATTTAGGGTTTTGGGTTTATGCTACCAACCTAGTTGTTGTCTATAAGGTCGATGAGTTTTGTTATTGTAGTGGTTGGCAAAAGTTGTATTTGTGTCCTCGTGTTGGAGATTTGATACTTGCCGAACCATAGTGAGGAATCTATAGAGTGTGATTTCAGAAGAGAGGAATTGAAAAGGATATGCCTTAGCAAGAAGTGTTGTTATCAGGTCGGTGTTTTACCTATTGTCTTCTAACCATTTCAACATAAGGTAAATCCCTTGACCGGGTAGCTTTAATAGGCTTTGTTGTCAATCCTCTAACCAGGTGGCTCAAGGTTATTGAGTTATTTAAATCCTCTAGCGAGGTAACTCCTAACAGGGTTTAAACCTTTAACACGGTATATAGCCATCCCTTAACCGGGTGATCCCTAACAGGATCCTTGACATGACCTTTATTGTAAAGTCTTTAACCGGACTAGGCTCCTAACAGAGTAGACTTCAAAAGAGTTTACAAATAGCTTGTGGGTATTCATTCCCACCATGGTTTTTCCCATTTGGGTTTCCATGTGAAAAATTTGTGTGTTATGGGTTGTGAGATTTTCATGTGATGATTGTGTGGTTTTGATTAAGTTAGATATGCATGCATTGTTAAATGGTTGTGGTATTATTGGTACAACTCATGCATGATTATATCAGTGAAGTAGTTATCCAGGTTTGAGATCTATTGAATGGTGTTTGAAGTATTTCTGTTTAACCGATATAGCTATGGTTAAGTTCAGTGGTGAAGACAACCGGTCAGCCGTGTTTTGATATGACAAAGTGTTGAAGCAGTTTTTTTGTGTGTACTGATTCACCCCCCCCTCTCGGTACTGGTTAGGACCTTAGTAGTTCATCATTATTCATCACACCCTTCATTTGTAAAAGAGGGAGAATTGTATGAGATTGTTGCTATAAGTTATTGAGATAATAAGAGTGATACATTGGATTTTGGTGTTCACTCAAGTTCTATTTTTAAGCTTGCATGGTTTCATCTTCCTCGCTTAGATTATAATTTTATTTTCCAAGGAATTAGACGAATGAAATAGATAACATTACTTTATGGTGAGATCATTCACTCATACGTTTTGCAAATAGATTTTTTCTATCCATAGTGCAAGGTTGGACTCAACTCTTCTATGTGTGTTCTTAACTTGGTCTATTGAATGAGCATAGTTCTTTGATGGTGCTCATAAATGATTTAAAGTCTTACAAGCACAAACTTTGAAGATTGCACCCTCTTTGTGTAGTTGTTTGGAAGTGCAAAGCAGAGTCTAGTCGATCTCGCCTATGCCTTTGTTGTCTATTGAATTCCTAGGCCTAGATTATAATCTTTCTAAACCCTTTCTTATTTACTTTCCACATATCTTACTGAGAAAAGTTCCAAAAAAGAGTTATATATTGCTAAATCCTTTTCAAACCCTCCTTGAAGTTTCAAATTTGTTAAAGTCTTCTTCACTGCACATAAGTCCGCTTGGATTAATAGCAAAACATCAAGCCAAATGAGCCTATATCCATCATAAAGTCGCAAATACGCAGATGGAACCTTGGAATCACTGTATGATCTTCTGGAATCTAAGCATACAAGGAATTTTGATCAAGAGAGGATAGAGTGATCATTGGAAAATTTATTTTGTGTTGGTGTGGTCATAAAACACCTATCAATAGATCCATAAGGCGATATGCATTAGACTCATTATTGTAGCCAAGAAGAATACTTTTAACTAAGTTTTCATCGAACTTTTTTCTTTGTTGTTGAGGAATGTGGATATAGGAAATGCATCCAAATACAAGAAGATGAGAGATAGTTGAATTTACCCCTATCCATGCTTATTTTTGTGTGACGACATCAAGTTATTTGGTTAGTGCATGATTCATAAGATAAAATATTGTATGCATAGCTTCAACCCAATATGTATGTACCAAGTGAGAATATTTCAACATGCTACATACCATCTCCCCGATGCTAAGATTAGGATGTTCAACAAATCCATTTTTCTATAGACTATAAGCTATATTCAATTGATGCTGAATTTTGTTTTCCTTCAACTAGGTGGAGTATTTTATGATGGTGTATTCACTCCCTCGATGTAAGTGGAAGACACAAATATGATGATTTGTATCTTTCCACACAAGAGTGCAAAATTATTTAAAGTAGGAGAAGGCTTCATCTTTATGTTGCAAACAATATACCCTCATTTTCCTTGTGTGATCATCAACAAAAAGTTGAAAGTACTTTAATCCATTATGAATAGGTGCCATGGGGCCACATAGATTGGTATGCACCATGTTAGGAATTACACACATAAAATATCAATTATATACAAATAAAGATTAAACAGAGGAATGAGAAACACAAAAATAATAACAATGAGGAGACAATTTTTAATGTGGCTCACTCAAACTCGGGGTACATCCACCAAACAAAGAATCCAATATTATTATGTAGCAAATCGAACTAATTACAACCAACAATCCCTTGCAACTCAATACCATTACAAAAATGCTACAAAATTGTCTATAGAAAAAACCCCAACCCTTAGCCTTTTATCAAGACTTATGTCGGTTACATAATTAGGGTTACAACATGTCAATAAATATAAAAATAACACCTGACACCTTGATAAAATAATAAGTCATTCGAAGCCCATGGGGTGCTACCTCTCGACCTCAGCCTATACTACGACAGGGAGTGCACTAGGGGTGCTGCCCCTGGACCCTACAAGAGGCGCTGCCCCTTGACCTGGCCTTGGGGGCGCTGCTCCCAAACCCCAATTAAATAATTTGGGGGGGGGGGGGGAATGCACCAATTGAAGGGGGGAAAATTTAACCTTCGAGTCTAATTAGGCTCCATATAAAAACACACTAGTTGCAATGGTTGTCTTGCACGTTGTTCACTAGGATAGAAGGGTGCTCAATGTTATATTCCATCAATACAACTAGAACAAATAGAACTCAACTTCTCAAGTGAGGGAATCCCTTTGACCATGCTTTTCTTACAAGGGTTATCAAGTAACTAGTGCTCAAATGACCAAATCTACGATGCCAGAGCATAGAAAGATGATTATTCTTAGTCACTAAGGCTTGATTATTAGAAATTACATCAAGCCTAAATTTTTTACCAATCTCAGTAGCGCTTACAACAATGGTTGTATTTTTAGATTTACCTTTGATACTTGACATATATTTTTATCTTGATTGGTATCTCTAGCATCATAAATTATATCAACATACAATTTTGTTTTTGCCTAGACCTCACCTTAGCGCTTTGGCTTTCGATGCTTGATGCCTATTCTGATTTTGCTCACACCATCCACAAACCTGCATTTTCATCTCCTTCTTTGCCTTTTCTCCAACCTTGAGTCCTAATTGACAAGATTAGGGCATTGGGTGCCCTAGTCCTCTCAATTAGGGCCCATTTTGGGTCCCCACAATGGTCATCTCAAATTAACGATAAATTTGATCCCGTGTTGGCCTACTCTAGAAATTTAATTAATTTTTCAGGTAGTCAAGTATAAAAGGAGGTCTACGCCTCTCTTTTGAAAACCGAACCTCAATAAAGATCTCAATTACACTCGAGAAAATTCAAGTGAGAAAGCAATTAGTCATTCATCAAGCATTGAAGAAAAAGTGAAGTCAAGTGTATGTATTCAAGATTGCATCCATGATCAACCTTCTTTGAAGACATTCTACAAGACAATCCTAAAACTCTTGCATGAAGATATGATGCAGAGGCCTACCCAAACTCCTAATAACAAGCCCAAATAAGGTTAGGCTAGTGACCCTTCAACTACTCACAAGGGTCCTGCAAGGAAGGACTCTACACCTTGGATGAAACTACTCACACACTCACTAGTCATGGGCCTACTCAAGATGAGTAAAAGGCTTCAACTCTGCAAAAGTATCTTACCGGTGTTCCCTAATCCTTGGGATTTTGTATTTGGTCTACACATAACATCTAAGACCTCTTTTAAGCTCTGGTTTTGATCTAGGGTATCAAATCCTTATACCTCCTTTGTAAACCTACCCCTTCGGCTAGTAGCCCTTTTATACCGGTGTTTTGGCTTTAACTCAAAAATATTCCACACATCGCTAAAAAAAAATTAGAATTTTGGACACCCTTTTGTAAGATATACTGATCCCCAAAATTGTTTGGTCAGATCTACAAATATAAGGTCTATTCCCTTTAGAGGCTAAGAGACCTAATAGGGGCAATTAGCCCTATTTTCCAAAGAAACTACCTCTACCGGTAGACCAAATGAAGAATAAAATTAATAGGTGTGTGGGGGGGTTGTGAGAAACTTATAATTCCAAGGTTTCACACCTGGAATCCATCGCTAAGACAAATTATGACGACTGTCCTAAAACTTGCCCTAGGTAGTCACATAGAGATGCCTACCTAAATCTGTTCATTTCTCCACACAACAAGGTGTCCCCTACAAAAAAACATAAAAAAAATAAAATACAAAGGATTATCCTACATCCCTCAAAAGGAAAAGTCTTCTAATGGACCAGAGTGCAAGATAAAGCCATTTTGGTTCAAAACCCTCTCCAAACCCTCAATTTTCGGGTCACATTCAATAAAATGAAGGGTTCTTTAATCCGAGATGATTAAGACCTTAGAAAACCACCAAAAGAAAACTAATTCATCTCCCAATATACTCCATGGATTGTGGGGTTCAAACCAATCCGTACAGTCACTTACAACACCTGCAAACTCAGAATTTTTGGGAAAAAACTGAAGTATTTTGAATGTTATTGCTTCATAAACTCAAACTCCAACAACATAAAACTTGGGAATTGAGCCCAAAAGGATTATAAAACTCTCCAATGGTTTCCCACCGAATTTGGAGTAATTTGGGTCCGTTGAAAGGCTTCCCCCAACCGAATTACAAAAAGTTGCACTTTTGCACTCAAAAGTTGCAGTTTTGCAATTTTGTTCACAAAGTTGTCATACTTCCTAAGGTTGGGATCCACACACATGGACCAACCAAACACACAAAAAAAATGTCTAAAACCTATCAAACACAAATCTAAACCATCTACTACCCCTCTTTACCACATTGTCCCAACTGGCTTCTCAAATTGCCTAATTGGTGACATGGGCTTACATGGTGGGGATTATTTGCATACATGAAACACAAGACACTCTAAGACACCCTAATGGTCCTAGTATTCATCCTCAGGGTCATGAATAGCTTGTTGATGAGGTGCTCCTGCACCAGGATAAAACACAACTTCATCAAGGTAATTTCAATTACAAGTATTTTTACTTCAAATTTGGCCTTTCCCTCAAAATGAAAAGCATTTAGTAGTGATTTCCATTTCAATTCCTATTTAAATTTCAAGGATAATTCCTAAATTAGGGTTTGACTTAGGACAAAACCCTATCACCAACATCTTTACCTTTTTTTTGGTGTCCATGAAATAGGTTTAGGAGTTGTACTCTCGGATTATAACAGAGTTGACAGTGATGAACATGTTCATTTTTTGATGAAGCAAAATTCGGAGGACCAAGGGAAATCTGTATTACCTAGTTTCAAAAAGTTAGGCCGAACTTCTGGGAATAGGTTCTAAACATCTTCTTTTACCCAGAGTTTAGTTTGTGGCTCTGTGGGATATTTGCAGCAGTTTATTTTTGACAATATGCTTCAATTATTCATGGTTTTACCCTAATTTCACAATTACCTTCCAAATTCAACTAAGAAAGAGGATAACTATTAACAACCAGTGATTCAAATCAAAATTTCAGCCCTTATTTGGATTGTGGATAGATCTATTAGGTTCACCCTTCTTTCAATGTATTGGTAAATTTGGCTTAGTGGTTTTATTGTCTTAATTAAAACCCTAGTTCCAAATTTCATCTAATACATTTTTGGTGAACCCAACTTCTCTCATGCTTGTTCTTGATTTATTGTCTCAAATATAATTTGTATGTGTATTAACATTAATTTTTGCACTCATAAATCTTATTTGTAATTGAAGTACATAAATTGAGTGGTTAAAATAATGAAAACCCTAATTTATTATTCTAAAATTGACTTGCGAGTTGCATAATTTTTCAATTGTGTTTTTCAGATCTAATTATTATGACATGTTATGTTTAGATTTATATGTAAAAATCATAATTCAAATTTCTTAATTAATTGGTTAAGCAATCATTTTTATGAATAATTGCATTATTTAATTATAAATGTCATTAAATTTCCCTCCTTTGTGCATTAGTTTTGTTACCATTAGTCCTACATACATTATTATAGTAAGAAGAAGTTGTAGACTTGAGGCTGCCCAAGGTTTAAACACTAAGGATATGGAGCCTCGGTTGGATAACTTATTCCATGAGAAAGTTGGTGTTTCCCCTAATCCAACAAATCACATCACTTATCTCATTCTTCTCATACTTCTCATTATGTGGATGAATCACTAACAAGGGTTACTATTGACCAATTGGAAAAGATTGACAATGAATTTGAAAATATTCAACAATGGATGAGTCAACAATACTTGGAAAGTGAGTCAATCCCAACCTTGACTGAAGGATTATAAAGAAGGGTACAAAGTGATAAGATAGATGTGGATTTGTTGCGTGGACTTGATCATATTGTTGACACTAATATTATGCCAATCAAAAGTTGTGCCGAAGTCCTTGGTTACTCTCAACCCACTAGTTAAGTTAACCATTACATTCTTATGCCTACATCCTTGCCTAGTGTGCCTACATTTACATCTTCTATCATTACTATTTCCATACAAAATATTAATCCTACACATGTTAGTCATGGGGGAAATCTTATTAATCAATATTCTTGCATACCTCCTTCCGTGAGTCTTCCATTTGTGTCATAACCATCTCCCATACCAACATGCCACAATGTTCCCCCTCCTTATTCTCAACCTCCACCTACTTACAACAATGTTACTCCTCCATCACAATCCAATATGTCCAATTTAATATTGAAAAATCATGTTAGTATTCACATTAGTAAGTCTAATAATTTGTTTAAGTGTGTTGTAGTAACAACTCATGAAACTATTCTAGGTAATAAAATATTTATTTAAGGAGTGCTTCTTTGTACGTTTGTTGAGTTATTGAAACAACTCAATATATTAAGGAGTTGTTTCCTACAAAATAGGATATTACAATCCTATAAATATGTAATAATTTATTGAATGAAATGTGGAATATAGAAACAATATTATTGTATAATTGTTTTTCATGTTTGGCTTCTATGATTCCCCATTTTTTTGATATGGTATCAGAGTGGGTTCATTGTCTCCTATTATTTTGTGATGAGGATACAGTTCTATGTTTAGTATAGTGATCAATTACATGAGATTTGTTTAATGTTGGAATCATGGCTATAATTATCTGATGCATATTCATTCATGTGTAGATTTCATAGAAGACAAATGCAGGTGGACTTGGCATTTTTGGAGTAGTCAGACTAGGTGGACTTGACATTGATCTGCATGTCAGAAGAATTGTGATTAGAGAGTATTTTATGTAGATCATGGTGAAGAGTTTTTATTTAACTGATGCAATTGGTTTTGATCAACCACTTCCTTCTATTCCACATTTGGATCACTTTGGTATTGACTGTCTTTCCTTGTATTTATTATTAAGTGCAAGATTGTGTGAGTGGGACCTTAATTTTTTGTGGTTGGAAGTATTGGTGATTGCAACATTTATATGTTGTGTGTCATATATTGACCTTGACATGACATTTTACTGGGAGGTGGACGTGTATGCTTAAGACAACAGGGGGTACCATTTGATGATTTCATTGAAGGATTGAATGCATTGAGTGAATTTCAGATATGTTATCTAGCAACCATCACTCAAAGGAAGAGAAGGTCAAACGAGAATTGGAATGATTCGGTGCCACATGTTGTGGCTCATCCTTTGTTTGGAAAAGTTTTAAGTATTGGCATTGGACAATATGTTGCTAGGATTCCAAGTCATAGTTGCAAGGCAAATCCATATCAATTTGGATTGTGGAATTGGAATCACATAGGAGGTCAAGCTTGATTTGGGCACTATGGTATAAAAAATCACATTATTTTGGGCAAAAATATTTAGATTTGGTAGCTATGTTTGGCATATAGGGAGTATGTTAGATAGATCTGATACCATGAGAAAAATGAGAGGGGGGGGGGTTGAATCAATTTTCTATCAGCAATCAAAACTATTGTAGATTATAACATTTATACCAGAGCACAAGGAAACCAACACAATGAAAGATAAAACATGAAAGCACAACACACACAACACCAATATTTTTGATGCGGAAAACCCGGTAAAGGGAAAAACCATGGTGGGAAACCCTACCCACAATCAGATAATACTTCTGCAACAATATGTGAAGTGATTACAATGGGGATTAAACTTGCAATCAGGCCAACAACCTAGAGCTTACTACTCATCACAAAAGAGAAGTCTCACTAAATTAAAAAAGCATCATACTACAATCTAAAAAGAATGAACTGTGAAAATAACATCTCCTAATGCTTGATATAGTTTCGGTTAAGCAAAGATGTTTGCCCTACAACACCAAAAACCTTCTACCGAATGATATTACTTGTTCACACATAAAACTTCCTCTAATAATGCAGATATAACCATCAATTGCATGCCATACCATTGATATCAAATTTACATGAATATGTCACCTATAAATACAGATCATCAGCCTTATGATAAGGTTAGCTAAACCCTAAGCCCATAAACCTATAATTACAAAAAATACATCACATGATATCACCAGATCAATATTATGATTTACATTACATAACATGGACTTAAAACAAATTACCAAATAATTATATCTGTTGGAAATCACGCTAAGACCAATATCCAACATGTTTCACCAACCGATAAAAACCTTCAGTCTAATAACACAGAATATCTAACCGGATCCAAATAGGACCACCATATCAACACACCAACCAATGCAAAGACACCAAACAATTAGGACACAATCAAGAAACACCTTCAGCATGTTAGAAACCATTCCCATAAGCTGGACCAAAATTGCTCAACCATAACATTAAATATCACTAACCAATACCAGAAAATACCAACCGGGAACATAAGAGATAGCTTCCGGAGCACCAAATCATGAACCAACAAAATATGACAAGCATATAACCATCTTGAATAACCATCCAAAACTGAAACTAGGGATCTGATCATACCGGATCAAAATCATAGCCAAAACCACGATAAACACCAAGTCTAACCAGGATAGGTCCAACCGGGATAGCAGAACCATATCCAACTGAGATACAATGTTGACATTAATGACAACACTTGACCAAATCCTACATATTGCCAACAATCTCCCCCTTTAGCATTGATGACAACACTGAATGTGAAAAACATCCAAGTGCCAAGGAATGCCAACAATCTCCCAAAGACGGATCTGAAATATATCTCCCCCTTAGATTAACAGTTTTTCATATGAACACCATCTCCCCCTTTGACATCAATGACAAAGGACAGATACCAAACCAAAAAGAAAAGTGAACCAAATGACCGACTACTCCCCCTGAGCAGCAACAACATCTCATCAACTCGGATCAGAAAGTATATCTAATAAGCTCACTAGATTGATGCATTCTTGCATCTCTAAGTCTCTTCTGGAGGGGTGGTGACCCCCAACTGATCTCTGAGATATTCAAAAGTATCTTTAGGAAATGGTTTTGTTAGAATATCTACAATCTGTTCCTTAGTAGGCACATAAATCAATCTGACTTCCTTTTCTTCAACCTTTTCCTTCAAGAAATTATACCTTATAGAAATGTGTTTTGATTTGGAATGAAATGCTGGATTCTTTGACATATCAATAACAAAAATATCATCATAGTGAATAAAAATAGGCTCGTCATAACTTACCATTATATCTTTCAACATTTGTTTCATCCATAAAATCTGAGTATAGTTAGTTGCAACAACTACATATCCAACTTCAGTAGTAGATAATGAAGTATATGATTGTTTCTTGCTAAGCCATGAAACCAATTTATTTCCAAGAAAGAATGCACCACCTTTAGTTCTCTTCTGATCATCCACATCTCCTGCCCAATCAGAGTCTGTATATGCATATAGTCTGAAAACATCATCTTTTGGATACCATAACCCATAGTCCATTGTACCTATTAAATATCTGAATATCCTTTTGACAACAATATCATGAGTTTCTCTAGGATCTGACTAAAATCTAGAGGCAATACAAACAACATTCATTATATCTAGTCTAGTTTGATCTAAGTACAACAATCCACCAATCATTTATTTGTATCTGCTTGGATTTATTCTAGGAGATTCATCATCATTTGACAATTTGCAACTGGTTATCATAGGAGTACCGACAAGTTTAGAGTTCTCAAGTCCAAAATTCTTAAGCAATTCCTTAACATACTTAGTTTGACAAATGATAATACCTTTATCAGTCTGAGTAATCTACAAACCTAAGAAAAATTTCATCTCACCAATCATAGACATTTTAAATTCATTCTTCATATCATCAACAAATTTCACGCATAAACTTCCTTCTCCACCAAAAATGATATCATCCACAAAGACTTCAATGACCAGTATATCATCATGCTCAATCTTATAATATACATTACTATCAACATTACCTTTACTAAATTGAGCTTAGAAAGATATTTATGTAATCTAGCATACCATGCTCTAGGGGCTTGTTTTAAACCATATAAAGATTTCTTCAATTTGCAAACCATGTCTTTGTCCTCTGATAAAGAAAATCCATCGGGCTGCTCAAAGTAGATTTCTTCTTCAAGATCTCCATTTAGAAATGCACATTTGACATCCATCTGATATACCATGTAGTTCTTATGTGCAACATAGGCAAGAAATAGTCTTACTGCTTCAATTCATGCATCCAAATCATAAGTTTCATTATAATCAACTCCTTCTTGTGAATAACCTTTGCAAACCAGTCTAGCTTTATTTATCACAACTTAACCTTCGTCATTTAATTTATTCCTAAAAACCCATTTAGTTCCAATAATATTCTTATCTTTAGGTCTAGAAACCAATTCCCAATTCTTATTCTTTTCTATCTGATCTAGTTCCTCTTCCATTGCTTTCATCCAATTCTCATCTTTACTTGCTTCAATGAATGATGCTGGTTCATTTTGAGAAATTAAACATACCTCTTTAGCAACTAACCTTCTTCTAGTCATCACACCTTTCCTTTATCTCCAATGATTTGATCTTCAGAGTGATTCATCTTCACATACCTGGGAGTTTTTTGAATTTCATGACTTTCTGATTCTTTCTACCCTTCATTAGTCACTGTGGAATTTTCTGAAGTTACCAGAGCAATTGGATCTATGCTTTGAACTGATTCTTGCACTGTCAGTTCTGATCTGACAAATTCATCTTCTGGTCCATAGTCATATGATTTGATTTGATTGTTATCTTGCTCATCCACCTTGACATTTATTCTTTCTATTATCCTATTCAATCTTTTGTTATAACATATATATGCTTTTCTCTTAGTGGAATAACCCAAAAATTTACCTTCATCACTTCTAGGATCAAATTTTCCTAATGCATCATCTCTTCTAATATAGCATTTACTTCCAAATTTTTTGAAATATCTGATAGTAGGAGTACGACCAAACCATAATTCATAAGGAGTCTTACCGATATCACCTTTTATGTGTACTCTATTGAAAGTGTATACAACGGTATTGACAACTTCTCTCCAATAGATATTAGGCAATTTGGCTTCCATCGTCATTGTCCTTGCAACATCTAAGATAGTTCTGTTCTTCATTTCCACTATTCCATTCTGCTATGGGGTTCTAGGTGTAGAAAATTGTCTTCTGATTTCATGCTTCTCACAAAAGTTGTTGAACTCACTGGATGTAAACCCACCGCCTTGATATGATCTTAAGCACTTTATCTTCAATCCTATTTCTGTCTCAACCATAGCTTTGAAAATTTTGATTTTTTCAAGAGCTTTAGATTTTTCTTTAAAAAATGCAACCCACATCATTCTAGAATAGTCATCAATAAGCAAAATAAAATATCTATCACCTTGAAAAATTTTAGTCCTTACCGGTCCACACAGATCAATATGAATAAGATCAAGAATTTCATTAGATCTATCATGCATTCTTTTGAAAGAAGTTCTAATTTTCTTACCCATTTGACATTCTCTACATACTGGATTATGAGGTTTAACAATCTTGGGCAAATCTTTGACAGCTTGTGTTGAACTGATCTTGACTATGCAATCAAAGTTTACATGACACATCCTCTTATGTCATAACCAACTTTCATCAACCTGAGCAATCAAGCAAGCCTTCTCACTGGAGTTCCATAAAACCACATGAGGTGGAAAAATGAGTAGGTTCATGTCCAAGTTTGTGGTAAACTTGTGTGAAAATCATGAAAGGTTGATGGGAGGTGCCTTTAATTTTGAATCAAGATCATGACCCACAAGAGTTGGGCTTACTCGAAATAAAGGCTTTGAGTTCTTACCATGTTCACACTAAGGGGGGGAATGTTGGGAAATCATGTTAGTGTTCACAATAGTAAGCCTACTAATGTGTTTGAAGCACAAATAAAAGTGAGTTGTATTTACAACTCACAAAACTATTCTAGGTGATAAACTATTTAGTTAGGGAACGCTTGTTTGTACGTTTGTTGAGCTGTTGAAACAACTCAATATATTAAGGAGTTGTTTCCTGCAAAATAGGATATTACAATCCTATAAATATGTAAAAGTTTATTTAACTAAATAAGGAATATAGAAACAATATTATTTTATAGAAAATTTTCATGTTTGCCTTCTATGATTCTCTATTTTTTTGATATTTAAATCCATCCACCAAAGCAACCATTAACTACCTAGCCCAAACTGTTACACCCTTACAACATCAAATGGCTTCCATAACTCAATCCAAGTTCAATGTTCCCACATTTGATGTAACAAACCCACTATTTGGTGATATTGTTCGTGCGGTTCATCCTAAGCATATGGAAATTGTTGGCATTGAGTTGTCATTGATGTCAATTGGTATTGCATGTAGGCTACCGATAGAGGTATGTCATCCGGTATGAAGAAGAGTGTATCGATATGGTGGAAGACAAGTAGCTATTGATACTATTAGTGACCTCACCAGTATGAGGTGAGATGCATGTGTGTGTGAGCATGTTTAGTGATAATCGGTAGATGTATAAACCGATTTGGAGTTTGGCTGCCTATTTATGATGAAGAGGTAGAATGTTAAAAGTAATCACAAATCACCGGAGGTGAAGATGGGCGACCAATGTAGTGTGCACTACCGGTTAGCAGGAGAAGAAGATCTCACTAGTAAAGGCTTGTACCGGTATGAGTTTTCTAAATGTTCAAGTGTAAACTGACCTTGTGTTGGTGAGCTGAGTGTATGACCATTGTGATGCCATGTGGAACTGAGGTGACAAACATGCACAGGCCGGTGAAGCCTCCATCGACGTGGTGGTTGAAACAACAAGTTGACATAAATGAAACAACCACAAATCATGGATTGACAATAGACTTATGCAGCTCGAGGAAGGAAGAATGACTGAGAAATATTAGGGAGTAGTTGGCACCTGGATCAAAGCAAAGAAATCAGACTACAAGAAGATCTTGAGAAGGAAACAACTGGGCTTTTTATGAGTCGACAAATTTCAAGGTAGAAAATCATGGACAAGATTCCTATCTTGAGCATGTATGCATTGGACAATGGAAGACGTGTACAAATGCATTCCTCTAGTATAGGTGATTGATCCAAGATAGACTGGATTAGATCTCATGCAAATCTTGTCAGATGAAGGAAACCCTAACCACCTAAGTTTGAATTGTTTCTTGGCAAGAAAGCTCAATTTAAATATGATGACTTGAGACTGAGACTATTTTTGTTGCTGCTACAGAGTGAAGAAAAGTATGAAATTGTTGTCTGAGAGCCGAAGAGATAAACACTTGAAGTGTTTATAAGATAAGTATTGATCGAGAAGGATAAGTAGAGTAAAATGATATAAGGAACAATTGGTGGAGAGTGCATTGAACATAGAGGTGACAAACTAATAGAAGATGTGCCTGATTAAGTGTGAGTTGAAAAAGGAAAGACATTGTGAGAGGGGTTTTAAAAAGGTGATCAACAAAGTCAAGTTGCAGAGTGGGTGGAGAGAATACAAACTGGTAAGACTGAAACCAACATAGGAGAATATTGTAAGGTTGTAGAAACCTATTTGTCCTCTTTAGGTTGTGATGTATGGATGTCGGTTGCGAATGAGTATATAGTTCCTAATAATCCCCCTATTGGTCCATATGCTAAGAGGGAATATGAGAACAATGCTAAAGCTAAGAATGCCATTCTTAGTGGGTTATTTGATAAGGAGTTTGTTAAATTCATGCACTTATCCTCTACCAAAGAGACTTGGGATAAGCTGCAGAAGATATTTGAAGGCGACGCTAAAGTCAAGGAAGCTAAGTTGTAGACATTGAGAGCACAACTTGAGGGCTTGAAGATGAGAGATGAAGAGAAGATTGTTGACTATCTCCAAAGGGTTGATGAAACAACAAATACCATTAGAGGGCTTGGAGAAGAAATAAAATATGAGGTGATAGTGAAGAAAGTACTTAGATCTCTTACATCTAAGAATGATACAAAGGTCTCAGCAATAGAAGAAGCAATAGATATGAAAGTCTTTACAATGGATGAGTTGTATGGCTCTCTAACTGCTTATGGAGAATGTGAGAAAAAGAGATGCAAAATACAAGATACAAGATTTTGATTAACTTGTTAGGCTTAGAAATGAGGAGGAGCAAGGTATTTATAGATGTAGCTAGGGTTGAATCCAAATTGTAGGATAAATATGGGATAAAAGGTTGATGTAGAAATGAAGAGTGTTTATCCTATATGTATAGGATAAGTGAAATGTATAGAGTGGGATAGGATAAATATGGGATGCATTTGATATACTAAAAGGATTTAGGAATTTGTGAGTTTAATGAATGATGGAATATGTATTATTTAATTGATTATATTATTAAATGTAGTTGACAAAATATTGGAAAATGAGTATATAATGGATGGATATAATAATATGGAGAAATATAATAATTTAGATCCACTTCATGATTAGAAAAATTGAAGTTGATTGAAGAGGAAAATATTAATGGAAATTTTTATGTGTACACTTTCTCCAACTATCTCAAAATATGAACAACACTGCATGAGCTACTTGATGATATACGTGCCCCAATAGAGGAAAACATAAATTCCAATGATGCATAATGATCCAAGGATTTCCTTTCTATTATTTGTCTTGTCCATCTTGTCCTTCAATCATTCAATGGCATGGAGATGGCTTATTGAATCTAGCAAAAGAAATACCTCTCCCAATACCACTTTTATCATCCTTTTTCTAGCATTTTTTTTTGGTAACCCTTTCCCAGTCAATGTTACTAGGTTTCTTGGAAAAAGAATAATTATGGGGTTGATCTCATCCAAATTGAGCTGGATAATTGTAATAGGTTCAAGAAGAATGGTATTCTTTGGCCCATGGTTGTGAGAGTTGTGTCCTATGTTGAGGGCATGAAGGGTTTTAGCCCTTCTCTCTTGAAACAATTTGCTCTCTTTTGGAATGAGGGAAAAGTTAGTATTGGGGGCGTGTTTTTTATTGTGTCCATGGAGTATATTGCTTCTACTAATGGTCTTATTGTAGAAGGAGTGACCTTCCCCAAAAAACCTAAGCAACATTACAAAGCTGACTTCAAGAGGTTCCTAGAGCTAGGTGAAAAAGTTTCTCATCTGCAAATTTGGAAGGAGGTTGTACTGCTTCTAATGAAATACATTACCTTGGATAAAAGATTCAATAATTTTCATTCCCAACTATTCCCTATGCTAAATCATCTTAGGTATGATGTGAAAATGAACCAGATTTTTTCTTCCATTTCCCACTCTATTGTTGTTGCTAATTCCACTTGGATGTTCTCCCCCTACATTAGGGGTTAATCTTGAAGCTTTATAATTTGAACTTGGCTATGAACCTTTCTAGAGAGCACTCCATTAACCTCTCCGGTCCCTTCCCTAACCACACTCTAGTTGTGGAACTTTCTAAAACCCCTATTTGTCAAAAGACCCCTAATGTGATGTCTACCCCTGAGTCTATAGGGATGCCTAACTAAGTTAATCTAAACTATTTTTCCAAAAATAAAACTCCCCTTGTGTTGGAAACTTGAGTTGTATTATCATTGATGTCAAACTTGTCTTGTGTTGTCATTGATGTCAACCTGTCTAGTGTTGTCATTGATGTCATAGTGTGTGTCAATGAAGAGAAAGTTGGAGTTGTGTGGATGTAGTATTTGATTTGGAAATGAGTGTTTAGATGTTATGTTTTGGGGTGGTGATGTTGAGTAGTTATGAGGTCCTCCTAGAAAGCTACAATAGTGTAAGTTGTTGTAACGTCCTAAAATTGTGACACTTGCAATTTCGACTGCATTTGGGTCTTCACGATGGCGATGCAACATTGAAACTGAATGGAGACCCTGAAACTTGTTCATGACACCGAAAACTGCACTTTTCAGCACCTTGGCATGATCCCTCCTTGCACCCTGCTATCCTGGGAGGTGGGACCATGGCGCCCAGTGCCCTGGTCCTTCAGGACTAGGGTGCCGAGTGCCCTGGTCCCCCAGGACCATGGTGCCCAGCGCCCTGGTCCCTGGCCCTATTTTGGGCCCGGTCTCTTTTGGGCCTCGGGTCTTTATGTTTGCAATTCGAGAAATAATGTTTCCTGGTTGGCCTAAGGTCGGAAAAATCAGTCTTTCAACCCTAATTGGCAAGTATATAAACTACATTTCCTCTCCCATTTTGAGGAGGAAGGACATATGTGTACAAGACGCGGAAGCGATATTCAAACATTCAAGCATTCCTTCAAGCAATTGATCATTCTAAGCCTCCATTCAAGGCTAAGTGTTGCATTCAAGACAAGGATTCAACCATTGAAGAGGATATCACTTACAACATACAACATACAACATACAACAACATTTACACCTTCGCATGTAAGAATACAAACATTCTTACAACAAGGTATCAGTACTTTATTACATTACAAACATTTACATTTACAACATTCTCATTTCTTGGTTAATTCCAAAACTGGGGTTTGACCTAAGGGAAAACCCCTAATCCCTAACCCCCCAATTGTCCTCTCTTTTCTATGTGTAGGTTGCAGGTACGCGGCTGTAATTGAAGATCTGGAATCCTTGTGCAGAGACGAACAGATCCCCCTTCGTTTCACGGATTTTTCAGAGGACCGTGTGCACATCGGGCGCCATCGTCCCGTCAACTTTCGCTCAAATTTGCAGGACAGCGTCGTCTTGGCATTTTACTGCTAATTCCAGGTTCGCAGCTTCATCGTATATTCCTATCTCTGTTTATAAGCGAATCTTTCTCACTTTACATGCATTCCTAGCTCAATCCTTCTATCTACATTCTTTACAAAAGAGGGTAGCCTTGCTGTCTTAACCCTTGAAACTCATTTAGAATCCAATCTTGTATTGTGTGGGATTGGATCTTGTGGGTTTCAACCCTTCTTTTGAATGTAAAGTCTCCCCTAAGTGAAAACCATCAACCCTAGTGACCTCCTTTCTCTCTCCTTGGAGTGGTGGGGGGAACACATAGGGTTCGATCGCGATTTTCCGCTTTACATTTTGGTGAACCTGACGTGAACATCCTTTTTGATTATTCATGGTTAGATCTGAAAATTGGATGCCTTGATTACATTTCCATGTTTGATCTTTTGCAAATTTTAGAGGTTAATTACATGAAAACCCTAAATTTTCTTTTTAGTAATTGAGCTTGCGAAATGTTTAATGGTTAATGCTTGTTTCAGATCTACCCTTCTATTGCAAACTATCAATTCATATTTGTGCTTTAATTCTGAAAATTAAGTGGTTAAGTGTCAAAACCCTAATTTTTAAAACCCTCTTTGTTCAACCTTTGACTGATAATTTCACTGATCAAAACATCTCCGAATCGGCTGTAACTTTGGATTCCGCAACAAAATCATAATATATTTCATCCCTGAAAATTTGGAAAAAGTTGCGAGGACCGTGTGCACCCCGAGCGCCATTGTCCCCGACATTTTTTTCAAAATTTTGGGAGCTAGATCTTACTGTATTTTTCTGCTAAAATTCAGAATCTTGGCTGATTTCATCAATTCTAACACTTTCAAAATTAAAGTCAAAGTTGGTCTAGTGATTGCTTGGATTAAGGCTTCTAATCATTCAAAAATTGTTAAAATTGAAATTTTGTGTCAAAATTGTGTTCTTATTGTCCTAAATCTGAAAAGTGTGTCGGCATTCATTCGAAATTTCAGTGCTTTATTCAAATTCTTGCAATTTGTGACTTTTGAAATTAAGTGTTTAATTACACCAACTTTGATTTCCGTTTTCAAAATTGAATTTTGCATGAAATTGAGTCAACTTTTAAATTTCAAAGCTTGCATTGCTCTTAGTATTCCCTCTAAAATCATAAAATTCAAAATTTCAGTTTCCATCTCTTTTTCAAAATTCAAATTTTGCATTTTTCGACAATCCTGGTAGGGTTCAATTTTGAGATTGCAACTTTAATTTGGCCTTTCTACAGATCGTAAAATCACTCAAGTTTTTCAGATTAGCTTTAAAATCATCATAACTTTCATCCCTGAAAATTTCAAAAAAAGTTGCGAGGACTGTGTACACTCCGTTCACCACGGTCCCTGACATTTTTTCCAAAATTTCGGGAGATTGTCGTGATTGCATTTAATAGCCTAAATCTAGGAGATTGGTTGATTTTATTGAAATTTGCTACTTCTAAATTCAAAATCTTCTCTCCCTCTCTAGTGCATGAGTTTTACAACAATAAGCCCTACTTACACTATTCCCGTTAGACGAAGCCTTAGAATTAAGTCTTTCCAAGGTTTAATTACCGAGGAGATGGAACCTAATTTGAATGGCCTTTTTAATGAGGACACAGGTAATTCCCCTAATCCTCTTAATGATGAAGAAGCTCTCCATGAGGTTTCTGTAGAACAACTTTCGAAATTGGATAACCAATTTGATGATTTTCAGCAATGGATGTCTCAAGAGTATCCTGATAGTCAAGCTCTTTCATTAATTGAGGGTCTAAAATGTATGGTTCAAAGTGATAAGAATGGAATTGATATTTTGTGTGGTATTACACACATTGTGGATTCGAATGTGATGCCTATGAAGAGTTGTGCTGAAACTTTAGGTTATACACAACCTCCCACTCAAGTCAATCATTCTATTCTGTTGACAACTTCTATTGCTAGTATACCTACCTTTACATCAAACATAATGACTACTTCTATACAAGACATTCCGCCTATGATCACCAGTCATGGGGGAAATCCTTCCTCTTCAATCAACCCTCTTCCTTCATTCAATCCAACTTCTGCATTCATTCCTTCAATAAGTGTTTCAATTATATCTCCACAAATGAACATGATGCAAGGGGGCAATTCATTTAACCATTCCATTCCTTCTTGTAGTGCTCCTCTTTTCCAATCATCTCCTATGACTAACTATCATAGTGTCCCACCACCTTACTCTCAATCAATACCTTCTTTCAATAACATAATACCTCCATCACAATCTAACACGTCTAATATGAACTCTTCGACTGAAGTGACCATTAACAATCTTGCACAAACTATCTCTTCTTTACAACAACAAATTGCCTCTATGAATCAATCTAAGTTTAGTGTGCTCACATTTGATGTTGCAAGCCCACTTTCTCTTGACATTGATCGAGCTATCCCTCCTGAGCATGTTGAAATCCCGCATTTGGAGCTTTATAATGGTAAAGGTGATCCTCTAACACATGTTAAGACTTTTCAAACAATATGTACTGATTTTGCTTATGACCAAAGGTTGCTTGCAAAACTATTTACTAGGACATTAAGAGATAAGGCTCTACAATGGTATTGCTCATTGCCTTCCTATTCTATTACTTCTTTCCAACAACTTGCAAATGCTTTCATTCAACAATTTCAAAACAATATAAGCCCTAAAGTTACTTTGATTGATTTAATGCATTGTAAACAAGGTGTTAAAGAAAAAGTGACTGATTTCATTGGTAGATATAAGCATTTGTATGCTCAAATCTCTTTTCCAGTGCCTGACAATGATATTCAAAGAATCTTTATTTCTAATTTACAAAAAGATATTAGAGAAAAACTTCTATTTTCTGAGTTAACTTCTTTCCAATAGTTGTGTGCAACTCTTCACAATTATCAATTGACTGTGAGTCAAATGGAACAAGCAAATCCTATGGCTCCAAGTGATAAGGGTGATAGTAGTCAACAACCATTTGGAAAGTTTAAACCGAACAGAGAGTCCATTAAGTTCAATGAAAACATCATCAACAACAATGTGAATGCAGCATCAGGTGTGCCTCCTATTTCTAAGTTTTTCAAGAAAGAAAGAAAGTTTACTCCTTTGAATGAATCATTGCATAGTATTATGAATAAGTTATTGGAACAAAATGTGCTTACTCTCCCTCCTATAAAGCAAATAGATCCTGCAAAGATTAATTCACCCTATTTTGATAACAAATCTTTTTGTCAATTTCATCGTCAACCTGGGCATGATACTAAAAAATGTTTTGCTTTAAAGGGTAAAATTCAAGATTTGATTGATAATAATACTATCTCTGTTTCTGGTATGAATGATAAAGGCAACACATCTGTAGCTCCTCCTAACCAAAATCTTAAGATTTTTACTGATCCATTACCTTCTCATACCTCTAATGTGATTGAGACTAATGATTCCTCTTTCTCATCTGATGGTCTTGTGTCTATGACTCCGAATGTGATTAACTTTGTAGAGCAGCAAGAAAACCCTAAAGAACCTTCCATCACATTTGATTCTAGTGAAACTATTAGGGCACCTGATGGTCCTTTATACATAGTTGCAAAAGTCAAGAATACACCTTGCCGTGGAGTGCTTATTTATTCTTCTTGCATGGTTAATGTTATTACTGAAGAATTTCTCTTTACTTTACAATTGAATCAAGTGATCTATGACAAAATAGATGTGATTGTGAAATTATTTGATGCATTTTCTTCTCCTGCAATTGGTTCTATTACATTACCTATTGAGGTCCATAACAAATCCCTTGATGTGAACTTTGCTATTATTCCTTCATCCGAACAATTTCGTGTGAAGCTAGGCTATCCTTGGCTATCTTCCATGAAAGCTATTGCTTCTCCTATTCATAAATGTTTGAAATTTCCCCATAATGGTGAAGTTGTTACTGTCAATCATAGTCTCTTTAAACCAGCTGAAAGAACTTCTAGCGTTCCTATTGATTATTTTTGGCCTAAACAATTCCAATCTCTTCCTCCGCAAAGTGATCATCTTTTCAAATCTTATCAAAAGTGGAAAACAGATATGATCCAATCTCTAAGTGAACCTAGAACACCTAAACTTGATATTCCTATCGTTCTTGAGAAGGAAGTTCTTCCTTTGAAAGATAAAACTAATGTCTTTCCTCAAGAAGATTCCCAACCCATTCCTATGGATGTGACTATGTCTATGTCTAATAAACTTTCTAAAAGTAGGCCTATACCTCCTCATCATGATGGACTGGTCTCCTTCCTAAACCAAATATTCCTCCTTCATATGGAGCAGTTCCTCCTCCTTCCTTTTATAAAGAGAAGAGACCTTCCTCTTCTCTTATTATCCAGCCTAAGAGACCACAACCTAAACACCCAAGTGATAAGGATGATAACATTCCTCCTCCTCAATCTTCTCCACTTCCTACTAACACGAGATGAAATCATTCTGCACGTGAACGCCGACGAAAGCATCGTCTTAGAGATCAGGCAGCTGCTTCTCAAACTTTGCAATCTCCAAAAACACCTTCAGCTAGTATTCTTCCATTTTCTCCTCAGTCGAAAATTGAGCCAAAATCTCCTAAACATAAGATGCATGATGGTTTTGATCCTGTGCGAGTTAAAGATCCTATTTTTATAAATCTTGATGATGATATAGATGAAAATGTTATTCATGATGAAAATGTTACTTGTCTTGCTTCTAATAGTGAATATGAATTTGTTGATATTGATAACCATTTATCTAACGAATTTTCTAAAGCACTTATCCTAGCTCCTAGACAAGAACAACGTGGCTTGGAACATGAACATAGCCCTTGTTTGGATCTTGTGATAGCTCCATCTGCTGTGTTGGATGTTCCTCCTCTAGCGAGTTTCCTGCCTTCCTGAAATATTGATCAGCAAGATCGGGAGGTGGATGACGTGCTAGACTAGTTTCATTAGCATAGCAGACTCTCTCCTCCTCTCTTTTGTTACTTCTTCTATGTGTTATTCTCATTCTTCTATTTGTTGTCCTTAGTGTTGTCTACTTGAGGACGATGCAAAGCATTGAGATCTCTTTTGGTCTCTCTCATGTTGACTCAAAAGACACATGTGTTCCCTTCTTCTAGGTGACCTTCCTTGATTGGGGAATGAAGAACAATTATGCATACATACATATGATATACATGAATTATCATACAGCATACTGACCCCAAGGAAAGCGAAGTCACCTCGTGCTTTGTGTTTTGTGTCTATTATCCTTGGGTTTATCTCACACTTGGGGGCTAAATCTTTGTGATAACATGCTCCTTTCCCTTCTCATTTCTTATGTGTATCACTACCTTAAATCAATCACCCCCGTTGAGGCATGTGCAATCTCTTTAACGTAGGGGGGCATACACCCCATCTATCCCTTCAAGATACTTGAAAAATTTCTTGGCAAACTTAGCTTTGCCTTGAAAATTTTTGGTATTTTTCTTGCATGACTCATAGTGAGGGAACCTTACTATTGACAGTCATGGTTCTCCCTCATGATCTTCCCTTTTACTTTGTCAATCGAAGTCGTAAGATCCTTGGTCCACTGGGGGCTTGGTGTGTCTTGCCTCCTTAACATGGTGAAAGTCTTTCGCTGTTGTTTCCTTGTACTTTACTGGAAGTATGGGTGTACGCTTATACTCCTGCTAAAGTGGGGGCTAAATGTAACGTCCTAAAATTGTGACACTTGCAATTTCGACTGCATTTGGGTCTTCACGATGGCGATGCAACACTGAACCTGAATGGAGACCCCGAAACTTGTTCATGACACCGAAAACTGCACTTTTTAGCACCTTGGCATGATCCCTCCTTGCACCCTACTATCCTGGGAGGTGGGACCATGGCGCCCAGTGCCCTGGTCCTTCAGGACTAGGGCGCCTAGCACCCTGGTCCCCTAGGACCATGGCGCCCAACGCACTGGTCCCTGGCCCTATTTTGGGCTCGATCTCTTTTGGGCCTCGGGTCTTTATGTTTGCAATTTGGGAAATAATGTTTCCTGGTCGGCCTAAGGTCGGAAAAATCAGTCTTTCAACCCTAATTGGCAAGTATATAAACTACATTTCCTCTCCCATTTTGAGGAGGAAGGACATATGTGTACAAGACGTGGAAGCGATATTCAAACATTCAAGCATTCAAGCATTCAAGCATTCCTTCAAGCAATTGATCATTCTAAGCCTCCATTCAAGGCTAAGTGTTGCATTCAAGACAAGGATTCAACCATTGAAGAGGATATCACTTACAACATACAACATACAACAACATTTGCACCTTCGTATGTAAGAATACAAACATTCTTACAACAAGGTATCAGTACTTTATTACATTACAAACATTTACATTTACAGCATTCTCATTTCTTGGTTAATTCCAAAACCGGGGTTTGACCTAAGGGCAAACCCCTAATCCCTAACCCCCCAATCATCCTCTCTTTTCTATGTGTAGGTTGCAGGTACGCGGCTGTAATTGAAGATCTGGAATCCTTGTGCAGAGACGAATAGATCCCCCTTCGTTTCGCAAATTTTTCGGAGGACCGTGTGCACGCCGGGCGCCATCGTCCCGTCAACTTTCGCTCAAATTTGCAGGACAACATCGTCTTGGCATTTTACTACTAATTCTAGGTCTGCAGCTTCATCCTATATTCCTATCTCTGTTTATAAGTGAATCTTTCTCACTTTACATGCATTCCTAGCTCAATCCTTCTATCTACATTCTTTACAAAAGAGGGTAGCCTTGCTGTCTTAACCCTTGAAACTCATTTAGAATCCAATCTTGTATTGTGTGGGATTGGATCTTGTGGGTTTCAACCCTTCTTTTGAATGTAAAGTCTCCCCTAAGTGAAAACCGTCAACCCTAGTGACCTCCTTTCTCTCTCCTTGGAGTGGTGGGGGGAACACCTAGGGTTCGATCGCGATTTTTCCGCTTTACAGTTGTAATATGTAGAAAAGAGTATTTAATGTCATTACGAAAGAATCCTCTATATTCCTCTAGTTCTTGATGATGATTGCTTGGGGTTTTTGATATAATGTCTATGTTCTTTGCATGTTGCACTATCATTTTTTTAGGTCCTTAGTTGGTTAGATGATATAGTTGGTTGTGATAGTTTGCTAATAGTGAGGCTATCTATTAGGATTGATTCGAAGAATAATTTGTATTGTAAAACTGTGTTGGTTCATGTGTTGTGGCTTGGAGGACATGTTCATATGGTTCATGTAGTGTTCTCATTCAAATTTCTAGTGTTGGTATGATGAGAAAGTGAAGTTATGTTGTTCTGTATTGGGCACTATCATTTGTGTTGGTCTTTAGCCGAATTGGTTGATTTATCTTATTTGGATCATACTCTTTTGGTCTGGATATGCATTGCAGGTTGAGTTAGAATGTTAATATGGGTCTGACTATGACATTTGTAGATCCCTATTAAGTAATTTGCATTGGGGGTGTTATTGGTCTGACTGGTTAAGGTGCTTCATTATTTTTCTACACATTACATTGGATGTTGACTTTCGAGGATGTGATAGTGTGTGTCGTTTATTGGAATCAACTTAGGAAGATGTATTTTGACCCCATTTATCTCCTAAAGTGGACCACATTATGATTAATTGCTTGTGGTGACTGACTTTAAGTAATTTTCATGTATATTCTATCTATGGTTGACGTAGTTGAATGTTTTCAATGTATTACCTAGTATAAATGGAAGTGCAAATATGTGAATTGGTGTGTGGATTTTTGTGAATTGGATGTGAATGATATGCAAGCGTATGTGAAGAAGTAGAAGTACAAATTTTATTTTGTGTTAAAATTGATGATCATATAAACTATGGCAGTGTTTTGAGATAGCAAATGAAGTGATATTTGTTTGCCATGATATTATTTTCTTCACACATTGGTTCAGGGATAGTTTCATTATCAAGATATCTTTCCCATTACAATTCATCATTTCCATGTACCTACCATAATAGAGTGAGTCCTTTTGGTAGCTTGTGCATTCTTTGTATCCTGCCCTGAGATTGTGCATCTCAGTAATGCAAGTCCCTTGTATCTTGCCCTAAGGGTGTGCACCTTAGTCTTGTAAGTACAATCAGGCATATTTATCTCCCTTAGCCTTGAGCCTAAAACATTGTAACTAGCTATTAATATTGTTGGTGTGATTCTCACATTCATTTTTCCCTTCTTGGGTTTTCCATATAAATCGAGCATTCTTGTGTGTGTTGTTCTTTATGGTTTCATGTTTCATAATTATAAAAATAAGTTAATTGTGAGTTGAACTTTAAAGGATTAAAAATAAGTTGTTTTGAGGTCTAGACTAATTCACCCCCCTCTCAATCTTGTGGTGTGTTCAACACCCTGCCTCTCCTCCTAAAGAAATTATTTTTGATGACTAAGGTGATAGGAAAATTACTTTTGAGGACCTTATTTATTGTTGGTCCATGGGCTCTAAGTGGACTATGAACAAACACAATGTGAAATCTATTGCCCCTTCTACACCTTCTTTGGGTTCCCCTCCTCCCTCCCCTATTAGTTCACCTCGGAAGTTGGATTTACCAGAAATTGTTGAGAAGGTTAATGAACTCTATGGTGCCTATAATAGGTAAAATGACATCATTCATTAGCTACTCACATATTTTAATATTGAAAAGAAGAAAATCAATAGATTGGAGGCATTAGCAGAGGTTAGTGCTAGAGCTTCCAGTTGGGCAATGGAGGACAATGATGAAAGGGTCTAGTTGGCAGCTAATCATCTAGTAGAGAGGCTCAAGAAATGGGATAATCTAAAAGAGGAAATTAAGTCTCTTAGTGATAAGGTGGACTAGAAGGATGATAGTAAGGACATGACTAGGGTTATTACAAAATTATAGGGCAACTAGGAGATTGTTAAAAGGAAATTGGATGAGATGGTGGCTCTCAACAATGAAATAATGAGAATTTTTTTATTTTCTTCGCAAGCTATATAGGAAGAGATCAATAGAAGACATGTGGAGAGGAAGTGCGACTTGGATATGACATTAGATGATGTTTCAAAATGTATTGGATCCATGGTCAAGGCTACTCTAGAGTCCCTTGCTATCTCTTTGGGCAAAGGTTCAAACAAAATATTGTCTTTTTCTAAGAAGGTGAAAGTGATTCACTAGGATGGACAAGATGAAAAAAACCCCACTAGGTAGGCCATTGATTTGTGTCCTCTATGGGTGGTGTAGATTTTTTTAGTTTTCTTAGGTTTCTATTTTAGTTTTTTGTTGTTAATTATTTATGGTCGTTGACTATACACTAGTACATTCAGGTCAAAATTTTGATGGCAAATCGTCAGAATTCCGACACAATTTTGTCGCACTACCGACAAAAAAGCCATCGAAAACTTTGTGTCGGAAGTTCCGACTATCCTTGTGTGGTCATCACAATTCCGACATCACCTCCAACCTTTCTGATAGCTGCCATGGATGCTCATACCCCGAAAGAATACCGTCGCGATCTCGGCCTATCATTGGAATTCCGACTCCAAAGGGTAAAATTTCGATAGAGGAGTGCCATCAGATGCACAACATCCTTGTCGGAACTATCCTGGAGGCCATTGTAATTCAACGGTGAGAGATGATGTGGGTCAAACGGCTTTGCTGTCAGTGAATGAAAGCATTGAACAAGTTCTATTTTTAAAAATTACATTAAACATTTTAATTTATTTGATTTAGTGTTATTTGCAAAAAATGATTATCAATGATGTTTCCTTTCTCCAAGAATTGTTTAGGATCTTTCCATCAGATAATATGTAACATCAAATGACTAAATTTTTTCTTTACAAATTCTTATTTAATTTAAGTATTATCTGAGTGTGAATTAAAATTTATATCTGTACGGAAGTAGAACATACAAGTTGAAGAGTCATGTGCAAGCAAATTTCCTAAAATAAAGCAAGTAGGCATTATCTTGAATGACATGGAAACAAGCTCATCAGCTGCCTAGAAGAGAGCAATTGGAGAATGGCAGAGGAAAGTGTTTAAGGGTGATAAATAGATAGAGAGTATGCAATACAAAAAAACAATGTCTGGAGTGTCTGATGTGACGTCTCTAATTTATGTCTGGAGGGACTAACTGGTTTTGGAGTTCCTGCAAAACCTATTGGGCCATGCTTGGAGGAAATCAATGTGTTCATGCAAGGAGAACCTTTTTTCTATTATGAGAATGATGGTTTTGCACCAAAGGATATTTGGAAGTCAATGTCCAAAAATTTCTATAGTGTGGAACAAGAGTTGGCGGACTCGAAGTATAATTGTCAGCTTTTAGAAGACCAAGAGGTTATGTACACAATCTCCCAATAGAAGAGCGATTTCAAGAATTACCTCTCCCCCCCATGACTATTCAGGAAGCACTTCCTTAGACAAAGGACTATTGGCCTCCATGGGATCAAAGAAAAAAAATTAAAGCATAGACTCTAGATGATGTGGTGGTGTCCTTCGTGAAGAACTCTACACTATAATTGAAAATTCATGAGGGAAACTACAAGATAGTGAAGAGAAATACAATCTTGAAAAGTGGGAAGAATGGATCTTGGTTTGGGTGGGGCCAAGTCAGGTGGCTCCTCTAGAGGTTGACAAGATACACTAGTACATTCGGGTCAAAATTTTGACGGCTAATCGTCGTAATTTTGACACAATTTCGTTGCACTACAGACAAAAAAAGCTGTCGAAAACTTTGTGTCGAAAGTTCTGACTATCCTTGTGGTCGTCGCAATTCCGACATCACCTCCAACCTTTCCGATGGCCACCATGGATGCTCATACCCTGAAAGAATACTGTCGCGATCTCGGCCTATCGTCAGAATTCTGACTCCAAAGGATAAAATTCCGACAGAGGAGTGCTGTCGGATGCACAGCATCCTCGTCAGAACTCTCCTGGAGGCCATCATATGACGGCCTCTAGGAGAGTTCCGACGAGGATGCTGTGCATCCGACAACACTCCTCTATCAAAATTTTATCCTGTGGAGTCGGAATTCCGACGATAGGCCATTTTTTCAGAATTTTTTTTTTATAGAAAAAGATTGACATTGGTATCTCTCTTCTATCTCTCTTCTCTATCCTTCTCTACTATCTCTCTTCTCTCTCCCCTCTCTAGGTCTCTTTCTCCATCCCTCTCTTCTTCTCTCCCTCTCTACTTCTCTTTCTCTACCCTCTCCAGGTCATTATCTCTTCCTCCCACCCTCTCTCTCTCTCTCTCACCTCTATAGGTCTCACCTTCCATTCCTCCATCATTACCCATGTTGTCAAGTTGCAAGATATTTCCCAAAGTACTTGGTTGCTAGGGTTGATATACTTAAGTGTTGGAGTTGAAGTTAGATGAGACCTGCATGATTAAGCTATATTAAGTGATCAAGTCACCAAGATCTCAATTGTAAACATGACTAGGTTCTAGGGTTTTAGGGTATAACATAGGTCAAGATTGAAGTATGGTGGTCAAGAATTACCTTCCAATGACAAAAGACATCCAAATGATGAAGAATGAAGGTGATGAACTCATAGAAGTTTGGAGGAGATAATTTGACTAAGTTAAAATTTTGTTTAAGTCATGGTCATGATACTAGCTTGCTTATCAAGAGAAATTTGTGTGAATGAACCCTAGAAATGTGCCCATGCTAGAGAAGTAAGAATTCCAATAAAACCTAAGGCAATGCTAGTAAGGGGTCAAAATTAAAGAATTAGGGTACAAAAAACAAAATTTGGCTAAGCCGAGATGTTGCTCAAGGATGACCTAAATCATGGAGTGTAAATCAATCATGAAACATGAGAATGGATAGGTCTTGACCCAAGCAACGTAAGTCCCCCTTGTGATTCTAGTAGATATCACATCACAATCATTGAGTCTATCTGCAATATAAAGTCAAGACCTGACTATTGGAATCTTGGAGTCATCCCATTTGATCACATAGTTTAGCACTTGGGAGGATTTTGTTCAAGAGAGGATATAATACTTAGTATTTTATTTTGTGTTGCATAGTGCATAAAAAACACATCAACATAAACCATTGAAATGTTTGGTTAAAGCCTTTGAATCACAATCTCTATGAGAAGCTATCAAGAGTGCCTAGAATTTGGAAACTTTAGTATCCAAGAACATAATTCATAAGGCACCACTTTTAGAGCAACCAAAGAAGCCTATCAATGTAATATTTTATTTACCTTGGATATGTTTTATCCTAAGTGTGATATTCCACTATTAAAAAGCTTAATTAGGTAATATTTTTACTTAGGTAGAATAAGATAATGAGTTGCACATTCTCCTTCTTTGATTGTGATTCTACTTTTTCCTTGTCACAAATTTGGAAACCTGGATAAGCAATTTCTTTTTTTGGTTTTCTACCTCTTCATAATCCTCATGGATTTTGAATCTTGGAAGCTATATATTGTAGGTTTTTCCTCGATTAACATATCAAATGAAACTATTGTGAGCTTTCATATCTTAACATACCAAGGGCTTAAGTTTGGGGATGACAGGGGGATGACGAAGGGGGCGGGGTGGGATGCAAATATATATACAACTTAAAAAATTAATTATAAAAGGATGTGTATAGAATAAGTATAACAACTGTAAATAAAACTTTGCCACACTATGTAAATTTTACAATAAACATTAAAAATATGTCAATGATTGCAGAAAGAAGGTTTTGTAGAAAAGTGGCTAATAATTAAAGCCTGATGAAAGCATAAATCCATTATTGTACATTATGAAATCTCATCATGCAAACAAACTGTTATTTGATCTGAGACAATGAGTTAATTTTGCATATAGTGTATATGATAGAAAGAAAGCTAATACAAGTGCAATGCTTATGTTGTACAAAAACCCGTTGAAGAAATTTGATATCAGCTTTCTCTCTTTTCCATCATTCTCATCGAATTGTTCTACCCCATGAACAGGAAAAGAGCCCTTAATGCCTCCAACTTCAAGAGCCATGACATACAGACCAGTGTAGAGTATTATAGTTTGTCCACCTTCCACCTGCTTGCAAATCGTAGCTTTGTATGCACTTCCCATGTCACATGTCCGAGGCTTTAGTGAAGGAAATGTGCTTGTACTGTTAATAACACCCAACCCTACATATTTCATGAACATCATAATCTAAACAAGTTGGGAAGAATTTTTGTAAACTGTGGAAATAACGATATTGCAAGTTGAATTCCACTATCATTTTTGAGCATAAAACAATAGGTTCTATGTTATCACATTCTTTTATTTGTTCAGGGCTGATTAATTACAACAAAACCATAGGCTCTATATGATCCTAGTTTTCTATTGTACATAACAGATTGCTTATAGTTGTTTATTTTACTGATCCTTAGAGCTTAGTTTACATATTTGCATGCTAGCGAGAAAGGTTTAAACATGGGATGTCAGACGGCTATTCACTCAAATTATTGAAATTATTCATCTTATAAGTGAAATCCGGTGTTTGCTTTTGGATAGTTCTGTAATGATGTTAGTAAATTATTTGATTGCTTTGAAGGGTTCCTCTGGAGACAAGGAGTTCCATTGGTTTGTTCTCCAACTTTGCCTATTCATAACAATGTGCAAAAGTTATGTCTGTGCTTAGCACTGATACTGTTCTAATATTATATAACCTCATGCTTGTCACTCCCTTCTTTTGCATTCCTTTGATCACAAGGAGTGAGCGTTCTTCTATCTCTAGTCCCATAATGCCAAAGTGGAGGGCTAAAGCTTAATAATGCGAAGGGCTTTACATTCACTATCCATAATGAGTCCTCCACTTCCTGCAATACCTGGGTTGTCCTTTGGAGCAATGTCAAAATTGAATTTGAATCTGCCTTTCTGTTGTGGAACACATTTTCTATAGGCTTCTACCATGGATCCATTTATTAGGGGAGTTAATGATCTTAGGATTTGAATGTCTATCCTATGATTTGGACAGGATTTAAGACTTTTAACTATCGAATGCTTGGCAAGAGGTCAAGGCATTTTAGTTATAGTGTTTCTCAGGCTTCTTTGGAGAGAGTTTTACCTTACATGTTTGTGTGCTTTTGTTAAGATATCAGTGGTAGTAAGTAGCGTAGTATAAGAATTTGTAGGTCAATGAGGTTTCTTGAGATAAGAAAGAATTGACCTTGTAAGAACACACTAACATAGAAGGACAAGCAAATGTCTACATCTAATCTTTTCTATTAAAAAGGCATAATAGAAACTATCATTAAACTTGACTAAAAGATTGAATCAAACTAAAATGAATTAAAATGGAAAAGGTGGGGTAAGATAATAATTTGAAGATAACAATATGCATAGTTAAGGCTTTGACCATGTCAATGTTAAAAAAAAAATTCATAAAATTCATAATAATGTTTTCAACTAAAAAAACAACCACGAACCGTAATCGTCTTCAGTATGTCTCTGTATTTTGTTGACAATCAGACATAACAGACAAAGTCACAAAAGCAAAACCGAGCTTCTTCTATTTGCAAGGAACTTCACTATCTGCAACCATTCTTTATTTAAAGAACATTAAAAGGTAAGAATAATAACACACAGTACTAAAAATAAGTTTTTGAGTCTATTTTGAAGATGTCAACCAAATTGAGAAACATGTAAATTATAGATCACAAATTCAACATTTTTCTGAATGCTTACAGAGAACAAAAGCTGCAGCAAGGATTCCGCCATGTTTGGATTTATCCACAAGTTTGTTTCTTGAGTCCACATATTCCTCTAGCTGGTGTGCTTCACCTCGTTCAGATTTTTATCAATAAAACATTTTCATCAAGATAAAACCTGCAATCATGTTAGACAAGTATTGAAAGTATAATTCATAGAGCAACCATTTCAACTAGGTTTAGATAGCATATATTCATAACTATTTCGATTTTATGTGAACTACACAATATCTATAATGCATAATTGGAGTTAAACCATAATAGGGCTTGGATGAGAAACATGATAGGGCACCCAAAGCTGTCCACATGCTAAGCCCAAGAGCGGATATACAATCCCTCTTGGCCCCATGTGGCAGTCTGCCATCCATATGAGGTGGTGTGCTTAGTGGGTAAACTTGTACCTTCCCTCCCTATCCATGCTACCTTATCCACTCTTCTATGATTGAGACCCCTTTAATCACAATGGTAGAGGTTGATGGGGAAACCACAATAGGGTGTCCTAAGCATCCCTCCCTTCTAAGCCCAAGGGAATGATACACCTTTTCCACCCTTGGCCCACATGTGGCAGACACATCAGTCATCCACCATGGGGTAGTGTAATTAGAAGAGGACCTCGTCACAGTTTCCCCTCCTTGTATTCCCCTATTAACCCCCTCATGATTGATTGCAGCAATTTAAGAATTAGATATTCAATATTATTTCTCATATCCAATGTAGGGGAGGTTATGTATCAAGTATAATATTGCATTGCATATTATTATCTATGTCTATATGAGAATAATTAATCATAAGAGTACTATTATGCTGCATACCACAAATGGAGTAAGATTACTATTGCCTGCAGTAAACAATAATTTCATATCTGATCTGTTTGCCTGATTGCTGATATATATATTAGGAGTTGATCTTCTCTTATGAGTGTTGATGCTGATTGAACTACTTTCCTTGATGTAGATGTAATTATCCTTGATGTCAAGTCTGTTAATGCATGATAGCTTCGGTAAGATAAAACTTATTATAAGAAAGAATAGATAATCAACTTATTGATAAGAAAGAATAAGTGAGTCAACCTCAGCACTATGAAGTTTATTTCCATGACATGTTATGAATATATAAACATTTCCATTACCTTGCCTGAAGTCTGTACAATGTAAACTTTTATGAGCATCAATCTTGTCCAATCATGTTGCACAGTAGTGCTTTAAATACAAAATTTAATCTCAGAAATTAAGAAACAAAACATCAAAGTTTTAAAAAGTGCAGTGATTGTGTTACCTCAAATGTTTATAAAATCCCAGAGTTTGAGGGAATTCTTAACTTAATAGTAAAGATAACCTGTGAACATTGAAACCATAATATTTGTTAGTTACAAATTCAATTTTCTATCTTAAAACAAAATAAAATACCAAGAGATTTTCTAGCTGGAACAGAGTTTTCAAGCTCGAGTTGGAAGATTCGCAAAGATAATAATGTTGTGAAATCTTCAAACCATAGAAATCAATTTTACAAAGCACTCACAAAAAAATTAAAAAACTGAGCAACATAGATGAAAAGATCATAGCTGAAAGCTGGAACATGGGGACAAAGTATCTTTAAGAACACCATTAAAGTAGATGAGTACAATGCTTAACATGGGCAATCCTCCCACATGAATAGTCAGAATGTGCAGATGATTTAACTTTTAACTTTTCCATAGAAAGATACATTATTTTGTTTATATAACAGTAACCTAGATTTAACCCAAGTCATGGATTTATATTTTCCTCCATCTAACCTATTCTTTTTTTTTTTTCTCTAAATTGAAGAAAGTTGAGAAAAATTGAATATCAAAGACATAATAGTTGCCCAAGAAGACAAATAAAATCGTAGAACCAGTGGCTTTATGTAATAGATGAAAACACAAGAAAAGATGTGGATCCCAGTGATCTCAGCTATATTCCCTTATACTTAAATGAATGTCCATTCCCTATTCCAAAGGTTCCCATTTTGGCACAGGTGGGGAGGATGCTAGCAAAGGTTGTAAAATTTTTCAACAAGTCCACATTTTGCATATCCAACGACCATCACAGTCCATGAGACACATTTCTTGGAGGAATTTTGTCAAACAGTTCACGTACCCTGTCTCTGCATCCACATGTTGCATACATGTCTGCCCATTGAAATTTGAACATTAACAATGGTGGTAGAGTTTTGGAACTTTGGGAACAAACTAAGAATAAGTATAAGAATTGCAGATGAAACTTTGGCATACTAAGTGTTTAAACTAGTCAACATAAAAAAAATGGAAACGATTGCATTAACAATAAGAATGGTGGGTAGAGGTTTGGGGTCAATGGGTAGTGCCCCTTGTGGGGGGTTTGGGGTAGAGCCCCCATCAAGGTTAGGGGGCATCATGTGTTGTCCATACAAGCATTGCATGGAATTGAAATTGTCTTTGTCCTATTGGTCTAGAGATGTCATACATGGTCACACCATTCCATAACTCCAACAACTCGTCGATAAGAGGCTCAATATATACATTCATATCTTTAACTTGGTACTTGCCTAGTGGAATGAACAAAAACATTACATAATTATTATGACCATTTTACTGTAATATTTATAATTAAATGTAGATGACTATTAAATGATAAAATACCTGGAACAATCATTGCCAACATTATGTGCTCCCTCTTTATTGACATCCATGGAGGAATATTATTGTTGATAACAAAAATAGGCCACACTGAGTAAACAGATCTCAACTGTCCAAATGGATTGACACCGTCCGCTGCCAATGAAAGCCTGAGATTACAAGGTTCTTCTTTAAAGTGTGGCCACTTTTCCTCTATGTCCATAAATGCTGAACCATCCGCAGGCATTCGAATAAATGTCATCTTGACTTCTATTGCGTGCATGGTAATCCATAAATTGTGCCAAGCTAGTGCACCTGAATAATCATTGCATACGTGGAATAATGGGAATATAACAAAGAACCTTGCGAGGCACCTTTTTTTTGTTATTTGATCTATTCGATATCTACTGATATGACATTCAGGGCATTCTGTTCCAAATTCATGTTGTTTATGATATATAATATGATCATTGGGACAAGCATCTATTGTTTGATACTCCATTCCAATATCTTTCATAATGGCAGATAATTCTTGGTATGAGCGAGGTAGAATATTTGATGGTGGTAAGAAAAACTCACCTATCAATCTACAACAAAAAAAAAAGTTTGAGGTGTTAATATAAAGAATATTAATGGTACATGATTCACCATTTATTAACTGTAATGACATGTATGACACACCTTAACATACGTGAGATTTTTATGTTGGACAAACCATTCATAACCTTCAAGTTCACCAACAACAATATAGCAGAGAGAAGAGTTGTTTGGGAGCCTTTGTAAAGGGGCTCATATGCCTTCTCAAGAAGAGGTAAATCATGAATGTCAAGGTCATCCTGATCATCATGATCAGCTGTGCCAGTACTAAATGTGTTATGGATCAATGTATTTGTACCATCATCTTCAATTGTGTTTTCTGGTGCATGATCGTCATCTTCCATGGGATCATTATCTTCAACTTCGATATTCACACCTCCATGTTCCTCCACTTTAGAAACTATATTCTCAAGGTTTTGTTGATCCATACCATGTGCTCCGAGGTGCTCCACCTATATAAAATTGATATACATAAATAAACCATGATCATGATCTCATTATCAAGTGATTTCTTATGTATATAAATTGTTAAAACGATATAATGAACAACTTACCAGTGGATGATAATCATGTCCCCCTTCAATGTGACCATGCTACCTACAATGTTTCTTAGCTATTTTGATTAGAAGTCTTCTAGTCTTTAAGCCCTTATAAATTTTGCAGGGACAATAACATTTCCCGTCACCTTTTCTTTTCAAGTTAGACCATAATCTAGCAATTGCCTCCTTATTTTGTTCTTTGCTGATATTATCTAACATGGTCTTTCTTCACAGGCAAAAAAATTAGGCTATGGAAACTTCAGTGCAAAAGCTTCACAAAAATTGCAAATTGAACCAAAACCATTTAACTCTTCTTTTTCATCTTAAAACATTGAACTTAATAGAGAACATATTTAATGTAGCTGATTGTGTGAATTTCTGAGCATTGTGTCTACAAATTCTTACTAAACGTTTGCCTGTTGCAGACTTTCTAAGAGACATTTTTGAGTATTCTAAGCAAAGCATTTATTTTAACATACACTTATTCATCCACATTGCAGGGATAACAATACAAGGCTCACATATTGGTCTAAGAGGATGCCATGGTCTCACAAAGTAACCAAGAACCATATGAAATGATGGTCTTGAATCCACACACAACTAGGGAGGATCCATATGATTATGTATGACTTCCCCCTTGTTTGTTTAATGGGATTAGCCTCCAAGACATAGCCATCAATAATCACTAAGAATGTACAAGTGGATCGTAGCTACCCATACAACAAACACTTACCCCTATCCTTAAATTTTCCCAATGTTTGATTCCTTATATACACTCATCCAAGGTTATCTACGTCGATCTTGGTGAGGAATCACATCACAACAAAGAAGGCAACATTTAAAAATAGCAAGAGTTTCACTAAACTACCAAAGATCATAAATATTGAAAGAAAGAAAAAATAGTACCAATAATAAGTCAAATAAATGTGTTCAATTCCAATAGCAAATCAAACATAGCCACAATAACTACACAATAGAGAAAACTCACAATAGTGATTAAACTAATTCAAACAAGATAAAATAAAATTGTTGGCCCATGCAACAAAGATGAGAGATCATCAATAATTGAAGGAAACTTCACAATCCTTAAAAGTGCACATTACATAACTATACGACTAGAAATTATGGCTAAATAGAGTGAAGATTCATCATGACTCCAATAATAGTCCCTCATGTGTGCATTTGTGGAATGAACACAAAAACTCCCACATGGCATGGCCATTTACCTAATGGAGAAGACATGCCTAGGCTACATGCCCAAAAAACATGACTATATTAATAGTCCCTCATGCATGCATTTGTGGCTTGCACACTACAAATCCTAACATATCATGGCAATACACCTCATAGAGAAGACACACCTAGGGCCACATTGCACATAGCAACGTGCCTCACAAAGAAGACATGCATAGGGCACATGCCACATAGCAATGTGTCTTATGGAAAAATGTGCATGCATGTCACACACCAAAGCTATATGTATACATCATGAGGCACATTCATATGTTATCAAACACAACCTATTGTATCTAACATGAGTTCCTCTCTACATGTGTGCAAATCTTCCAACACTAATCGCCACTAAGAAGGAATAATATAAAATGCATCTTCAAATATTTGTGTGTGTGTGTGGAATTGTGTCTTTGAACCCAAATTGCTACCATCAACAACATGTAACCATCACCTACACTATATCAAAACATAAGTATGGTGTGACATCATATCTATTTGCATAATGTCAAAACACATGCAAACATGAAAATCATCATAGCATGACAAAAATCAATCTCCACATGTTGGAACAAAGATATAAATAAGATAATAGGGTAAGAGGAAACCCGTACCAAGAACCACATACCAACTATCGACAATGCCATCAAGATAAATGTAGGATAGGATACCACTATGATCCATCCAATTGTCCATTCTATGAGGAGAACTAGGGGATACTATCTTTGAAAGGTGTGGTCAATAGAGATAATCCCTACTAATGCCACAATATGTCACCATAGCTTCTTGAGTTTTCCATTCTTCTACTTAACACCACATTTATTGAGTTCCTTAACAGTGAGGTTGGTTCTCAATAGGATGCACAAACATGTAAACATACAAGCATGGTTTCATCATACTTGTACAACAATACAAATTCATTTTTCTAGTTAATTAATTAGTGTAAAAATAACTCCATTACATAACATAGGGCAATAATCACCATAAGTTTTCAAATAAACTGCCCAAACATCAATTGGAGTTACCCTTTCTAAGGTACAAACATAATTTATTTATAACTTCAAAATTAAAATAATCACAATACATCCAAATAAGTTCAATAGTGCATGGAAATAGACAACATGATCCATAATTAAACCCATAAATTACCCTAATTGGATATGCTAATAAAATGGTGTCTCAAATAATAGAGATTATGTTGGACCTATAATAGAGATCTGGACTTTGTTTCATCATACACAAGCATGGTTTCATCATACTTGTATCCAAATACACCATCCATAGATAGGTACTCAGTACCACAATCTCATGGGTACCCTTTTAGCTGAATTTACCCTATATTTAGGTGAATCTACCCTTGTATCATTCCTTGATCTAGTATGTCATTCCACCAATCAATAATTTTTCCAGATTCTTGGGAGAATACACTATCCCTTAGGTGAATATGCCATATCCTTAAATGAATCCTCTTGTCATCATCATGAGTCCTCTTTTTGTTAAGTCTTATCCCTTCATCTTTAGGAAAATCCACCTATCCTTATGTGAATCTACTTTCTCTAAGTCCTCTTTTTGTTCAAGAAGACACACTCAAGCCTTCATCACATTCCATAAAAAGAAAATCATTATTCCATATAATTGGAAGGAAATGATATATTGCAAAGATTACTATGAAGGTCTAAAATAGTAAAAGAGATGAGACTAATCTTTTATTTCTACTTACAATAATGAATTGGTTGAGATATACTCATAGACAAAGTGAATGGCATGTATGAGAACAACCTCAATAAAGGTAAAAAGGACAATAAATAGTAGTGATAGATGACAATGCATTGAATGTGTCAAGAAAAAGACAGTGGAAGCCATGGAGAAATCACTATCAAAATAAAGCCATTAAATAAAACTATGTTGGTGCAGCTTGAGAAGCACAATAGAACAATGAAAAAAGAACACTACTTGGTCCTTGAAAAGCATGTAGTCGTAATGATTGAAAACCACAATGACAACATAGAGGGCATGAATGTTTGGAGTATTTCCATTCTTAAGAATCTCATGATAGTCCATTATTAGGATAGGTGAAGTGCACTATGAAAGTGTATTAAAAAGCTAATATAGCCATAAGTGATAGTGCCAATGCTTTGAGTTCAAATCCTCATGAAATACAGTCATGTTTATCTCAATGTCGGCCCTGAGACCCAAATTTCAAACAAAAAATTGCATCTATAAACTAGATTGGGATTTTTATTGTTGATAATGCAACATTCTCAGTTAAGTTAAGTTATCCATATTATTTGATGTTACCAAATTTGTCCCTTCAACTTTGAAGATCCAATGTATACATGGTTTGTGGTCTCAACATATTGTGATAAACAAACAAGAGGAGGTATCATCCAGACACAAAATTTCTAGGCATTTCTCAAATGCATGTGAATTTTCTATTGAAGAAATAATAGTTTGTCTTGATCCAGTTTTGAATCCCCAATTGTGCTCATTCAAATATTCTAGGGCTCTTTCACCACCTATACCAAATGCTATTATCAAGACTTACCCCCTTCACAATTTTTCTAGGATTACTAAATAGTCACACATTTCAAGATGGGGTATAGTCTTTGATTTTAGTGTGATGGATTTATTTTTTCCTTGGTTGGTTGTTTTCCACCCTCATCTTTGTAAAACTGTCCTAAGGGTGTGGAGAGCTTCATTTCCAATATATCTATGTCATCAATGGTATACATTTCCTAAAAATCTCTTTTTTGGGTTGACTATTCATTCTTGCTCCCTTTCCTTTCCTATTGCTACTGTCAATTTGAAACGTTGGAGCTCATTCTCCCCTTTGGTGGAGGTATATCATTTGAAGCAACCATTGTTGGAAGGTAAGCTAAACATTATGATAGGGGAAGTCCTTTACTAGGTTTGTTCAGTAATGGCTAAGGAGATTGGAGATCAAGTGTTGGCAGAGCTAGAGACGTCCCTTTTCCAACACTCTTCATCCACCATTTGACAAACACCTCTTTCTATAATGAAGAGCCCAATTATGAGGACTAAATGGAAAGTTGGAGCACCACCTAAGAGAAAGAAAACCCTTGAAGATATAAAAAATGGTCTTCAAACTACATTCAATGACAAAATGCAATCTTAGAGAATTTTCTGCTCTCATAAGTATCCATGAAAATAATATCCTGGAACATTAGGGACTTAAATGCCCCTAACAAGAGTCAACTTATTATATCTCAAATTGAGTCTGGTGGGCCTGACATTATTCTCCTATAAGAAACAAAAAATTTAGAGCTAGAAAAGGAACACCCATTCACTAAATGAAATCATTGGAGCTTTTAGACATTTAGCTATTCTATGGAATCAGAAAAGAGTTCAAATTACTGAAGTTTCCTCTTCAACAAATTGGATTCATGTTCTTGTATCTCTCTTTTTTATTAATTTTGAACTATCTAACATTGATGCTCCCAATTCTATAGTGGGGGGAAAATATCATGGGATGTTATTTTAGTTATATTAGCACTTCACAATAACGAAGGTGTTGACCCTTGTCATAAGATTTTGTCATTGGTGTCAGAAAGGTAGTCTGCATTTGGCATTGGATGCTTTTCAAGTATCCATGTGGTATTTGACTTGATACATGACTAGAGTGTGTTTGGTCTATACATGATGATGACTTGATACATGACTATAGCATGTTTGGTCTCAATATGATAGTGCATTTGATTGTTTTTGGTGGGTTTTAGTGATCATGTGGAAATATGAACAGGATTCACATTACAGTGACATCAATGAACAATCATCTCTTAGCATGTATCTTCATTGACTTTGGTTGCTATAGAAAAATATAGTGATCATATGCAAATACAATTACATGGTTTGAAAAAGGATACATTACCATATGATATAGGCTAACAAAGATAAAATTTAATATGTATTTGGAAAAGGGTCTTATTAGTAAGACTCATCATTCATATGTTTACTCTAGTCTATGTTTATATTGCATAGAATATCAAATTTGGTGATACTATTTGAATATGTGAGCATATGTTATATGGTTTTGATCATTGGCTAAGAGAATTGTTGCCTAGTAGTTTTCTAATGGCATTGAATATAGTGTCTAAAAGACTTTGGGCTTGAAACACTTTCTAAAGGCATTAAAAGAATGGGTCACTTTATGTCACTAGAAAATGGGAATATATTATACTTAACTTTTTTTTTATCATCCCATCGAAATTCATTTACAATATCTCGAGCTCTGGCTATGACACACATGATAGTTAGGGTTCTTGCTTCTTGGATGAGGAAGAAATTTGGACATTCCATGATAGTTTGGTAAGGAAGTCGATGACTCATTGAATAGTGAATGAAAGGCATTGGTTTTAGTTACAATGGATATTTATGTGTATCTTTTCATTATTCTCATTTTGTTTCGAGGTTTGAAAAGTAAAAGTTTGTTACCCTATTTCCCATTGATTGTTATATTTTCAACTATGTAACTGGTAGCCCATGTCTGATAAATATACAAACTGGTATGTATATTTATTGTATGATTAAGGATTGTTTTTGTAAAAATCCTCGTTACTATCGTGTCTAAATATTGTTAAGCATTTGGTTCAAAAACATTTTATTAACTCATTTTGAGCTTTGCATGTGTAGTGTCTATTGGGTCAAGGGTTTCATGATCCATAACTGTTGTATTTTGTTAATAAAGTTTCTCTACAATGTTTTCCAACATCCTCCTTGCATGTTCCAAAATAGGAGCTTTGGAACAAGGTATGGACATCCATCAAAGCATAATCAAAGGGGGTTTTTTGTCAGAAATTAGTTGCAAATGCTCCAATAACAAAAATCGCAAAATGGGGTAGCATACACACGACATGTGATTAATTCGCAAAATGAATTAATTTGCAAAAAAAAGCCAGTCTCAATATGATTGCGGAAAAAAATTAGTTGCCCTTACCTTGCTTGTGCAAAGATCGCTTCGGTGAGGGGGGGGGGGGGCAGGGAGGCAAGACGGTTGCCGCTTGCTTCGAATTGCTTTCAAAATGAAAATGCATTGTGTTTTTTTTTTTTAATAAAATGCCCGATGTCATCGGAATTCCGACGAACACAGGCATTTTTAAAAAAAAAAAATCAAATTTTCACACAATGCTCCTTGTCTGTCGGAAACCTCCGTCAGAATTTGACCCCAAATGTATTAGTGATAGAAATCATATTAGGATTTGAAAAATATCACACTCGTGGAACTTCATGTGTGAGTGATCAATTGCAGTGTTTGGGTAATGCATTCCAAATAGATACAGTTGCATGCCATCAGGATAAAAGTCTTTAATCAAGACATTACCCATTTGGAATGCAACTGTATCTATTTGGAATGCATTACCCAAACACCACAACCGATCACTCGCACACGAAGTTCCAGGAGTGTGATCTTTTTCAAATCTTAATATGATTTCTATCTCGTCAACCTCTAGAGGAGCCACCTGACTTGGCCCCACCCAAACCAAGATCCATTCTTCCCACTTTTCAAGATTGTATTTCTCTTCACTATCTTGCAGTTTCCCTCGTGAATTTTCAATTATAGTGCAGAGTTCTTCACGAAGGACACCACCACATCATCTAGAGTCTATGCTTCAATATTTTTCTTTGATCCCATGGAGGCCAATAGTCCTTTGTCTGAGGAAGTGCTTCCTGAATAGTCATGTGGGGGAGAGGTAATGCTTGAAATTGCCCTTCTATTGAGAGATTGTGTACATAACCTCTTGGTCTTCTGAAAGCTGAAAATTACTTCAAGTCTGCCAACTCTGGTTCCACACTATAGAAATTTTTGGATATTGACTTCCAAATATCCCTCGGTGCAAAAGTATCATTCTCATAATAGAAAAAAGGTGCTCCTTGCATGAACACATTGATTTCCTCCAAGCGTGGCCCAATAGGTTTTGCAGGAACTCCAAAACCAGTTAGTCCCTCCAGACATAAATTAGAGATGTCACATTAGACACTCCAGACATTGTTTGTTTGTATTGCATACTATCTATCTATTTATCACCCTTAAACACTTTCCTCTGCCATTCTCCAATTGCCCTCTTCTAGGCAACTGATGAGCTTGTTTCCATGTCATTCAAGATAATGCCTGCTTGCTTTCTTTTAGGAAATTTACTTGCACATGACTCTTCAACTTGTATGTTCTGCTTCCGTACAGATATAAATTTTAATTCATGCTCATATAATAATTAAATTAAATAAGCATTTGTAATGAAAAGATTTAGTCATTCGATGTTACATATTCTTGGAGAAAGGAAACATCATTGATAATCAGTTTTTGCAAATAACACTGAATCAAATAAATTAAAAATGTTTCATTAATTTTTAAAAGTAGAACTCGTTCAATGCTTTCATGCATTGATGGCAAAGTCGTCTAACCCACACCATTATGCATAATAGAACAAATCAATATAATAGGCTATTATAAAGAATATATACAAAAATATGAAAGAATATTAAATTACCATTACAAACCCATAAACCATTAAATAGTGAAAATAGATATAAATTTGTAAATGTCTCCCTATAAACACCACAACCATAATTAAAACAAAAAAAATTCTTACCCGCAAAAACTTAGCTGGTGAGTTACAATTCTACAACATCTCTCAGATGATCAAACCATTTCTTAATTTTGTTCTTCTGGTTAGTCAATGGATTTAGTTGCATGTTCAATTTTTCTATTTGAAGCCTTCTATTTCCCTATATTTGAGACATAATAAAATTCTTGTGAGTAGGAAATTGATTCAGGAGTTACGTGTGAAGAATTTGGCAAAGTAAATGATGACAATCAAACTCAAATTTTATCTATCTTGATTAAATAATTTTATCGTGATGGCATTAAATTAAAGTTCTTTCTCTATTTTTTGGTGATCTCTAGAGTAGAGGTTGCTTTGCATCGACCTGGGATACATTTAACTTGTGTTGTATCTGCGGAAATATGTATCCTAGGACGATGCAATGTAACCTCTGCTCCACCAATACCAGATAGAAGAGAAAGTACTTTAATTTAAAGCCATCATGATAAAATGCTTTCAAGACATATATTAGGTATAAAAGGAAGCCTACCCTGTCATTTGAAGGGGTTTACCTACAATTCAAGTGATCTCTTAATTATAAAATCAATTCAATTCCAAGTGAACATGCAATCAAGCATTCATCAAGAATTGAAGGAGAAATCAAGTTAATAAAGATATTTAATAAAGATATCATCTTTTAAATTAAGAAATGGGCAGGAGATTAAGAATACAAACCTTCCATATTGCACACTTCAAGGTATATTAAAATCAGTTTAAAGTGTATTCATTCAGGGACCTTTCATAAAATATTCTCAACTTACATATCATAAAAGGATCTTAAAATATTCATTGTTTATAATGATCAGAATTTGGTTGTTCCATACACCTTCGTTTACTATTTTAAAAATATCATCAACCAAAATATTGTGCAATAGTATTATGGAGTGCATTTCATCTATTTTATGTCTAAATATTTCATCATACCACTTTATTTTCAAAGGTGATTGATCGATTGCGGTGTTTGGGTAATGCATTCCAAATAGATCCAGTTGCATACCATTTATTTGTCTTGATTAAAGACTTTTATCCTGATGGCATTAAATTAAAGTTCTTTCTCTATTTTTTGGTGATCTCTGGAGCAAAGGTTGCTTTGCATCGACCTGGGATACATTTAACTTGTGTTGTATCTGCAGAAATATGTATCCTAGGATGATACAATGCAACCTCTGCTCCACCAATACTAGATAGAAGAGAAAGTACTTTAATTTAAAACCATCAGGATAAAATGCTTTCAAGACATATATAAGGTATAAAAGGAAGCCTACCCTATCATTTGAAGGGGTCTACCTACAATTCAAGTGATCTCTTAGTTATAAAATCAATTCAATTCCAAGTGAATAGGCAATCAAGCATTGAAGGAGAATTCAAGTTGGTGCAGGTGCATTTGGAAGACAAAAGGACTCAATGAAGCCATTAAAGACTTTTGAAGGTCTTAGGAGTGAAGAGCCAATCAATTATGATGTCTTAAGGGGGCAACCTTAAACAACACACACTAAGCTTTGACTTCTTAGGTGTGTTGTGGGCCCATTCCTTCCCTTGATGTCCCTTCCCATCTATTTCTATTAAAAAGACAATCACCATTAGCATTTGAATTCAAACAGTATTCTCGCATTTGACTGCATAGAATAAAGTAAATGGCATAAGAAACTCTCATCTACCTCGTAGATGTCATAGAATACCTCTTCGAGGAGATATTCTCATGTCCTTTCCTGCTTTATGCTGTCGATGAAATACATAAGTGTCCTCACAATGCAGTCAATGCAACAAATAGATTTCCATTTCGATCAGTTTTATTTGCCAACGTACTCTCTACCTGTGCCAAAATGGGAGCTTTGGAACAAAGTATGGGCTTCCATCAAAGTAGAAGGTAAGGGAAATTAATATCAGATGCTTATTGTTGGAAATGTTCTGTTTGACATGTTTGGAAAATGTGGAAGTATAGACATGAAAGCGCATGAACTGTTTAGTGAGATGTATCAAAGAAACGCGATCTAATGGATTGCTATGATTGCAGGATATGCACAAGATGTGTTTGAAATGGATTTAGAAACTTCCAACCAAATGTGACTAGTGAGTATAGATGTTGAAGTGCAATTGCCCAGGTACACATGCATGCAAAATATGTAAGCTTAGGTAAGGCACATGAACTATTTGACATAATGCCTCAAAGATCACCCAATATCCAATGATGGTTGGGAGAAAGAAAACATCAATTTTTTGATAATCTTAAATATTTCTTTATTCATCACTATAAATCTATTATGAATTTAGTCTCAATATTGCAGAAATTTATTCTATTATGAATGCAATATTTAGGGATGTAATCTTTATATTTTGTTTTTAATTAGGAAAAGGTCCTGCTAGAATCCCCAACTAATTAATCTAGAGAAAGATAACACTAAAGAAATAAATTCAATCCTCACCATTATGGTCTTGAAGGCTTTTAAGACACTTGGATTCCTATTTTGGCTCGCTTTTCCTTGACCCTATGTTAAGATAGTAAACTAGTTTGAGAGAATCTATTGGGTGGGAAATTGTGTATGGTTGCAATTATTTTCATGCATGGAAAGTGATTTAAAGTTTGGACCAATAGAGGATAAGTATTTCTTGAAACTTCAAGGACATGCATAGAGCACCGCATGGATGTTTCTCCATTATTGAACTGTTTGAATATGTAAGTAAATTATTTTTGGTTGATGACATAGTAAGTGTGGTATTTGTCTTTTCGATATGTTGTGGATAATATTAATCAAATATGGAATTTTTTTGATTCTATATACACTATGTTTTGGATTGAATTTAGGTAAGCAAAGAGGTAATGGAAGAATAAAAGAGGTACACAAAGGAAGAAGAGTGAAATAGGTGGTTTGGGATGGAGGTTACAAGTATATATGATAATTTGTATGGATAATTTGTTGTCTATAAAGAGGCAAATAAGCTATCACAACTTCAACATGAATGAATGCCTCATCTACAGAAGCAAAAGGTACCTCTAATGGTTTCAAAATTTGTCAAAATAGTTATGATATACCAAATAATCAAGTGGAATATCCTTTAGGTAACTAATATTATCTTCAAACTATTTATTTTGATTTTCATCATATCCTTTCCATGTGCATTTCCCTTGGTTTTAGTCCCATTTTTTCTTTATTTTAGTCAAAACAAAATTTAAAGATGCCTCTACTTGTCTCACCACTCATTAATTGTTTGGGATTTTCATTCCATTCACCAAGGTTGGCATCTATTCTAAGACTTTGTGTCATGGCCAAGCTAAATGATTTTCCTCTAGTTTCTCTCCAATCTAGTCACCTAGTAGCATGTGAAATCTATCTCTTCCTAATTATTATTCTCTCCATCTTGTTAATGACCATTTCATTAATGAATCCTTCCTCATAATTTTGGATAAGTGAGACAATGTTAGCTCAAGGAATCTTTTCAATCCTCTTTCAAGATTCTTTCCCAAGTAATAATCTTGCATATTTGAAAATAAATTACGCTTCTATTTTTCCAAGCTACTCTTCCTTATAATGTTTAGATTTATTCTAAAGTGCTCATTGTGACTCATGTTTACTACTCTTCCTATTAGTTTCATTCCAATATCTCCTACAAAAATATGGAATGATTACATTTATATTTTATTTGTCTCCTAAATATCCACAAAATTTGGAACAATAATACAATTTTTTAATAATCTTTAATTGTAAAAGAAAGGATTAAAATGGAACTAAACACTCTAAATAAATTAATCAGGGTTAAAGGGATAAACTAGGATCAATTCATGAAGGCAAGATCTGTTATCTCAAAATTAATAGATTCATGCAAGAAAAGAAATATTAAATCTAGAGATAAAATTCTTGAAAAATTTAGCTAGCTAAAAGCGAAAGAATGTTGTCAAGCTCTCATTTTCGCACAGACTGGCAAAGGTTGTAGAGGAGAAATCACTATTGAACTTACCCCTATCTCATATAACCCTATGTTGGCTAGGCCCCACAATAATTAGAAGATCCTAATTACTACTGTCCTAAACCTTGCATTGACCGTCACAATTTCACAGTGAATTGAGTTAATTAGTCCATTAGTGAGATTGGGAAAGAGTTTGGTATTGAGTTAGGTGTTGGTGGAAGGTTTAAGGAGTTACACTATCATCATAATTAATGTTAGAGAGTGTTGTGTGAAGAAGAATGGCCATGAAAGGAGTGACTGTCCTAAGTGCTTGAGATTGTCACAAAAAGTGAGTGTTGCAGCAGTGAATCTTCCTTTGACCTTTGTGTGTTTGGGAGGGTAAAGACCCATGGTGGTATATGTTGAGTGGTTGGGAGGGTAAAGACCCACATATCAACTATCTACTTTGACATCCTAGCATGGTGTTCACATACTCTAAAACCTTGTGGGCACTCTCTGTCTAATACTAACATATACATAACATGTGCCTCTCATGTAACCCTATGTTGGCTAGGCCCCACCATAATTAGAAGATCCTAATTACTAAAAACACTAGATTCTCCCCTAAAAGGTTGTTGACTCATAGAAGGTCTAGCCTGATAGCCCTATAGTCTCTCATACCTAAAATATCCTTGTGTCTATGATGGTCAAATGTGACTACCCTATGGCCCCTACTATGCTCTAGTAGACCTTTGTCCCTAGTATTGATACTATTGGGTTTTTCTTTGTAAATCATATAGTAAGTCTAAATTATCCTTCGAAGGATGGGGAGGCCTATGGACACTTTAGTCCCTTAATCAAGGTTACAAACTTCTCTCATGCCTCTTGTGTCCTCCCATGTACCTCCTTTTCCATAAGAGACTTTTCCATAGCAACCCTAAAGTCATTTGGATTGGCCATGTGTAGGAAAACTAAAATTTTGGGCTTTCCACCCCTAATGAAATAATTGACAAGTAACTTGTCTTGAATGTAATCTACAAACTACAAGAACTCCAAAAACCAACTCTCATGTTCAGCCACTATGAAACCTTATTATGTAAATTGTGAAACTCATCTATGCATCTCTGTCAAAAATATTTTGAAATAGAACACACTTTGAAGCACTCCAAAAAGGTATCTGGAGAGGGTTTCCAATGTGAGTTGGTGCATTTTATCCTCCCAGTACCACAAGGTGGAAGCAAGTCCTCCCAAAAATTGCATTGAAAATTATGCCTTTAGGTTGCTCACATATAGATGCAACCCAAGGCATAAGTCCAAGCTGATTAGTAAACAAGACTTATCCTCAAACCCATTTGTGGATCTTAAACATGTAGAGGATTGGAGATGAAGCAACTCTCGAATATGATCCTTTGGCTCATGATATGTGCTTGCTATAGTCTATACCTCTTGTATTTATGCATGATGAGGCTAGGTAATGTGTATTGATCAATATTCTATCTCCTCTATATGTATTTCCCAAATTCAAGGCGAACTCCCAATAAGCTCCCAAGATGCAAGTATATGCTCCTCTACTACAAGTGGATCCTCATGGCTTGTAAGATTTGAGGTCCATACTTGGGCTACTCATCTTGGCGAAAACTCTCAAAGTGATATGACCCTTCCTTCCATTTCCTACACCCTATTTTCTAACCCACACCTCATAACCTTTACCTCACTTCCTATCATTATTACCTTCCATCTACCTTTCATATCCCCTATCTTAACCTCCTCCACTTTCTACATCATATCCTACACCTTAACCTCATACACACTTACTTTTACTTCACCTACCTAGCCCCATTCCATCCTTCACATCCTTTTATCTCCCCCCATCCACTTTCCTACCTTCCAAACCCCTAACATATTGTAACTTACTCTTTTACCATTACATCCTTCATAACTTACCTCCCTATCTTATCCTAACCCACACCTCATAACCTTATACCTCTTAGCTTCCATTTTATACCACCTTCCGAATGGTACACTTATGCTCCCCTCCAAAACACCGAGAAAAAATAGCACTCGATCACTACACATTGCTCTCACGGTTCTGCAGCAGGGATTTTCTATCACTACCATATATACCAGCATCCATAATTAGGATATATTTTACATAATGGCACTCGATCATGCAGATTTAGGTCATCCATCTCCTTAATTAGGATATATTTTAAATATGGAAAGTAGTGTTAATATGTTTCAGGCTAACTATATTGTTCATTATTTAAAATGCATTGTTTAAATAATACATGATTGTAGGATTGTTCAACGGTTTAGGTCTTGTAAGAAATTCTTCTTTTAAATCGATCATATCATATTACAGAAACCTCTCACCATCTCTGCTATTGCCAATTAATCTGATAAATATATAATAAAATTTGAATCTAAATATTTGAATATGTATAACAATGAATTTGTTGATTATACCCTACCTTTTTCCTGCAGCGATTAAACCATTCCTACATCCTACAGTGATTAAACCCATAGGGAACTATGCCCACCTCCCTCCTTCATGTTCATCAGGGGACAGCCCCTACCTGCATGTTCCCTATTGTGAACCCCATTGTGATCCCCTAATATGAAACCAACTGGAAACGAAAGTGATTAAAAGTCACCTGTGATTCCATGGAGAATCTCACCACTGGTTCATTGTAGAGCTTAGGTCTCATCATAAAACGCTTTTTATTCTTTCTACAATAAAACCCTCCAAACTTAGTGAGTTCAAAGAGGAATCCAAGTACGCTATCTTCATTTTTAGCAAAGTAGTTGAGGTAGCCTAATACTTGATTTTTTCTGTCTACATATTTTCTTCTTAAGGAAAAAGGTATTTTGGGAACACTAATGCTTTTGGTGGGCTCATATTAGTAGATTTGATTTAGGTTGCAAGTAAGAAATCCTTTTATATAATTCCTAAGTCTCTAAATGCACTTGTTTTCTCTTTCAATAGGTGGTTTATTATAGGCATCAAGGAATCAATACAACAAAAGGTTTTTGTTTTCAAGCACTTCTTTAGATTGTATCAAAATGATTATGGTAAATATTTTTAGTTGATAAACGACGAGTTTTTTTTTTGAGTTATTTCAGAATTATGTGGAAATTTGATTTTTTGTTGAAATTGATTTGATTGGTTCATAATAATTGACAGATATAGTAATTTTTGTGCAAAACCTTTCATATGCATGAATTTTTTTGATATTTTAGAAGTGTAAAAGGTCTTAAATGAGTAGGACAATAGAATGCCACCTATAAGATAGCCCATAAGAGTTGGTAGCATATATAGACAATGCCATGAATAATAATTTTAGTATGGATCTTCTCTACTTTAGTCTGTTTATGGATGATTATAGGAGTCACTTTGAATTAAGATGAATAAGATTACTTCTCAATTCTTAGGAAGGAGTTTCAAACATGTGAAAATTTCGATGAGAGACATGAAGATCATTTTTATTGAAAGGAATCTAGGTAAAAGTAGCAAATTCTTGTTTTATCCTAAGAGAATATATATGCTAATATTTGAAATGTTACATCTAACAATTTTATAAGGAAACAACATATATGCAAAAAAAATCAACACACAAAAGGTCACATAACACATTAGATACCTTAGAAAAATCCTTTCAAACAAAAACTTAGCAACAAAGGATCACTCAATGTATTGTCACAATTATCATCATCACAATACATTCATAGAGCATTTGCTCCTCTATCTTAATTACCAACCATTTCTTGAGAAATTTTGGTTGAATAATTGTTGCAAAATATAATTTTTTCACATCTTTATCCCAAACATCCACCAAATAGATCAAGCCTAAAACTAGAAATCAGAAATGATTTTCAAAACCATGAGAAAATAACATGGTCCAAAAGTAGCAATCAAATATAGATAGGGAGAGCTCAAACCATTGTCTGTAGTTGGTGCTGGTGCTGGGGAGTCGACCTCTCAATTGGCTGGAGTTGAAGCAGTGACATCAGCATCGAGGGGTAGGGAGGTAGGGCCCTGAAGCATCCTTCTTCAATTATTGTATAGAAAGTGGCCAGCCCTGTGATCATTCCGAACCGAGTTTGATAAGTCCCAAGCATGGGTCAAAAAAGGAGGATCACCGTGGTATTTGACCCTACTATTAGAAGGGTGTCTAGCATTGCTTTTCCCATCAAACCTACAGTCCTCGGGCCGCATTGCACTGCCCATGCTTAGGGATTTTGGTCGGCCAAATCGCTGTTTCCCATGATCAACCAGCGAAGGGACGCTTACGTGAATAGTTGTGGTTGAAGCCAGCGAAGATGGATAGAGATTTGATAGTGAGTGTCCGCCTCCACTTCCACCGAATCATACTCCATCACCACTTCCAGCCTGAGTTGCAGAACCAGCTGGTTTCACACCAATGATCTTCCCTGCCATGATTAAACCCATAGGTTTGCTACAGAGGTGGGATGAATGAGAGGTGGGATTTTGTAAAGAGGCGGGATTTATGAAACGACTTGGTCTTTTCTTCTTTTTTTAAGTAATGCACGCGTTTGTCAGAATTTTGACGAACACGGGCACTTTTTCTAAAAAAACCCAAATGTCATTGCCAATTCCTTCTCCGTCGAAACCAAATGTTGCATTATCATTGGAATTCTGACAAAATCAGGCATTTTTTCAAAAAAGAATCAAGTTTGATCACAATATACCTTCTCAGTCGGAATTTTAGGCTAAATGTATTAGTGCTAGTTATGGTTCCTTTTTGTCAAATGGTCTATTTGATGGGTTCTCTCACTCCTTGTGAGACCTCTAGTTTTAGCATTATGGCTGTTATGAAAAGGTTCGAGGCTCTCCCATTATATCTAATTAGAACTGAATAAAAATAAAATAAATGAATCACACCAAGGATTTTAATGTTGATGGAACTCATTGTGGCAAGAACGTCTTTAAAGGTCAATTTGATTTCTTCTATTTCCTTATCTCAACTCAACAAGTTCCTTCTTGGTGGAATAATTTTGGAAGACTCAAAATAAGGATCATTGAAATCAAAATTTAAGAATATTTATTATTTTATCTACTAATTGTGAATATTTGGAGTTATCAAATGATTAATTTGGATATCCTAGGGTTTGTAGAAAGGATTAAATACTATAGAGAATATATGAAGAGAATAGTTGTTTTAGAGTCTTTGAAATAATAACTAAACTTTATATTGTGGCTATGTAAAAGAGAAGCAAATGAGATTTTCCAAGAGAGAAGTATAGTGTTGCAAATTTCATACCCTTGCAATTCAAACCATATTTTGTGTACAATTTGTTGTCCATTTATTTAACATTTTTGTAGGATCATTTCATCCATTTCATTAGATTTCTTCATTTTTAGGGTTCTCAAGTCCTTTCGAGTGGTCATTTTTTCATGTCAGCTTTGTGTTTTTCCTATGCTTCTCGTCTCTCATCATTTTTCAACATACATTATCTAGGCACCAACACTTCTCATGGATTCCTACATGCCACACTAGTGTCTTAAAATAATTTGTCATTTAAAGGCTACTTTCAAGCGTTTTTCCGCTTGTCATCTTTCTAATTTAGTGAAAATGACTCAAAATGATTTCAAATAGCTTATCAAACCCTTTCTTTTCCCTCTTATAATTTCTAAAGCCTAACTTTTATTTTGGTAACTCGCTCTCTCTCTCTCTCTCATAAATTTTTGTGATTCTCTTACATTCTTCTTTAAAGCTCTTTCTTTTTTTGGGCTTCCTCAATCCTCTACAAGTGATATGGTACTTATATCTCATTACTATTACAAATTTCTTTTTCTATTCTCTTATGCATCTTAGGATTACCCCATCTCTTCTTCTTCATTTAATCATTTTTATTATATCTAGATGCATTTAGAATAAGGAAAAAACATTATTTCAAGTATCTATCAATGGACGTTGAAGGACCCAAATAGGTTTTTTAATGAGGCAAGCTCCTAAATAGCTCTCAAAAAATTTCTGTTCCTCTTATGTGTAGGTATTTTAAGGGAATTCAACTACATAGAGGTTTGCAAGTTCTTGTTTATTTCTCATGTCTTTTATTATATCATTTAAAATCTTTTTATTTAGTTTATTTATCTATATTTTGTATTATCTAGTATTTGGTAGCATGTTTATTTTTTGTTCATCTTACAAGTTAGCTAAATGATACAATTGATTCCTCACATTTTTAGGTGCTTTTTGGTATTCTATTTGTATGGATGAAAACACTATGCATAGACAACGATTCTATGTATGAACACCCATCCAATGCATTGATGTCCTTAGTAGTGACTTAAAATGTTTTTAATCCTGGGTGTTTCGTTAGTGATATTTGTTTCTCTATAAGTAGCTATTTTCACTAGTCTACAACTAGTAACCATTTTATTAAGTTATTATTATTTTTTTTATTAAAAGTTAAATTGGTTTATGCTAGTGTACAGGGTAAGGTTAACTCTCAAGGAAGATTTCTTGCATAGAATTTAACTTTTTCATTCACTATAAGAAGCAATACTATAGTCATGAAAATCCTTTGGAGGAGATATAAATAATGTTTCAATCCATGATTGTGAGCTTAAGCTAAGAGTTTTCAAGAATTTGGTACAATCAAGGGTAGATCTAACTCAAGTCGGGAGCCTAACATCGGTGTAAATTGTTTAGGTCTTAGAGTTTTCACATGCTAAGAAAAATGGCCAAATACTATTTCCTACTACAAAAATAATCACGTTGGTAATTTTATGATCATCAATAGTTTTGAGATATTCTACGTGATTCAATGAAGAGGGGTAATTTTTCCCCTTAATGTCCCAAATACAAGTTTTTGTTAGATGACAAGATATGGGAGTAGGGTAAATGTCTAAAAAATATGAAATGAAAACCAAGGAAGGTCCTAGGAGTTGACTAAGAGTTTCCATCAAGGATGATAAACTAAGAGAGGTTTCTCATGCTATGTTAGTTATGTGTTGAATCATGAAAGCATTATTCAACTCCCATGTGCACATATAAAATTTAAACACTCATAGCTTTAAGGATGCACTTAAATTATAGAATGATCACTAGTAGTCAAATATGCTAGGATAATTGTATGATAAAATATGACACATTTTTAGTTTACTTTTAGATTTTTGATACAAATATAAATGTTTTTTCTACAATGTGTTTATGTCCACTAATATAATTATTTGATTAGTTTACTCCAATACATGCAAATTGATATATTTTTATATATGACTGTAACACCAAATTATGGACATTCGTGCATAGTTAGCTTGGGATCAATATGTAAAAGAGAGCAAGTTGGTTACATATTTTATTTTATTGCATTTAGATGAAAAAATATTGTGGTTGTGAGGAGAATTTCACAACTATTGACATAACTTGGATTGGGTAACCATGTTGGATACGTGTCTAATAAAATTGAATTATGGACTAGGATAGGATTAATGATTAATGTTATTAGACTTTCACAATCCATTAGGAAACCATTATTATTTTTGGATTTGATTATGTAATTTTTTTGTATCAATATTAGATCACACTATATGATCCATCATCAGGATGCTAGAAAGCTCAAGGATATGAAAAACAATAGATAATGATGTCAGGATTAATGATCAAGATAAAATAGATAAAATAATTAGACTAATTATGCGTGAACATAAAGATTTGGATAAGAAATGAATGTAGGGATATGTACAAGAACTTTGTTAATTATGTGTGCTAATCATACAAAAAATACATAAATACTTATATAACTATATCAAGGCTCAACCCCAAACTACACATAAAACAATATCAGAAAATGTATCAAGATTATATTTTTCACCATTACAATAACCGAATAAAATTTGGTAGTAAAAATCATATAACTTTATTATTTTTAACATTGTGAGAGATTATGTGCCAAATTGCATCTCTACAATTTGAAGACATGTGGGCAATTTTATTCTTACAATTAATATGAAATATTGTGTCTTGACTTATCTAATATTTCTATTAGAAATTAGAAATTCCATTTCCTCATTCGTTTCCACACCCAAGTTATTCAAGTATGATGAAAATATTTATGAATAGACATTACATCAACTTTATTGTTTGGATAAACATTATGTACCATACATAGTATTTTTTAACAATTTTTTATGTGAACACATTGTACGAGAGATTAATGGCCCCATCTAGTAAGTAGCACAACATTGTTAAAAATCTCACAAACTTGACCATATGAACTTCAACTTAAAACCAATTACCATACTATGTCATTTGATTTACCAATACATCGATTTAACCAACCATTTATTTTAATTTTATCAACATCAAAAACAAAATATCATCACACTTTAAATTCTTCTAAAATTAAAATTAACTCAAGAGTAAACAAACCATTCATTTAAAAAAATAAAAATTATACGCTATATCAATTAGTATAGAGAGAGCATACCAATCATATGTAGCTATTACATAGTTTGCAATGGAAAGGGGAGATGAAGATAGAAATCACAATTCAAAGTAGTTCTTTCAATTATAATATAGAACACGAAGTGTAAATCATTCGTATGTTGTGAACAACAGACCAACTTATAAGTCAATATATGATTCATTATATGAAATTTGGACGAAAAAAATCTACAATTTGAAAACCATATTTTATTTATATCAACCCACTCAAAAGTGGCTCTTAAAGCATACCCTAGAATGATAAAAACATAAAACGTGCACTTATTTATGCTACAAAAAATATCTAATGCTACATCCTTATCACAAACTTAAACGTAAGACCTGTACATAATTGTAGGCCTTATTCATCTTTCATATCCCAATTAATTCTTCCATATATTTTCACACAAAACACAAAAATATTAGTATTTCCCGCACATCCGGAGGCTTATACTTCTGTTTCTGTAGTACAAATCACAATGAATAACAATTACCATGCATAACAGCCTTATGAGATTAATTAGGAAAGCGGCAATGGCGACGTACTTCACCATCTTTGCCAAGAAGAGGCCTGATATTTCCCATCTTTATCATGGATACCTTGAAGTTATGGAAGAACGCCTCTGGGTTGTGTATGTAATATTCAACCAAGTTCTTTGTCCTCTCGTCAGTGGAATAAAGTACCTGGTCAGAGCGCAGAAGTCCTTCCCCAGAAGGAAGGTTTCTATAGTACCCATTGTCAAATGTAATAGGTGTTTTCAAATCTAGATTAGTGAGAGGATTGGTATTGTTGAAGCCGCAGAGCTGCTTCAATGAAGTAAGCAGTCGATTTCCAAGTGTGGGATCTGGCTGACTCTGAAGTCTATCCCTGAATGAGGAACACCGTGCTTTGCCTATTGTATGAGCACCTGAAATATATAGCCAGAATTCAATTGAAGATCAGGATGATGATTTACTAGGTTACCCATTTTTTGAAAACTCTCCTAAATCATTAGATCTTGGGGTTTTATAAGTCCACAACTGAAATTCTTAGGAATAGAGCTGGATCTATACAAAAGAAGTAAATGATGTGTAATACCTGATAGTGTTACCATATCTTCTTCAGTAAGACCAACATCGTGGAACATTCTAATGAGTTTGCCAACATCTGAGTTAGGAGGAGGTAACTTCTCATTTGCTTCCTTTCTGTTTGGTGTTCTGCTGTCCTTCCTTCCCAACTGTACCAGCCATGCTGGCCCTCCTGTCTGCAAATTAAAAAAGAAAGTTTGTCGATGTAAGTAGCAATTTTAATCATATTTATTAATTTTGCATTCAATAGTACATTCAAAGTTTTGATTCTTTTAGATGATTTATCTTATTTGAGATGTTTATTGTAGGTTATTGCCACGGCAACAACAAGAGACTAGTAACTTTAGGTACAGTGAGTGCAACATGATCTCATTTGATAGAAACAACTGATAACAAAGCAAAGAAAGATCGCTTTCAATATCTGTTCCACAGTGATGCAACGAACTTCAAATTCCTATCTTAGACTAAAGACAAAATATTGATAAGGAAGAGACTTTTATGCTTATACTTCCTACAAGCCAAAGGAACAATGATGGGACTTTCAACAAAAATGTCATCAATCATTAGAAAGATGTTTGTTGAAGAATGCATGGAGAATGCCGCCTATCTACCCATGTGGTAAAGCATAAAGTTCAAACGAATCCTACAACTCATTCTTGAATAGTAAGTGTGGTAAGTTTACCAAAACCACTGAGTCTCTAGCAGCAATTGCAAGGATGTCAGCACATGAAACAATTCCAGGGCAGGCAAACTCTAGCTCTGTTTTGATGGAATCTATAACTTCAAATCCACGCAGGGAGTTGTTATTAGGACCTGCAGTCTTCTCTCCGAACGTTGCGTTTCCATCCAGCAGAATAGAAGCATCGCAGCCCTGCACAAATCAGACCCATTTTAGCGAGAAAGAAAAATCATTGTACCTTACATAGATCAGATGGAAATAGAATTTGCTCACACCAATGATATTATTGCATTGATGGTGAAAGACTAAAACATCATGTTCTATTCCCCATCTTCTACATGTGAAGAATCAAAAGCCCATCTATACTATAGGTGTTTAACCAAGTGAAATCACTTCAATTATCTTTGGACCGTTAAAGTGATAACATGCCTAGAATCATAAAACAAGATCACAGAACATCATAGTGGCATGCAAACAAGTGTGATAAAATTAGCTTTATGTAAGAAACCTATGGAATAACTTGCAAATGGGTGGAAGTTCATTTACTTGAACAAAGCAGTCATGGAAGTGCATGCGCAGAAGAGAGGCAGCCATGCGTGGATCTTGAGCTACAGCTCTTGCTACTCCATCAAAAACAATGGCCTCAGCCTCTGGACAAGTCCACCAATAGTTCTCAGGAGTCAAAGACTTCCCACCAGATTGTGCACTTACATTTTCCCATAAACCCAACAGTATCATTAGCACAGAAAAGAAACTTGGAGTGGTAGCCATGCTTCAACTCAAACTTTGCAATAAAAAACAAGATTATCTTAGAAAAATGGACCCAATACAAACGCAGATGGATCAGTTGTAGATATGTTTTGATATCCCAACAGAGCTATTATTTATAATGTTCACAATTACATATGAACGTAGAGTGGGTCAAGGCCTGTCTGTCACACATGTTGCCTGGACGCGTTTTTAACTGAAAGGATTCATCATCATTTTAAAGTCCTTTTGTCTTACATCTGACTTATTTGTGACTTTTTCTTCTCGTCCTTCTATGATATTCTCTCCTGACAGAGTATATGAAACGATTCATATTGGTTATTGTACTGAGATAATGCAGGATCATAGCTGGAGTCCTAGAGGCGAAGTAGTTAGCGTTCTTTCTGACCTCCTTCCATGGCTTCCCATAATGTATTGTTGTCTTTTCTGACGAGGTTGTCTATTTTGTTACTTTATATGTTAGTCTAGATTAGGCAAATATGATGTCGAGTACTAAAGGATACTCTAGATCAGGCAAATATAATAAACAGTACAATGAATGCACATGTTAGGACTTGGACTTTGAAAAAGCCTTCTAACGAGTTCTATTCTTGACATTTTAGATAGAAAAAAAGTATAGTCCAAAGAGATTCTTCCTCAGTATTTGAATAGTTGGAAGTTTTCTTTTAAGAAAAAAATAAATTAATTTTGAAAAGGTTTTGGTTGTTTTTTTACTCTTTGTGCTTATGGTATATAGAATATATGGTATTTGTAAGAGAATTTTTGGTTGGTTTGTTGTAAACATGAAATTTTATTGTGTAAATTATATATTTTTTAAAGTATATGTTGATTTTAAGTTGTATTTGTAAGTTAATTAGTCTTTATTATCTCTTAAAGATTTGTATCGTTAGTGTTGATCTCTTAAAATTATGGTTCTAAGAAGTCACATGCGATCAAACATCCATCATATAAATAATGAAATAAAATGGTTGTAATAGTGTAAGTTCTATTGATAAAAAATAAATTAAAAAAATGATATAATATACAATGGTGTACCATTGGTAAAGAATAATAAACTCTGTGAAATCATATGTGAGCATTAAACTATATTAGAACATAGTTCCTAATCCAAAGACTTGAGACAAAAAAGTACATGATCTAAGAAAGCTTAAATATGCTAGTGTAAAAAGATACCTAAACAATTATTATTAGATTACATTTTACTCTAACACCCCCTAAGTGAAACTTAGGGAAAAGTTAAACTAATCTATAAAAAACAAAAATGGGTCCTAACAACTAGGTCTGATGAGATATCCATATACAAATGAAAAAATATGTCTTACAATTGAAAGGAAATGCCATGGCAAAAAATTCATATACAAAAAGAGAAATGTAAAATGTGAAAGAAAGAGGACTCATGTAGACCACCCAAGGGAAACTTTATTCATGCCATGCATCGATTGTGATTAGATGCAATGTAGTATTGCCAAAGGTTTAGTGAATATGTCCACAACATGTTCTTCAATAGGTAATGCTCTAAGGAGAGATGGCCATCATGACTTCATGGATGAGATATCAAATAAAATATGTTTATCTCAATGTGCTTCATACTCTAATACTTAAGTGGGTTGCATATAATATCAATGAAGCTTTAGTTATCACACCAAAGAAGTGTAGGACTATCAAGTGACAAACCAAACATTTTTATGATCTGTTGAAGCCACAAAATCTCATGGTTGATAAGAACAACACCTTGATACTCAAGCTTACTAGCTGATAATGCAATAGTGATTTGCTTATTACAAGAAACTAGACTACAATAAAGGTAAAAGAAAAACCCAAAAGTGGACTTCCATTAGTTAACGTTTCCTACCTAATTTGATTCAATTAAACCTACTAACTTTGAAGTTCATTTTGTGTATCGAATGACAAAGTGTGTGGTTCCCCTAATATATATTATACCTGAAAATGTAATTTTCAGCCTTCTAGTGGCTCTCATGAGGATCATGGGAAAATTGAGTAACAGGACCAATAAAAAAGTGATATTAGGGCATGTGTATTTAAAAAACAAGAGACTAGAAGTATAAACTAGCTATGGAAGATAGCATCAACATGAGATGTAGTGCAAGTGACAATCAATGTGACATAATACTAATTGTGTAGGAGTTGAATTACAATCAACCATGTTGAAATGATGAAGTAGAAGAATGATATAGATTTTATAATGAATGGAGATATTCTTAGAAGAGTGAAGCACTTGTAGTATAAGAAATAAGTATAAAAGCTTAAGATCTATCATGTCAAAGAGCTTCATCAACAAATATCATATATCTTGAAGAATGAACGATGAGATACTAGTGAGAATCAAATCATCTACATATAAGACTAGTATCAAAATATTAACTCCTTATCTTTGGCTATGGACTATGTGATTATAGTGGTAGTGTGTGAAGCTAGATGCAAGTGGAAAAAATATCTAATTCATAGGATAAACTAAATTTATGTGTGATTCTACATTAATAAACAATACTCATCATCTATAGCTTGATTCCACTTTAAAATAATTATGTTAAAAAGGATATTAGACCAATGCTCCTCTATAATGATATTCAAAATTGCCTTGTGGGGAATGCTAATGTGAATATAATAAGCATAATTGAATGCCTTAGGTCAAGAGAATGTATCTCTAAGATGTAGCTAAAACATAAAATTGACCACTTCCTTGAGTGATCATGTATTATGTTTGTCAACACCATTCTATTGAGGAGTATAAAAAAAAAATTAATTTTTGATGAATACAATGGTCAATGTAATAATCTTAAAATGCCTAGTTTACATATTCACCTCATTATCTATTTGAGCCTATTGAATAGAATAACTTGATTACTTCTCCACAAACACCATAAAATATATTGGAAGTGCAAAGAAATCACTCTTTTACTTAAGAATCTACATGCATGTGAAATGAGAGTAATCATCAATTAATGTAAGAAGATAGTTCGCTCTTTAAAATGAAGGAGTGGTAGAGGAAATAATGCTATTCTCTAAGAACTCTAGTAAGGTAGAAGCATAGTAAGACTTGCACTTGGTAAATACGTCTTAATATCATTTTCCAAGAACACAACCTTGAAAACAATCTTTTATGCATGAAATATTATGAAGATCAAATAATTCTTGTAGATACTTGCAGTTAACATGACAAAAAAAATCATACCAAAGTTCAGTCAATGAATCTACACATGGAAAATGTATGGTAAACCACTAGATGAATCAAAAGCATGCAACTTGTATAATCTAGAATCATGATAACTCTTCCTACAATTATAATTACCTCTAGATAATGGGGATCATAAATGACAACATCATTTGACAAAAAACTCAACTATCTTAATCCCTAGTGTGATAAATATAGTTAAAAAAGAGTTGATTAGTAGAAATGTTGGGAACGAGGAGAACATCCTTAGTATGGCATCAATTATTTCAATAGTCCCTAAATCCAAATTTAAAATTTGTGAATAGTTACCCACTACAATATAAGAAGTACTACTATATAAATGAGACTCGAATAAATTAGTTGAATGAGTCATATGACGCAAGGCTCTCGAGAGTATTAGCCTTGGAGGAACTACCATTGCTTGATGCAGAATTATATCTTAGGCTTTTGTGTCTTCTTACCCTTTCCCTTGGCTGATTGGACAACCAATGCATGCATCTTGAAACTAGAAAGTGACTCCAACAATGTCAACCTAGCCTATTCCTATGTTAAGTTGTCATAAAAGATGTAGAATAAAAGAAACGTGAAGGTGTCTCCCAATGCATTCATAATGGGATAGAAGGTAAAAGAGTCCTTCCCAAAACCTTGTAAAAGTAACCTGATTGAACAACCAATGCATGAGTCTTGAAACTGGAAAGTGATTCCAACAATGTCAACCTAGCCTATTCCTATGTTAAGTGATCATAAAAGACGTAGAATAAAAGAAACGTGAAGGTGTCTCCCAATGCATTCATAATGGAATAGAAGGTAGAAGAGTCCTTGCCAAAACCTTGTAAAAGTAACCGCAATGAATTAAAATTTACCAAAATAATCCTCAATAGAGAATAATGTATGAGGTGCCACTGTAACTTTGTCTGAATTTGTAATGCCCAAAACTCGTTAACTATACCAAACTCGTTACTTATCATAGATCTACTTAAGAGTCTGACAAGTCTATATGTGAAACAACAAGCTATCTAAAACATGAAATGGAATAAGACCCATACCTTCATCCATCTTTCTCAAACGTGAACAAAAACGAGGGTTACAAGTCTTTAGCCTCATGTATAATCATTCTATAAAGAGAAACGAGAGACCAAAGATAACGCGCAATTTGAAATCTGTGTAATTAATATGAGGATTGAACTTGTGAGAGACGATAATATTGAAGGAAGGTTTCATACTCTTTCATTACTCAAATCTGTTGACCGCACAGAAACTCCATATTGCATCACAACTAGTTGATTACTTAGTCCACTGATTATAATATGTATTTCACTGGACAAAAAGAAAAATGAATCTACAGATCATAGAGGCAAGGGCAGTTTAGCCAGTTGGTGGTGGCCATTTTTAGGACCCTTCCTGCACATCTAAATTAGCCTTGTTAGCCATTAGCACAAAAGACCGGGTGAGATGGCTAGTCTCCCTAAAATTCAGTTAGCCCGTTTACTAATTGTCTGTATTAGTGCTTTAAATTCTTTCATTCATGGGGAAGATGCAGGAACCATTGCCTTTAACTTTCCTCCCCAGACCAATATGACGGCGACAGGAGATGCTTCCATTTCTGATTTCGAGATTCGGCTCACCAGGAATCAACTAAACTCTGGCCTGACCTCAAGCCTTGGATGGGCAATTTATAATGAGTCAATTCCTCTCTGGGATAACTTTTCTGGAGCTGTGGCAATTTTTTCTACCCATTTTCAATTCCTCATCACTAAAGAGGACGATGAAAGAGCGAGTGGGGATGGACTCACTTTCTTCCTCGCGCCTACTGGATTGAACATTGCCAACTCTAGTCCGAGGGAATATCTTGGCCTCTTCAAAAACACAACAGATGGAAATTCATCGAATCAGATTGTGGCCGTGGAGTTCGACACATTCAAGAATAATGATTTCGATCCCAGTGATAACCATGTGGGAATTGATGTCAACAGCATTAAATCAAAGAAAACCATCTCATTAGACGGTCTTTTCGGCAACGGTACTCTCAGCAACGGATTAAAATGGGACGCATGGGTGGACTACGATGGCACAGTAAATCGGCTTCAAGTGTTTCTTTTATTTAACCCTAATTCTACTGCTGCTTCTAAACCAGGAAAGCCAATCTTGTGGTATGATATAGATCTGCGGCAATATCTTCCCCAGAACGTTAAGGTTGGTTTTACGGCGTCCATTGGGAGTGGGTACGCAGCAGAGCTTCACAGATTGTTCATTTGGAATTTTTTATGTCAATATTCGTCCAAGATTTCAACCCTAACCCCAATGGGCCTAATCCCAGCTCCAGGTCCGGCTCCCGACGTGAATGTTACTGGCCAAGGTCAGATACCAAAAACTAATTCTATTGCAAAGATCATATTGATATCAGCGTTGCCCTTTTTCGTTGCCATATGCGCTTTTCTCTTTTTTGGAATCAGGTGGTACATAAGGACAAGAAAAAGCAGCGGCGAGGAGAGCGATGAGGATCTCAATATATTGCTTCGCGAGGTAGCGCAATCTGCTCAGGAGTTTCCATATGCTGAGCTCTGCGCCGCTACCAACAGTTTCAGCAACAACAAGAAGATTGGAGTTGGTGGGTTTGGATCTGTTTACAGAGGCACTTTGCCTAGCACAAACGAAGCTGTGGCCGTCGAAAGAGTATCTCCATTCTCAAAGCAGGGCAAACGCGGTGAGTACATAACTGAAATCAGTATAAACAGTAAGCTCACTCACCATAATCTTGTGAAGTTTTTGGGATGGTCCCATCGAAATGGCGACTTGCTTCTGGTTTACGAGTTACTCCCACACGGAAGTCTGGATAAATATATTTTTGAAAATCCCGAAGCTCCACTAGATTGGGATCGAAGATACAGCATAGCCTGTGATGTAGCTTCCGCTCTGGTTTATCTTCATGAGGATCTCCATGAGAGCATTCTACACAGAGACATTAAAGCGAGCAATGTGATACTGGATTCTAATTTCAAAGCGAAGCTGGGTGATTTTGGGCTTGCAAGAATCGTGGAGCGCGGAAAAGGAGGACATACGACGACGGCAGCGGGTACAATTGGGTATATAGCGCCGGAATGCGTAACAACGGGAAAGGCCACTCGACTGTTTGTCACCGACCATGCTTTATCCGGACAAAACGTTACATTCAGAGTTTACCTTTGTCGTTCGACTTTGCCATTTTTATTTTAAAACACTATTAGTAGAACTGACATAGTAAAAATGAATCATCAGAAAAGGAAACATATTCATGTAATTCTTTGTCCACATAAACAAAGTTTCTCTAGCATTCAATACCATGTTCAAGAGAAATTTACGGTCGTATCAGGTCACCATATTTCAACCGTGGACTGACATCTTTTAACAGTGATTCTATGTTCTGTTTGTGTGTGCTTGACAGTAACATAAAACCCATCAATTTCACCATGGAAATTCAATGTGAATTCAAACAAGTGCGGTTTTGAAATCGAAGTGCCAATAAAGCTGTTTGCATAAAACACACAAGACAAATCATATCTTCCGTTGTTTTTGCTACTATTTTTGGTGTGGATTACGGGGGTGTAAAGTGCGCACCGAGAGGAAATATTAATGGAGTTGTCACAAAAACACGTTTAAAATTTAGGTATTTTAAGAAAGTAAGTATTTCATGTCACTATTCTTTCAAGATAAGTATTTCTATTTTTATTAGTCCCTCTATGGCAAGGGCAATGTTGGATGGTTGGAAGTTTATTTGAATTGATTGTGATTGGTTCATTATACTGTAAGATATTTTTTTAATTTTTAATTTTTATCAAAAAATTGTTTAATATTATTTTGTAAAAATTAAAATTATTTTCTAATATTTATATGTATGTATATTGTACATAATTTATGTGGAAGTCAATTAATTCTGATATGCAAAAATATAACAAAAATTTAATGGTTTTATGTATGTATATTGTACAAGTAAAAATTTAAAAATATTTTCTTATATTTGTATGTAGATATGAATGTATGTAGCAAGTCAAAATGACATACAACTTGCTAAGATTGCAAGTAAAAGATACATTTGTTCAAGCTCTATAACAATATTGACATGAATTTAAAATTGATTTTTGTTTGAGTTAATGCTCTTTACCTCTGTGTGGTGAAGTTTTCTTAAGTTTATTTATGGATGTGTTTTTCCATTTTGTAAAAGGTGTATTTGTAGTGAAGAACACACTTTTCTGCTTATGGTGTAGAGGTTATGTACGGTCTTAAGAGTGAATTTGGAGCTTTCTATGACAAGAATTTGAAGGTTTACTATCATTTTATATAGCTTATTTTATATCATTATTGCAAATATTTTTTAGTTGTGTGTATTTTGATTGACTTTCTATTTTCTCTACTTTTGGACATTGAGAATGGTAAGAAAATTTTAGTAATTTTTTGAAGGTTGAGCATTACAATTTAATGGATGCTAAGAAACTTTGCAATTAGAATTCAATTCATGTCTTTATAGCCATATCAATAATAATTTCCAATAAAGTATCATTCACCTTTAGTTTTTGTAGGGTATTTAGTTGGTTTAGAGTGAATTTTATTTTTCTTATGGTATAGTGGTTGTAACTACTCTTGTGAGAAATTTTGGAGCTTAGCATGGTGAGGGTTTGAATATTTAGTTTTATTTTAATATCATTATTGCAAATAACTTTTCTAGCTATGTGTTTTTCAAACACATAGAAAAAAGGGTTGAGCACAAGATTTTGGTGGATGTTTTGATTAAGGTAAGCGGGAAAAGGGCCCTAACCTGTATAGAGATAAGCAGGGCTTCAAAAGGACCCTGAACCTTAGCACAAAGAGGAAGGCAACAACCTCCAGGGGAAAACAATATTCAAACAAGGGTTTTCAAAGGACCCATAAACCTTCAAGGGCTTTCAAAAGGACCCCATACCTTTACTCCAGAAGCAAACTAACTAGAGAGACAAGAGTGGACTACACCATAAACAAGAGAGGGGATACAAAAGAGGGAATTTAACCAAGTTCCCCAAACCTTCACATAGGGCCCAAAAATGGTACCCTGAACCATCCAATAACATCCAAACTAGGAGTTCCAATAATAAAACCACCCTTTAGCTACCAGACCTCTCTCCACCTCAATGGGAGAGGAGACCACAATAGGAGCAGATGAGGGGAAGGTACCACAAACAGGAATCCCAAAATGACCTCCATCCCATAGCCGAGCAACAACCATTGAGAGAATACCCAAAAGAGAAACCATCATCCTCCCTCCACAAGTAGATCCCATCCTCTATCAAAGATTATCCCACCTCAATAAGGAAAAGGAAAGAGAACAATGGGAGCCAAGCTTGCCATCCCCTTAATGTAACGTCAACATAGAGCCCACCTCAATAGGGATAGGCTTCACCCCTATAGAAGCCAAACAAGACAAGGCCCATCAAAGAACAAAATCCCATTTGATAAACAAAACACCCTCTAAACCATACCTTAACCAAGAACAAACCATGGCTAGAACAGACCCTTGCAAATTGCTAGCATCCATTTGGTCGATAGGAGGGACAACATCCTCACCACACCAAAAACCACAAATATTGAAAAAACCAACAACATAAAAAATAAAACACCAATTGAAAGGACCCATAATACCCCTAACAAACATGAGAGAGAACACAAGTGCCACCACTGAGAAAGGAATACCACACTTCCATTCCCACCAAAAGGAGAGGAAGCCATTAGAAAACCCTAAGAAAGGTACTTCCAACAACCATAGTGGGGCTAGAAAACCCACCAAATCCGCCATCTAACTCTTAGCCACACAAGCAATTGAGAAAAAGGCCAGAATAAAACTCTTAGCCACACAAGCAACTGAGAAAAAGGCCAGAATAAAACTCTTGGCCACACAAGCAACTGAGAAAAAGGCCAGAATAAAACTCTTAGCACACATCCACCTGGCATAGACCACCTCACAACAGATCGCAAAAGACAACTAGAAGTCCTAGGCCAAAAACTGGGGACCCAAAACCCCCCCGTAACACCAACAAAGAGAGGGCCAACAAAAGCCCCACGACACCAAGCACCATGCCTCACATCCCAAAAACACTCGTTAGACACCAAGGTCCATTGGCAACTATAAGGCCAAATTGCACCCTAGAAATATGTAGATAGTGAGGAGGTAGGGGAAAACCCAAAAACATCAAACCCCCAAGAGTGGGGAGAAAGAACATAGTAGGGGGAGAAGGAGCTAACGACATCCATCAACCCCTAGAACCAAGGGGAGCACCACTGAGAAGGATCCATAGCTTGTGAAGAGAGGTCGACTGCATCCAACAAACTCTAGTGCATCCAAAATACACCAAGGGTAGACCACCATAGTAACCACCTGTCCAGAAACCTCCAAAAACTATATGGGCAAGAATGGAGAGGACCGGTCAAAGCAACCATCCTCCCCATCATCGTTGTTCATCTCTGCCTCCCCTGCATTGCTCTCAACTCTTGAAACCCTCGCCTTCTCGCTCTCACTCATCACTCTGAATTGTTTTGGTGGATGTTAATAAATAAAGTAGTTAGAGTTCTATTTTTCTCTACAAGCATATAACTAACAAGTTACTCTAAAAATTGAAATGTGGTGGAAATGTGTGTTGGAAATTTGAGTTGTGTTGTGTTATCATTGATTACAACCTATTTGGTATTTCCATTGATGTCATTGTGCATTATGTGGATGTTGCAGATAGTCCAAAAGTAAATGTTTTGATTTTGTTGTGCGATCTGGTAGTGATATTGAGTAAGTTTAAGGTGTTTCTAAAAGGTTGGTGTAGTGAAAGTTTCAATATCTAGGAAACTATATTAATGCAAGAAAGAGTTTTTAATGTCCTTGCGGAAGAATGCTTTGCACTCCTTTGGTAAGTGAAGCCTATGGAGTGCACTTCTATAATATCCCCTTTTTGGTTATCTGAGAAAGCCAAGACAATTATCTAATTTTGTTTTCTTACTTTATCCAATAGTTGCAATTAGAATCAAGTAAAGATGTTACACAAGATATCAATTGCCCATTATATATATATATATGTCAATGTTTGATATACATTGATGGGGAATTCTATGTATGTTTACTGATTTATCACTCGAGGTAATAAATAATTGATGCTATGTCTGATACATGATATGCTTATGCAATCGATATATTGCTTCTAGTAGTGGGATTTCTATATTTGATATATCTATCTATATATACAATGATGGTTGTAACAGAGTTTTGAATATGGCAATATTATCAAGTAGTGGAAATAGGGTTGTATCTATTATATAGACTGTAGTTATATGCTTTGATATTTGGCCTTTGACCTTGTTGTCTTCACGATATTGGAATTATGAAGATGTAGCTATTGTTAACGATGTTTTCTCTAGTTGATCTTTGAATGCTTGCATAAATAGTGGTGCCTTCTCTGTTATTGAATGTATTCCTTATGCAACTGGTTCTTAACTCGAGGTCAAATGCTTAGATCGAGCTATCCAATTAAATACATACAAAAGAGATAAAAGTAAATCAGTCCTCTTAAGAACATTTGGAGCTTGATTTGACACTTTTCTTATGATGCAAGGAGGCACAGTATCAAGCTACGTCTCTTGTTTGCTCCACTAATTGCATTCCTTCATTAATAACAAATCGATCAATCGGAGTTGATTAACATAGTTCTGGTTTGAATAACTAACCAATGGAATATTTAGTTGATGATTGAATTCCTTGATTTAACATTTAATTATTGCCTAATCATGGTTGAGTGTCATGTTCTTTGAAGAAGAGATGTAAATACTTATGACTTAGTAATTCTTTTATAGGCATATGAAGGGATATTGCGGGCTCTCCTGCTTAAGATTACTTTTCCTTTAGCAATTCAATACCTGGTTGCATCTTCTATGGGAATATTTTTCCATTTAGTAAGGTATTTTTTAACAATTCTATTTCTTAAGGTTTGTTTTCTCATATCTATAATAAATTAATTTCCCATCCTCATCTAATGGCAGTAGTTCTTTGATGCTATAATTCTTTGTCTGAGAGCCTTTTTAAGGCAAGGTACACAGAAAATGTTATGTATCTTTCTATAAGGGTAATTCTAGTTAGTAAGCTATTTCTTCGATCCTTTTTATTACCTTATAAGGGCCATAGAATCTAGGCTTTAATTTCTTTTCTCTACTTTTCTTTAGAGTGGATTACCTGTATGGTTGGAGCCGAAGGCATACCAAATTCCCTATCTAAAAACTTCTTTTCATCCTTTATTTGTCTACATACAATTTTTGTTGATCCTGAGGATTTTGCATATCATCCTTAAGAGTTTTAAGGATATCTCGGCCTTCTTATTTCCATTCCTTTTCCTTACGTACCTTACTATCTCCCAAAGTCAATTCTAGGAAGGGTGATTCATCATATCCATACAAGGTTTTAAAAGGTGACATTGCTATTGACATGTGGTATGCTGTATTGTAATAATATTCACCCAAATAGAGCTATTTAATCCATGTTCTCTATTGTCATTCTACATAATTATGTATATACCCTTCTACCCATTTGTTTGTTCAATCATTGTTTGTCCATCCATTTGGGGATGGTAGCTAGTATGTGGAGTTAACTCGATGCTTGCTAGATTGAATAATTCGGTTCAAAACATGACAAGGAACCTACTATCTTTGTTACTTACTATTTTCTTAGATAGTCAATGAATTTATAACATTTATCTAAAGAATAATTCAGCTACTTGGCGTACATTAAATTCGGATGAGATGGCAAAGAAGTGTGCATATTTAGTTAAGTAGTTCACTACTACAAAGATATAGTCTTTATCCATTACCTTTGGAAGGCTAGTGATGAAATCCATTGAAATACACTCCTTTTTTTCTTTAGGAATATATAGAGGTTGAAGTAGATTTATGGGGAAATTTTTTTCATCCTTATTATGTTGGCATGTAGGGCATTCCTTTATGAATTGAAGCACATCATTTTTTAATCCCTTCCAAGAGTATCTCTCTCTTATTTGTTTATATGTTTTAAAATAACATGGGTGCTTCATGGAAAGTTTTTTTAAATCTTCCCTTTGAGTTTAGATTCATGCACTAGATATATTATGCCTTTGTATAAGATAAGGTCATCCATGAATTGATATTATGTCTTTGTATAAGAAGTATTTAAGGCTGTTATGATTGGTTCATACCACAAACTTGGAATCAACTAAATATTGCCAAAATTTGTTTAATGCGTGCATGATGGAAAGCATCTCTTTTTCATAGGTGGAGTATAATTGTTCATTGTTATTTATATTTATACTTTTGAAGGCTATGGGATGCACATTTTACATAAAAAATACTTCTATTCCTTCTCTTAATGTATCATATTCCAAGACAAAGGGTTGATTAAAATTGGGGAGTGCTGAGACTGGACAATTGCTCTTGGCTTCCTTTAATGTGTCAAATATCTTTTGTGCCTCTTCTATCCATTTGAAAGATCCTTTTATGGTTAAATCTGTTAGTGGTGTTCCCAAATGCAAGAACCCTTTGACAATTCTCCTATAATAACTGCATAGGTCATAGAATCCTCGGAACTTTGTAATATTTTTGGGTGAGGGCCAATCTTATATGGCTTGTATCTTATTTTGGTTTACTTGAACTCCTTTCTCACTAATTATGTGACCTAGATATAATATCTCGATCATTCCAAATTTGCATTTGGACTCTTTCGCATATAGGGAGTGTGCCTCTAATATTCTCAAAACTTCATCCAAGAGATTTAGATGATCTTCCCAGATTTTACAATATATGAGGATATTATCAAAGAACATGAGTAGGAATTTCCTTAAGTTCTTGTTTAAAATGTGATTCATGCAAGATTGGAAGGTCCTTGGTGCATTGGTGAATCCAAAGGGCATAACCAAAAATTCATAATGACCAAAGTGGCATCGGACTACGGTTTTGTGGATGTCTTCTTCTATCACCCCTATTTGATGATAATCTAACCTTAAGTCAATTTTTGAGAAATAAACTACCCAATGTAATTCATCCAAAAACTCATCAACCCTGGGTATGGGATATCTATTTTTTATTGTTTTTTTATTAAATGCATGGTAATAAATGGACATCCTTAAGGTTCCATCTTTTTTCATCACCAAAACCATGTACAATGAAAATGGACTTAACTTGGACTTATGTACCCCATATCAAGAAGTTCCTTGATGATTATTTTGATTTCACCTTTAAACCTTTTGGGATGCTTGTATGAGGTGGTGATCATGGGTTTGGCTTCTTCTTCTAGTCAGATAGTATGTTCAAACCCTTGATGTGGCGGCCTGTTTGGTGGTATCTTCCCAAAAACTAGATTATGTTTCTTTAGAATGACTTGGAGATCATCATCATGTCAATACTTGGTTTTGTTGTTCATTAATTTGGTGGAGACTAAACATTGTGCTACCCATGCCACATCCCCTTGTCCAAAAATACCTTTCCATTTTTTAGGTTGATACTACTCTAGGAGTTCCATCAGCTAAGCCATGAAAAATGGTCTTTTTGACCATTGTCTTCAAATTTAAATTCTATTGTTTAAAATTTTTGTGAGTATCCTTTGATATTCATCATCCACTAGATATCGATGATAGCATTGATATTTCCTAAGTCCACATTATAAAAGTCTTCAATGATGGTGAGATTGTTAATACTAATCTTTAATGTAGGTACCTTGGTTGTACAAGGCATGTGGTAACTATTTTCTACTAGTACTTTGAACCTTTCACGATTTTAGTTTGAAGGTTTTCCTTTCTCACTAATGCTGATCTAATGAAGTTAGGGGTGGCTCCACTATCTATTAGGATCACAATATTTTTTTCCTTGTAAAGTCCCTTTTACCTTAAAGGACTTAAAATTTGGTGTAGACATGTTGGCAATAACACTCTCCCCTTTTTTCTTTTGGATGGTTACTTTGGGTGTTTTCGGTTGGAGTGTTGATATTATCCTTCCCTTTGTTTATGGGTCTTACTTCTATATAATGGATATTCCATTTTCCTCAACAATTATGATTTGGTCTCCATGCTTGTTTGCATGTAAAACAAATTTATTCTTCTTTGTTTGTACTTTGTTCATGGGTTGGAATTTTTATCTTTTTTGATTTTGTGTTGGTTTCCATATCTCAATTTGTCTCATTGCTTGTTGTAATGTAACTAGATTTAGAACCCTTATCCATCTTTTGAGGAGTTTTTTCAATCCATCTATAAATAATGCAACCAATCTCTTTATTGATATGTTGCTGACAAGTACTAAGAGTTTTTGTAAGTTTTTTATGTGTTCTTCCATAGGTCCTCCTTATTTTAATAGTGCTAACTCTTTGAAATATAGCTCTGGGTCTTTTTTTTCAAATTGTTCTTTCAAGAATTCTGTGAACTCCATGTATGAAGTGATTTGAGCATGATTCATGTTTATCATACCATGATAGCACCATTCATGTGTGAATCCTTCTAGATGTACGATTTGCAAATTTAATCATTTCTTCTTCCATCATAGGGTTTAATTAAAAATACGTATCAACATTTTGTACCCATGCTCTTGTCATAGTTTCATTTGATCCACTAAAATGACGTAGTTGGGCCTTCTCTAACTTCTTCCATAATCGTGAATGATGATATTTTTTTAGTAGATATTCCATCCTTATATCCATATAATCTTTGATAGATATTTTGGTTTCCAATATACTGTCAACCCAATATTGGTAAAATCAATTCTGTACCTCTACTAGTTTTGGCTCTATGTTTCTTTGATCCACCTTAATGAAGGTTGGAATCATAGGTCTAAGATTTATAGTATGGTCTTTTGATTCTCCTATACAAACTATTTTATGATTACTATTCATAGTTTGTGATAGTGCTTGTATAATTTATGTCATTTGTTGTTGTGTGTTGTGTTGCTCCTTCATAAACTAGTCCATTTTGGTGTTGAGTTCTCCAATTTTTATCCTTTCATAGGCAGGTAGGATTGTGTGCTTTGATACTACACGTAATTTCCCCTTTTCAGCTATCTCAAATAGCTAAGACAATTACTTAATTTTGATTTCTTACTTTATCCAATAGTTTCAATTAGAATCAAGTAAAGATGTTAAACAATATATCAATTGCCACACACACACACACACAATGATATTGAATGAATGTCAATGTTTGGTATACACTGATTGGGAATGCTTTGTATTTTTAGTATTAATTTACCACTTGTGGTGATTAATAATTGATTCTATTCTTGGTACATGATATGCTTATGCAATCGATATATTGCTTCCAATAGTGGGATTGCTATATTTGATATATCTATCTATATATGTAATTCTAGCTATAATATAGTTACAAATATTGTAATATTATTATAAGTGGAAATAGGGTTGCATCTATTATATAGATTATGGTCATATGCTTCGATATTTGGCATGTTCCATTGTTATCTTTAGGATATTGGAATTATTAAGATGTATTTAATGCTAAAGATGCCATCTCTAGTTGATCTTTAAATTCTTGCATAGATAGTGGTGCCTTCTCTATTATTGAATGTATTCCTTATGCAATTGATTCTTTCTACCGGGGATGTGGGTTGAGTTTTCAGGGACTTGGTTGATAGAGGTTATTTTGTTCTTTGATCTCCAAATGCCTCTCCTTGGATATTTTATTTTATGATGCTTCTTTCCATGTAAGGTCTCTACAAATCTTTATTTGGGGGTATTATTTGCCACACTTTTTGTTCTTTCCCCTAAGCATCTAGATATTGGGATGGGGGGAGTAGAAGGGGTTTAATCTCCTCTCTATTCATGTCATTCTAAGGCTCAACGTTTATCAGCCTCTCCTGCTCTCTCTTTGTGGATTAGATCCTATGTAGAGGCCCCTAAGGTCATTCCTTCAATTTGTTTTGATGCGGTTGGTGCTTATGTAGGTTTGGGTTTTTTCTCTTTTGGATGCTGAATCTACTTGTTATTTCTTTTGTATGTTTCTCCTCATCTTCTCATTCAGAGCTTGTTCAAGGAGTTTTTGGAACCCTTAACCTTTAATGTTAAATTTTCTTAGTTTTTTCTTTTGAAAGATGCTTCTAAGCTGTGCCTTCCACATAGTTTGTTTAGGGATTTTTAGTTCCTACCGCTTCCTTACTAGCCTCTCAGTCCAGTGCTAGTGGTGCTCATTCTTCAAATTTTATGAAGATTTTTAGCTAGATGGTTGGCCATAGAAGTAAAAAGGATGTTAAAATGCAAAAACTGGTTTCTAATGTTCCCATCTTGTTTTGGGTAGATTGTTGCTTAGTATAGCAAGTTTGATGTTAAGGTTCTCAAGGTTGTTTCTATAGAGGGGAAAAAGATGCAGAAGGGACAAATGAGGTTAGAATGCAAAGAAATCAAACAAAACACAATACAAATGCAAACAACCAAATTTATACCTTGTCTTTCACCTCTCCCTCAGTTTGAGCTTGATGAAATGAAGGTGCCACTTTTGATGCTCCACTTGATGTGCTCCTTGCTTGATGCGGATGTAGATTTCTCTCCTTTTCTCAACAAGATTAGAATTTGATAGGATTTAGATTGATGGATTCTTGATGGATGAGGATTTAGGATTTGATAGAGGACAATGAGAAAATGATAAAGATGTGACGAGAGGAGAAATTAACATCATCAGGATAGAAGAATGGGAGACCCACCCTTTGTGAGGGAAAGAGGCTCCACTTTATAGATTGGAGAAGGCCAATGGAGGGCCAAGATTGATTTGAAATTGTGGGCATGGATCAAGGATTCCTTGGGAGGATAAAGAGTAATATAAAATTCCTTGGGGAAAGGGGAGAGGAATTAAAAATTCCAAAATAAAGGATGCATAGGGAGATTCAAAGAAATTTAAATTTCTTTGAGAGGTTTAATGTTGATGTGACATGAGTGGGGGAATTTAAAATTGGAGAATAATGATAAGTGGGATTACGAGATATTGTAGAAGAATTAATTAGGTTGAGTGGGGATTAGGAAAAGTGATTTGTAGGAATCACATCACTAGGTTAATTAATTAACATTAATTAACTGAGTGGGTTTAGAAGAAATAATTATTGGAGGAACTTTAGAAGAATAGGGGAATAATTAATTTATTTGATAAATTAATTATTGGCCAATTGTGACAAGATTAATTAAATTAGATTTAATTGGTACCGGGAGGAATAAGGATAACATAATTAAATAAATTAATTATGTTGGAAAGATTAAATTAATTAAATATTAATTTTAGGTGTCTACATTTTGCCCCTCTTTGATATAGTGTCATGAAATGATGTTATATCAAAGAAGAATAAATTATAGCGGAAGAAAAGGATAAGGACTAGTAGCATGATGCCCAAGTCATAAGATGAGGAAGGAAGGATGATGAGGAAGTAGTTGTGTGCCCCCTCGAGAGGACATGCAGGTTCGAGGAACATGGGTGTGCTCTTGAAACGGATGAGAAGATGAGGTGATGAAAGGATGAAGATAATAAAAGTGGGAATAAATGAATGGATTGGAGTCTTGTGAATGAAATGAGATAAAGGAATGATAAATGGATATGATTTCTTATTGACCAAATATAGAGAGAAAACCTAGGTTTGGTATTGCCATGGATAGTCTACAGCACTGCTTATAAGAACCAGGATGATATGAAGATCCAAGACATGGACTGACACTTAGTCAAATAGGAATGCCTTGCACACAATCATGTAAGTATTGATAAAAAATAATGCAGGGTTGCCAGTTCGTACAAGGAAAACCTTCAAGCACACCATGCCATGCAAACTATGGCCCATTAATCACCAACCAAGACATACCAAGATATAGGATGATCAAGGCAGTCATGAAAAAGTATAGTCCTCAGACTCAAGATGAAAATCAAAGTGCAAAGCTCAAGCATGCAAATAACATGCACAAAACCGACTGACATCTCTTGGAAAGAGTAGGAAATGGTTTTGGAAAAACTGCCAGACTAGGGAAGGATGCATCCCGATGGGGAGGTGATGGATTTGGATACAAGTTGATGATTGGAAAAAGGAAAGTTGGATGTGCAAGGTCTGCAGATGAGAAGATTATTGCTTGGATTTTTTTAGCACGGTATGTATGGATGCTTGGATTAGGCACAAGTTAGTGTAAGCTAAAGTAGATGGGAAAAGCTCAGTTTGATGGATTGGATAGGATGGAAGAAGGATAAATGATTAGATATAATGAAAAGGGGGATGGATGATTACGTAGGATTGGATTGGGGATGGGATTAATGATTGGATTGAAAGATATGTAGAATATGATTGGATGAGATAGGATTGGATTAAAAATATAATTGGATAAGATGGGCTGGATTGATGGATATAGGATAGATTGATTGGAACCAATGACAAGGGAGAACCAAGAATTGGTAAAAGGATGGATGGATGGATGGAGGGAGATATTTGTTTGGATTGGAGGCAGATGGATTGAGTGGATGGATATGGATAAGAAATGGAATAAAATATGGAGGGTAGGATGACGGAGAGCCAAGGACTATGTTGCAAAGGTGGAAAATGCCCCACTAAGGGTAGTGGAATTAAGGATGTAAGGATAGTGGATGAAGATGTATAACATGGAAGGATATGGATGGTAGAGGTATTAAGGCCTGAGTGCTCTAAAGAATGCATATACATTATTTTGCCTCTATATGATCAATACCAAAGGTAGGAATGGAGGATTGCATTTGGGTAGGATGACGGATATGAGATGGAGGACATGGATAGGATAGTTGAGATCAAAGATAGGAAAGGAGGGTGGACTTAGATAGGATGCAGATATAAGGAATGTGGATGGTAGGATTGCTTGGATGAAGCTTGTTCCCAAGTGTAGAGTGAAAGAGGATGAGGGGATTACACACGATGCTTGTTTTCCAAGTTTTCATCATGGTAATTACCCAAGGCGCCACAAGAAGTGGTTTTCACCATTGGATGAAATGATTTTTCTTTACTTTTTCTGATTTTAATTTTTTGGTATCTTTTTTTTTTTTTTTTTTGTTATTTTCTTGATTTTTAAAATTTTTTTTTCACTTTTAGATTTTTTGGAGTATTCTGGATGGATAAGGATGAGGATGAGTGGATAAGGAAGATAGTGGATGCATGAAGGAGAAAGAGAGGACTCAAGAATCTATCTCCATCGATGGTATCCCTTAATATTTCTTTGAACTGGAGGTATGCTCATAGATGGTGGTAAAAATAATTGGGGATATGAAATGGATATTGGAAGATAGGATTTACAAAGGATTAGACTAACGGAATGGAATTATGAAAAATGGATGGTGGATAATGGATGGGGTTTTGAAAAATTTGTGGAAGATCAACATTGGCACAGACCTTGAAGGGTGGTGGAGTAGTGGAGGAGAGGGTTTTGAATTAGATGGAAGATAAAATGTGGATTTTGGGACGTGAAGACGCAAAATAGAAGAAGGGGATATGGAGTTGGGATGGTGGATTTTGGGACATAAGGACCCAAAATGGATTTTGAAGATGGCGGAGTGTTAGATGGAGGATTGGATGACTTATGAATGGATGGAGCTTTTGGATTAGCAAGTTTGGATGTCAATTTTGATTTTACTTTGAGATGCATTGCTTCTTTGAGTAGTTTGGGAGTCCACATAAATTTTGATTTTTTATTTTGAGGCCTTTGTGGCCTTTTTAATTTTTCTTTCTTTCGGATGATATTTTTCTTTTGAGCATGTCATTTTGAGGGGACATGTTGATCCTTTGATTTTTGTGGATTTTTATCTTTACGCTTTTTAGATTGGGCATCCAAATTGCTTCCAATAGAAATAGGACAGGTGCATGAGGATGAAAGACTTAAGGATTTTATGGATGGTGGTATGATGGAAGGAGACTGTTGGGAGGCATTCAATGATGCGTGCCTTTGTTGATCTTTCTTAGGGATTATTTTAGGGGATGGAGTGGTGGATGGAGGGATGTAAGGACCCAAAATGGATGGAAGGAATGGAGGATTTAGATTTGGAACATAGGGTCCCAAAATGAATGTGGATGATGGGGGATTGTGGGATTTTGATTTGCATGAAGGACTTTTGGATTTAGGAGGAATATGGGATGTACCATGTTGAGCATTAGTTTGAGTACCCTTATTATTTTGGAAACAATATGCGAGTCCATGTTGATGGGGATGGGATGTGCAAGGAGGATTAGGATCTTTAGATGGATTGGGATCATAACATGGGGTGCCTAGAATAAGTTGTGTCCACTTTTTGGCCAAAAAGTGGAAGTTTTTCCCAGTTTTTTTAATTTCGTCCCATTTGACCTAAATATTTGAAGCACTTAAAGAATAATTCTTGAAAAAATTCAGTATAGAAAATGTAGTGCTTGAAGTTTACTTTCCAAATATGTAATTTATTTTAATACCCAGATCTTAACAATGAAGCTTGTATAAGCATTAGTAAAACCTATAGTTTAAAAGTAACTTTTTAGGACCATACAACGCCCGTGTAATGCAAGCATAATTTGACCTTAATGGAAGTATTTTTCTTTATCCTTTTGGGAAAATATTTATAACTCACTCACCTTTGATGAGGATTTTTTTCGTAATTTTTTTCCGTATATATTTTATTTGTTATACTGTTTTGAAAAATCCACGTGTACGACAAGCATAATTTGACCTAAACTTAACATTTTTAATTTTTTTTTAAAACTGTATAGATTCGTCTCTATTTTGATGCCATATAATTGTTTTTTTTCAAAAAACTTAAAGACAAAAAAGTTATTAAAAGTTTAAAAAATCCTGTTATTTCAAGTTTATGGATCTGTTTCATTAGAAATTATTTTAAAATTAAAAATATTAATACATTATTTTAAAAAATTATATATTTGGAATCCAGACAGTGTGTACTATAATGTGTTTTTGTTGTTTAAAACAATTCTAAAGATTAGGTGTTCAGATATATTTTTTAAGTCATTTTTTTGTATGAAACTTGATTTGGCCTTCAAGTTGCAGGTTAAACAAGTTCCAAGCCTTAGGTTTGGCTTTTCGAATCATTTTCCAAGCCAAATTCTGAACCTACAAGCGGGCCCTAAAAACATTTTCTTACAAACGGGATCCCATATCTAAAATGAGATACTGTATTGAAAATAGGATCCCATTCTATTTTGCCAATTAATTAAAAATGTCAAAAACAACACGGGATCCCGTTTTGAATTAAAACAGGATCTCGTTTTGTTTTGCATTAATTTTTTTTTTCCAAATTTGTATAAATAAAAGATATTTCTACATAATAAAACATGTCTTCAAATGTGCGCGTTTTTCATAATATTTTATGATTTAGTTGTCCTTTGGATGCTCTTTTGTTGCAATTTTAGATCTGTTTTTTGAAGGTGGCAATTATTGCATAATATTTTAGTCATGGGGTCTAAACAATGTCGGAAGAAGAAACAAAGGATGGAATTGACTATCGAGGAAATTCAAGCAAAAAGAGAGGAGGCCAAATGTCAAAGATTTAGAAGAATGAGGATTTGACAAATGAATAATCCCGATGCTTCTGGATCCACAACAATGGAAGAGAAAAATATTCAAGATGATGACTTGGGGGATTAGATGGACGTGGATGATGCAATTATGGATGATGTTGATGTGAATGAAATGATTATGAATAATATTCCAAGTACTAAATCCTCAAATCCAGGTACATCTTCAAATCCTTCTCTAGAAGACATGGATAATGTGATTATAGGTGATATTCATATTGATGATTTAGTACAAACTGGATATACCAATGTTGAGATTGATAGAACTGTCCATGAAAATGAAAACCTTCATGTTGGTATAGATGAAATTCTTTTGAATGTTGAAAGTGAAAATCCTTTTGAACATGGTGAAAATGAAAATCCTCCAATTGTTGGGAAATTTTTTTATAAAAATTGAAAAAAAGGTTTTGGATAATCTTCCTAGTAAGATTTCTAGGAGACATATAAGAACATATGCCAATAGAATATACAAAGATTTTTTTTATCGAAAAAAAGTTGCAATTCAATGTCAACTTATGATGCAATTGATGAGAATGTGGAAAATGAGAAAAGTGATGAAAAAAATAGCCATCTATGTGAAACCATAAAAAAAAAGATGAATCTATTAAGCATGCTATGTCTACTATTTCAAGTGCCATTAAATCTATTGGTACAACAAGTCGATCTAAAGATAAGAATGCGACACGATGAGCTATAAAAGTTGCCATAGTGAATAAAGAAACCTTGAATAAAAGTATGGTTAGCAACATTAGTGGAATTTTAAAGATGCATCCTAAAACATTGGTTAGAGAAACTAAAAGAAGAGAGAGTATTGAAAATGATCCAATCAACCAAAGTTGGAGTTTGAGTGGTAGACTTCAAAGGTCAGATATGAAATTGAATATTGAAGTGAAATCATTGATTGAAAAGTTTTGGCATGAGAATACAAGGGTATGATTTAATGCTATAGATGTTCTAAAGTTGAGAGTGGGGTGTAAAATTCGTGACCCTCATCCAAAACACCTATTAGACACAACTCAAATTGAATTTTATAGAATTTTTTTTGGATGAAGTTGTGTTACCTAGAAATATTATTATAAGTCAAAAATCATTTTAAAAATGCAAGCCCTAGTATGTAAAAATTAATAAGCAAAGAGTCTCTTATTGTTGTAAAATGCACATGCAATTTCATTACTATTATGATGTTTTTTGATACATACGTTGTGTTTTGCATAGTAACATGCTTATCCAGGAATGTGGTATTGATATGCCACCTGAATCAATCAAAGAATTTTTAGCAAGTTTATTTTTGTGAAAGAACTGATGGGCAATTATTTTATTTACGTTCATGTATCTCTAGACAATGTTCTAGTTGTGGCAATTTTTCATCAGCAGTAGAATGTATGCATGAGATTAGTGAAACTAATTTTGGACAACAACTAGTGGATGTTAGAAGATTTAAGAATGTTGAGTATCCCTTAAAGAATGGGAAAATAGGATAGCACATCGATTTAATCACAGAGAAGGTTAGTGTACAAGCATTTATGTCATAATTTCAAAGTAAGATTGTACCAAAATATGTGAAACACTCTCAACATGCTAGATGGATTGATTCTCAATTTCACATATGTAAAAATACATTTCTAGTTGGAAGTATACTATCAGTGGTGGACTTTGCAGAAAACTATACTCATAAGCCACAAGAGGAAATTCAATCTCAATATTACAATTCCACTCAAGTTTCTATTTTTGTTCATATTGTCTATAGACATGCAGATGATAGCACAGAGGATGATAGAAAATCCTAAGTGAGTATCATTTCTATGTGAGTGATAATAGGATGCACTGGTAAGAGTTTGTTCAATATTGTTTTAGCATATTTTACAAAAATATAAGACAAAGAGGAATCTAGATGACATAACATCTTATATGGTCAGATAATTGTATTGGACAAATCAAGAATTCTTGAATGTTTTATTGGTTAAGCAGGTCTCACAAGCAATACAATATCCAATATATATGGGGTTTTTTTGAAGCTGGACATGGTAAAGGAGAACATGATGGAGTTGGGGAATGTGTTAAAAGAATTCTTGCTAGAGAGAAATTTAGATTTGAAGATAATGTAAAATTTAATGATGCACATGCAATTGTAGATTCATGTAATACAACCCTATCTACTAGATTAGGTGTGAACTGTACAATTCAGCGATTCTTTTGGTTAGTTGAAGAGGAAAACATTATGCCAAAACTTGATTGTATGACAATTAGTGGATTGGCAAAATGGAATTCATTTAAGAGTTCAGGTGATTCCTATGTATATGAGAATACTAAATGGGTTGAAGATTCGAATCAAATATTGTTGATGCCTACTCAAGCATAAGATCTGATTAACACAATTGAAGATAACAATCAATTATTTGCATTAGATGATTATGATCCTGTTTCAGACCTTGTAAATAAAGGTAATCATTTAATTATTTTGTTGACTATTTAATAAAATTAGTTTCAAACTTTTTAATATATTTAATGTAAATTAAAAATGGTAATTTTTTAATTCTAAATTTTGATAATTTATTAATTTTTTGTTTGTAGGACATGTGTATGTTGTTGTTGCACCTGATGAAGATGAAGAGGAAACAAAATATTGGTTTCCTTGATGTGTTGAGACTAAACAAAAATTAGTTAATCCTCGAGAAGATGATGATGGTTTTCATTATCCGACTGGTTCAGTGGTACTTGTTGGAACTTGGCTAAGAAAATATTTGACAATGAAGAATGGTTTGTCTACTTTTGAGGATTATGAAATACATAAGAAGATAATACACTACTCACATTTCATTGTTGCAACAAATATACAACTAGTGAGATATCATGACAGGCCTAGTAATAAAAAGTTGTGGACAATTTCTATTGAAGATCACGAGACAATTATAGATGCTTTGGAAAAAAGAGAGGATGCAGATGGTACAATGGAATAAGTATTTAAATAAAGAGGTATGTATGTATGTACATGTATATGATATATACATATATTATATATAATTTCTATTTATTGTACCATTTGATGTAGATGGTTTAAATATTATTGCTTGATATATATGTCCATCCCCTTATTGAGAGCTCTTACACAATTGTGGTACATGTAATGGAATAAGTATTTTCTATATAGAGGTACGTATACTTATTTTTGAAAGTACATGGCTTTCAATGATAAATTGATCAATTGTGTTTAAAATATAGGTTTTCATAATTCATTTAAAATGTGAACAACTATTTTGCACTACCATCTAGATTCTAATTTTTTTGGTCCCCTTAAGCCATGTCCTTATTATTTTGATCCCCTTAATCCACATGTCCCAATTGTACATCCATCTCGTTAAGCCTCATGTCCTAATCAATTAATTTCCCCTTAAGCCATGTCCTATATAGTTCAAATGATCCTCTTTTAAGCCACATGTCTTATTTGTAGTTTGATCCTCTTAAGTCACATGACTCACGTCCCAATTATGCCCATCACCTTCAGCTTGCCTCATGCACGTCCTAATTAGTTAATTTTCCCTTAAGCCATGTCCTAGTTAACTTAAATTCACCCCTTCATAAATCCTATATATAATACATATCTAACTATTTTTTGTTGTTGTAGGTTAAATATCTTTAGTAGTTTTTTTTTGTTGGTGGCATGTAAAATGAGTTCATGAATCTTTACAATTAAATGAAGATTTCCAATGAATTGGTAAGCATCATTCTATATTTGATGTTTTTCAATGATAAATTGTTAAATTGCTTTTAATAAATTTTGAAACCATTTTGTTTTTCAATGATAAATTGTTCCATCCCCTTCCTTGCCACATGTCCCAATTATGTAGATAGATCTCCTTTTAAAATCCACATGTACTATTTAGTTTGATCCCCTTAAGCCTTGAATGTCCTAATTAGTTAATTTCCCCTTTTAAGCCATGTCCTATTTAGTTTGATCTCCTTTCTTACCACATGTCCCAACAAGGCCTGCATCCCCTTAAACCATGTCCTAATTGGTACATGCATCATTTTTTTGGTTAAATTTGACTTAGTTAATATTTTTTGTATTTTTAAGTTCTATATGTAACTATTTTCAATTGTTGTTATAGGTTTATATCTTAGGTAACTAAATGTCATGTTGGTCCAGCATCTAATTATATCAAGATTTATAATGAATTGGTAGGCATCATTTATTTGTTAAATTTATGAACTTAGACCTCAAGAAATTGAATTACTTTTAATATACATGCATTTAATAATTTAATTCTAATTAAGTTTTTATTAGTTTTTTGTGTGTGTGCATGTAGGAACATCTTGTATTTGCTTTTAACTATGGAGATCTAATTTATCTAGATCACTTTTGAAACTTCTTTTAATGTCTTAGATTGGATCTTCAATCTAATACTTTATATTTTAGAATATTGAGTTCTTTAATATATAAATTTAAGACATGTGTGGATCTTGAAACTTTTAAATTTCAGATGTGGATCAAGCTTTTATTATATTAAAGAGATGCACAAATTAAACTTTTTTATATAAGCTTTTAGTACATATGCATGCACATGTGTTATTTTAAAAATTATCAATTGCTTTGAATTTATTTTTAATGTATACAACATGCGTGTACATGTGTTATTTTAAAAAATATCAAAATTGCTTGTTTTATTTTTAATGTATATGTATATGTACACATGTGCTATTTTTAAATAATTGTCAATTTCTCATACATGTATATGTGTACAATTGCACTTTCTTCATTTAGTTTTAATGTATTTATTTATTTTATCTCTAATTAAACAATTGCAAGCTTCATTTATTTATTTTATTTTTACTTAAAAATTATAAGTTTCATTTATCTTTGTCACTAATTTCAAACTAATGAAGTTATGGGTGGCTCCACTATCTATTAGGATGACAATTTTTTGTCCTTGTAAAGTCCCTTTTATCTTAAAGGAGTTAAAATTTGGTGTATACATGTTGGCAATAACACTCTCTCCTTTTTTCTTTTGGATGGCTACTTTGGGTGTTTTTGGCTTGAGTGTTGATATTATCCTTCCCTTTGTTTATGGGTCTTACTTCTATATAATGGATGTTCCCTTTTCCTCAACAATTATGATTTGGTCTCCATGCTTGTTTGCATGTATAACAAATTTATTCTTCTTTTTTGTACTTTCTTCATGGGCTGGAATTTTTATCTTTTCTCTTTTTATGTTGGTTTCCATATATGAATTTGTCTCATAGCTTGGTTTAATGTAACTGGGTTTAGAGCTGATATCCATCTTTTGAGGAGTTTTTTCAATCCATCTAAAACAATGTAACAAACCTCTTAATTGATATGTTGCTAACAATTACTAAGAGTTTTTGGAAGTTTTTTATGTATTCTTGCATAGATCCTCCTTATTTTAATAGTTCTAACTCTTTGAAGCATAGCTCTGGGCCTTTTTTGTCAAATTTTTCTTTCAAGCATTCTGTGAACTCCATGTATGAAGTGATTTGAACATGATTCATGTTTATCATATGATGATAGCACCATTCATGTGTGAATCCTTCTAGATGTACGATTTGCTAATTTTATCATTTCTTCTTCCATCATAGGGTTTAATTAAAAATATGTATCAACTTTTTGTACCCATGCTCTTGTCATAATTTCATTTGATCCACTAAAATGATGTAGTTGGGCCTTCTCTAACTTCTTCTATTGTACTGAATGATGATATTTTTTTTGTAGATATTCCATCCTTATATCCATATAATCTTTGATAGATATTTTGGTTTCCAATATACTATCAACCCAATTTTGGTAGAATCAATTTTGTACCTCTCCTAGTGTTGTCTCTATGTTTCTTTGATCCACCTTAATGAAGGTTGGAATGATAGGTCTAAGATTTGTAGTCTGGTCTTTTGATTCTCCTCTCAAGACTATTTTATGATTACTATTCATAGTTTGTGATAGTGCTTGTAGAGTTTGTGTCATTTTTTGTGGTGTGTTGTGTTCCTCCTTCATAAACTAGTCCATTTTGGTATTTAGTTCTCAGTTTATATCCTTCCATAGGCTGGTAGGATTGTGTTCTTTGATACTATGTGTAATTTCCCCTTTTCCGCTATCTCAAATAGCTAAGACAAGTACTTAATTTTGAGTTCTTACTTTATCCAATAGTTTCAATTAGAATCAAGTAAAGATGTTACACAAGATATCAATTGCCACACACACACACACACACAATGATATTGAATGAATGTCAATGTTTGGTATACACTGATGGAGAATGCTTTGTATGTTTAGTATTAATTTATCACTTGTGGTGATTAATAATTGATTCTATTCTTGGTACACGATATGCTTATGAAATCGATGTATTGCTTCCAACAGTGGGATTGCTATATTTGATATATCTATCTATATATGTAATAATGGTTGTAATGTAGTTACAAATATTGTAATATTATTATAAGTGGAAATTGGGTTGCATCTATTATATAGATTGTGGTCATATGCTTAGATATTTGGCCTTTGCCCTTGTTATCTTCAGGATATTGGAATTATGAAGATGTAGTTAATGCTAAAGATGCCATCTCTGGTTGATCTTTAAATTCTTGCATAGATAGTGGTACCTTCTCTATTATTGAATGTATTCCTTATGCAATTGATTCTTGAGTTGAGGTCAAATGCTTCGATCAAGCTATCCAATCAGATATATACAAAATAGATAAAAATACATCAATGCTCGAGAGAATGTTTGGAGCTTGATTTTATACATTTCTTAAGATCTGAGCTAGTGCCATGCCATGTCTCTTGTTTGCTCCACTAATTGCATTCCTTCATTATTACCAAATCAATCAATCAGATTTGATTAACATAATTCTAGTTTGAGTAACTAAACAATGGAATGTTTAGTTGATGATTGAATTCCTTGATTTAGCATTTATTTATTTCCTAATCACGATTGAGTGTCACATTTTAAAAAAAAGAGATGTTTATATATACATTAACTAGTAATTTTTTTCGAGGTATATGAAGGGATATTTCAGGTTTTGGATATAATGTTTTATGAACTGTTTATGTTGCACTATCAATTTTATAGGTCCTCTGGTGTTCATAAGGTTGAGTTAGTTATTTTTGTTGCTAACAATAGGGTGTTTATTGTAATTGGTGTGGAGAATTCTTGGTGGTTCACTGATATGTGGTTTCCCATGTTGCTACTTGGATGACATGTTAATTTAGTTTGTGTAGTGTTTCAATTCATCTTTACAGTGTTTTGAGTTCTATGTTGTTAGTTGTTTTGGCTTCTACTTGACTGTGATTGTGTATCCTATTTGTATCATGTCTTTTTGGGTATAGATATGGTTTGGTAGTTGAGTTTAAATGTTGTGGGCAATGAAAATGATGAACCAAATATTCTCCCCTTGGCCTCAGCTTGCTAGGGGTTTTTGGTGGATGTTTTGGTCAAGTGTGGTGATGGTATTGTTGTGATGGGTTAGGATCTATCCCATAATTTTGTTGGTTATGTCTTTTTTGGCTGCCCTTCATGGGTTTTATTCCTTTGTCCTAGATTATTTTGATCGAGTTCTTGTAGTTTCTTTCTATGTGGGAGGTTGTGGTCCTTTTCTCGGTCGCTTAGTTTCTAGACGCTCTGCTTTTGGTAGAGGCATTTTGGGTCCTTCTGTGGTGGTTTATTGGCTTGGGTATTTGTTTCTTGGGTCTCCTATTTTGCTTGGTGTTGTTTGTACGTCCTAGCTGGGGCTCATATCTATTTGTACTTCGATTATATTGGTGGTTACCTTTTCTATTAGATCCCTTTGTGCCTTTGCTTTCTATTAGGGATGTGGGTTGAGTTTTCAGGGACTTGGCTAATAGAGGTTCTTTTCTTCTTTGATCTCCAAATGTCTCTACATGGAGATTTTATTTTATGATGTTTCTTTCCATGTAAGGTCTCTACAAATCTTTATTTGGGTGTAATCTTTGCCACAATTTTTATACTTTCCCATAAGCATCTACATGTCAGGACTGGAGGAGTAGAAGGGGTTTGATCTCCTCTCTATTCATGTCATTCTAAGGCTCAACCTTTATCAGCCTGTCTTTCTCTCTCTTTCTAGATTAAATCCTATGTAGAGGCCCCTGAGGTCATTTCTTCAATCTACTTTGATGCACTTGGTTCTTATGTAGGTTTGGGTTTTTTCTCTTTTGGATGCTAAACCTACTTGTTATTTCTTTTGTAATATGTTGCTCCTCAACTTCTCATTTAGAGCTTGTTCAAGGATTTGTTGGCACCATTATGGTTTAATGTTAATTTTTCTTAGGTTTTTCTTTTTAAAGACGCTTCTAAGGTGTGCCTTCGACATAGTTTGTTCAGGGATTTTTTGTTCCTACTATTTCCTTACTGGACTATCAGTCTAGTGCTAGTGGTGCTCATTCTTCAAATTTTATGAAGATTTTTGGCTAGATGGTTAGCCATAGAAGTAAAAAGGATGTTAAAATGCAAAAGTTGGTTTCTAATGTTCCCATCTTGTTCTAGTTGGATTGTTGCTTAGTTTAGGTAGTTTGATGTTAAGGTTCTCAAGGGTGTTTTTGAAGAGGGGAAAAACATAGAGAAGGGACAAAGGAGGTTAGAATGCAAAGAAATCAAACAAGACACAATATAAATGCAAACAACCAAATTTATACCTTGTCTTTGACCTCTCCCTTGGTTTGAGCTTGATGAAGTGAAGGTGCCAGTTTTGATGCTCCACTTGATGTGCTCCTTGCTTGATGCATATGTAGATTTCTCTCCTTTACTCAACAAGATTAGGATTTGATAGGATTTAGATTGATGGATTATTGATGGATGAGGATTTAGGATTTGATAGAAGACTATGAGAAAATGATAAAGATGTGATGAGACAAGAAATTAACATCATCAGGAAAGAAGAATGGAAGACCCCCACTTTGTGAGGGAAAGAGGCTCCAATTTATAGATTGGAGAATGCCAATGGAGGGCCAAGATTGATTTGAAATGGTGGGCATGGATCAAGGATTCCTTCAGAGAATAAAGAGGAATATAAAATTCCTTGGGGAAAGGGGAGAGGAATTAAAAATTCCAAAATAAAGGATGCATAGGGAGATTCAAAGAAATTTGAATTTCTTTGAGAGGTTTAATGTTGATGTGACATGAGTAGGGGAATTTAAAATTGGAGAATAATGATAAGTGAAATTATGAGAGATTCTAGAATAATTAATTAGGTTGAGTGGGATTAGGAAAAGTGATTTGTAGGAATCGCCTGACTAGGTTAACTAATTAAAATTAATTAACTAAGTGACTAGGTTAACTAATTAAAATTAATTAACTAAGTGGGTTTAGAAGAAATAATTATTGGAGGGACTTTAGAAGAATAGGGGAATAATTAATTTATTTGATAAATTAATTATTGGAAAATAGTGACAAGATTAATTAAATTAGATTTAATTGGTACCAGGAGGAATAAGGATAACACAATTAAATAAATTAATTATGTTGGCAAGATTAAATTAATTAAATATTAATTTTAGGTGTCTACATTTTGCTCCTCTTTCATATAGCGTCATGAAATGATGTTAGATCAAAGAAGAATAAAACATAGTGGAAGAAAAGGATAAAGACTAGTAGCATGATGCCCAAGTCATAAGATGAGGAAGAATGATGGGGAGGATTGATGGCGAGGAAGTAGTTGTGTGTCCTATCGAGAGGACATGCGGGTTCGAGGAACATAGGTGTGCTCTTGAAACATATGAGAAGACGAGGTGATGAAAGGATGAATATGATAACAGTGGGAATAAATGAATGGATTGGAGTCTTGTGAATGAAATGAGATAAAGGAATGATAAAAGGATGTGATTTGTTGTTGAGAAAATATAGAGAGAAAACCTAGGTTTGATATTGCCATGGGTAGTCTACACCATTGGTTACAAGAACCATGATGATATGAAGATCCGAGGCATGGAATGGAGCTCAATCAAATAGGTATGCCTTGCACACAATCATGTAAGTGTTCATAAAAACTAATGCAGGGTTGCTAGTTCGTACAAGGAAAACCTTCAAACACACCATACCATGAAAACTATGCCCCATTATACACCAACCAAGACATACCAAGATATAGAATGATGAAGGCAGTCATGAAAAAGTATAGTCCCAGGACATGGGATGAACATCAAAGTGAAAAGCTCAAGCATGGAAACAACATGCACAAGACCGACTGACATCTCTTGCCAAGAGTAGGACATGGATTTGGATAAATTGTCAGACTAGGGAAGGATGCATCTTGATGGGGAGGTGATGGATTTGGATACAGGTTGATGATTGGCAAAAGGCAAGTTGGATGTGCAAGGTAAGAAGTTGAGAGGATTGTTGCTTGGATTTGATTCACACAGTATGGACGGATGATTGGATTAGGCACAAGTCAGTGTAATCTTAGGTAGATGGGAAAAGTTGAGTGTGATGGATTGGATAGGATGGAAGAAGGATAAATGATTGGATAGAATGAAAAGGGAGATGGATGACTGGGTTGGATTGGATTGTGGATGGCATTAATGATTGGATTGGAAGATATGGAGAATATGATTGGATGAGATAGGATTGGATTAAAATTATAATTGAATAGGATGGGGTGAATTGATGGATATAGGATAGATGGATTGGAACCAATGACAAGGGAGAACCAAGGATTAGTACAAGAATGGATGGATGGATGGAGGGAGATTTTTTTTGGATAGGATGCAAATGGATTGAGTGGATGGATATGGATAGGAAATGGAATAAAATATGGAGGGTAGGATAATGGAGACCCAAGGACTATGTTGCAAAGGAGGAAAATTCCCCACTAAGGGTAGTGGAATTAACGATGTAAGGATTATGGATAAAGATGTATGAGGTGGAAGGATATGGATGGTAGACGTATTAAGGCTTGTGTGCTCCAAAGCATGTATATACATTATTTTGCCTCCATATGATCAAGACCAAAGGTAGGAATGGAGGATTGCATTTGGATAGGATGAGGGATATGAGATGGAGGATATGGATAGGATAGTTGAGATCAAACCTAGGAAAGGAGGGTGGACTTAGATAGGATGCAGATATAAGGAACGTGGATGGTAGGATTGCCTCGATGAAGCTTGCCCCCAAGCGTAGAGTGGAAGAGGATGAGGGGATTTTACACGATGCTTGTTTGCCAAGTTTTCATAATGATAATTACCCAAGGTGCTACAAAAAGTGGTTCTCACCATTGGATGAAATGATTTTTCTTTATTTTTTCTGATTTTAATTTTTTGGTATTTCTTTTTTTTTTGTATTTTTGTTGATTTTTTAATTTTTTTACTTTTAGAATTTTTGGAATAGTCTGGACGGATAACGATTAGGATCAATGGATATGGAAGATAGTGGATGCGTGAAGGAGGAAGAGAGGACTCAAGCATATAGCTCCATGGATGGTATACCTTAATATTTCTTTGAACTGGAGGTATGCTCATAGATGTTGGTAAAAATAATTGGGGAGATGAAATGATTATTGGAGGATAGGATTTATGAAGGATTGGAATAAAAGAATGAAATTGTGCAAAATGGATGGTGGATAATGGATGGGGTTTTGAAAGATTTGTGTAAGATCAACATTGTCACAAACCTTGAAGGGTGGTGGAGTAGTGGAGGAGAGGGTTTGAATTAGATGGAGGATAAAGTGTGGATTTTGGGACATGAAGACCCAAAATAGAAGAAGGGGATGATGGATTTGGGATGGTCGATTTTGGGACATAAAGACCCAAAATGGATTTTGAAGATGGTAGAGTATTAGATGGAGGATTGGACGAGTTTTGAATGGATTGAGCTTTAGGATTAGCAAGTTTAGATACCAATTTTGATTTTACTTTGAGATGCATTTCTTCTTTGAGTAGTTTGGGAATCCACATAGTTTTTGATTTTTCATTTTGAGGCCTTTGTGGCCTTTTTGATTTTTCTTTCTGTTAGATGATATTTTTATTTTGAGCATCTCAGTTTGAGGGGACATGTTGATGATTTAATTTTTGTGGATTTTGAGCTCTATGCTTTTTAGATTGGGCATCCAAATTGCTTCAAATAGAAATAGGATGGGTGTATGAGGATGAAAGACTTAAGGATTTTATGGATGGTGGGATGATGGAAGGAGAGTGTTCGAAGGCATTCAATGATGTGTTCCTTTGTTGATCTTTCTTAGGGATTATTTTAGGGGATGGAGTGGTGGATGGAGGGATGTAAGGACCCAAAATGGATGGAAGGAATGGAGGATTTAGCTTTGGAACAAAGGGTCCCAAAATGTATGTGGATGATGGGGGATGGCAGGATTTTGATTTGCATGAAGGACTTTTGGATTTAGGAGGAATATGGGATGTACCATGTTGAGAATTAGTTTGAGGACCCTTATTATTTCAGAAACAATATGCAAGTCCATTTTGAGGGGGATGGGATGTGGAAGGAGGATTAGGATCTTTAGATGGATTGGGATCATGACATGGGGTGCCTACAAGAAGTTGTGTTCACTTTTTGGCCAAAAAGTGGAAGTTTTTTCCCTTTTTTTTCGATTTCATCCCATTTGACCTAAATATTTGAGAAACTTAAAGAGTGATTCTTGAAAAAAATCAATAATAGAAAATGTAGTGCTCGAAGTCTACTTTCCAAATATGTAATTTATTTTAATATCCAGATCTTAAAAATGATGTTTCAATAGGGATTAGTAAAACCTTTAGTTTAAAAGTCACTTTTTAGAACCACCATACAATTCCCATGTACGGCAAGCATAATTTGACCTAAATAAAAGTATTTTTCTTTATCCTTTTGGGAAAAGATCTAACTGACTCACCTTTGATGAGGATTTAATTTTTTTTTTTTTTTTTCCGTATATATATTTTTTTGTTATACTGTTTTGAAAAATCCACGTGTACGACAAGCATATTTTGACCTAAACTTAATTTTTTTTTTAAAACTGTATAGATTCATCTCTAGTTTGATGCCATATAAAAAAAATTTCAAAAAACTAAAAGACAAAAAAGTTATTAAAAATTTAAAAAACCCTGTTATTTTAAGATTATGAATCTCTTTCATTAGAAATTATTTAAAAAAAATATTAATCCATTCTTTTAAAAAATTATATATTTGGAATCTAGACAGTGTGTACTATAATGAGTTTTTGTTGTTTAAAATAATTCTAAAAATTAGGTGTTCAGATATATTTTTTAAGTCATTTTTTTGTATGAAGCTTGATTTGGCCTTCAAGTTGCAAGTGAAACTAGTTCCAAGTTGCAGGTTCGGCTTTATGAACCATTTTCCAAGCCAAATTTTGAACCTAAAAGTGGTCTCCAAAAACATTTTTTTTACAAACGGGATCCCATTCTATTTTTCCAATTAGTTAAAAATGCAAAAATAACATGAGATCTTGTTTTGTTTTGCATTAATTTTTTTTCCAAATTTCTATAAATAAGAGATATTTTTACATAATAAAACATATCTTCGAATGTGCGAGTTTTTAAATAATATTTTATGATTTAGTTGTCCTTTGGATGCTCTTTTGTTGCAATTTTACATACATTTTTTGAAGGTGACAATTATTGCATAATTTTTTAGTCATTGGGTCTAAACAATGTTAGAAGAAGAAACAAAGGAGTGAATTGACCGTCAAGGAAATTCAAGAAGAAAGAGAGAAGGAGGACAAATGCCAAGGAGATAGAAGAATGAGGATTCGACAAATGAATAATCTTGATACTTTTGGATCCACAACAATGGAAGAGACAAACATTAAAAATGATGCCTTGGGGGATCAGATGGACATAGATGATTCAATTATGGATGATGTTGATGTGAATGAAACAATTATGAAGAATATTCCAAGTATTACATCCTCAAATCAAGGTACATCTTCAAATCCTTCTCTAGAAGACATGGATACTGTGATTATAGGTGATATTCATATTGATGATTTAGTACAAGCTGGATATACCAATTTTGAGATTGATATAATTGTCCATGAAAATGAAAACCTTTACGTTGATAAAGATGAAATCCTTTTGAATGTTTAAAGTGAAAACCCTTTTGAACATGATAAAAATAAAAATTCTCCAATTGTTGAAGATCAAGGAAACTTTATTATAAAAATTGAAAAAAAGGTTTTGGATAATCTTCCTAGTAAGATTTCTTGGAGACAGATAAGAACATATGCCAATAGAATATACAAAGAATTTTTTTATCGAAAAAAACTTGCAATTCAATGCCAACATATGATGCAATTGATGAGAATGTGGAAAATGAGAAAAGTGATGAAAAAAATAGGCATCTATGTGAAACCATAAAAAAAAGATGAATCAGTTAAGCGTGCTATGTCTACTGTTGGAAGTGCCATTGAATCTATTGGTACAATGAGTTGATCTAAAGATAAGAATGCGACACAACAAGCTATAATAATTTCCATAGTGAATAAAGCAACCTTAAGTAAAAGGATGGTAAGCAACATTAGTGGAATTTTAAAGATGCATTCTAAAACATTGGTTAGAGAAGCTAAAAGAAGAGATAGTATTGAAAATGATCCAATCAACCAAAGTTGGAGTTTTAGTGGTAGACTTTGAAGGTCAAATATGAAATTGCATATTGAATTGAAATCTTTGGTTGAAAAGTTTTGGCATGATAATACAAGGGTATCATCTAATGCTAGAGATGTTCTAAAGTTGAGAGTGGGGTGTAAAATTGGTGACCCTCATCCAAAACATCTATTAGACACAACTCAAACTGAATTTTATAAAAAAAATTGGATGAAGTTGTGTTACCTGGAAATATTACTATAATTCAAAGATCATTTGAAAAATGCAAGCCCTGGTATGTGAAAATTAATAAGAAAAGAGTCTCTTGTTGTTGTAAAACGCACGTGCAATTTCATTACTATTATTATGTTTTTCGATACATGCATTGTGTTTTTCATAGTAACATGCTTATCCAAGAAACTGGTATTGATATGCCACTTGAATCAATCAAATAATTTATAGCAAGTTTATTTTGTGAAAGAACTGATGGACAATTATTTTATTTACGTTCATTTATCTCTAGAGAATGTTCTAGTTGTGGCAATTTTTCATCAGTAGTAGAATGTATGCATGAGAGTAGTGAAACTAATTTTGGATAACAACTAGTGTATGTGAGAAGATTTAAGAATGTTGAGTATCCCTTAAAGGATGGGAAAATAGGAAAGCATGTTGATTTAATCACAGAGAAGGTTAGTGTACATGCATTCATGTTAGAATTTAAAAGTAAGATTATACCAAAATATGTGACACACTCTCAACATGCTAGATGACTTGATTCTCAATTTCGCACATGTAGAAATGCATTTCCAGTTGGAAGTATACTATCAGTGGTGGACTTTGCAGAAAACTATACTCTTAAGCCACAAGAGGAAATTCAATCTCAATATTACAATTACACTTGAGTTGCTATTTTTGTTCATATTGTTTATAGACATGCAAATGATAGCACAGAGGATGATAGAAAACTACTAAGGGAATATCATTTCTATGTGAGTGATAATAGGATGCACTCTTCAGAGTTTGTTCAATATTGTTTTAACATTTTTTCAGAAATATAAGAGAAAGAGGAATCCAGATGATATAACATCTTATATGGTCAGATAGTTATTATGGACAATTCAAGAATGCTCGAATGTTTTATTGGTTAAGTAAGGCTCACAAGGAATACAATATCCAATATATATGGAGTTTTTTTGAAGATGGATATGGTAAAGGAGAACATGATGGAGCTGGTGCATGTGTTAAAAGAATTATTGCTAGAGAGGAATTAAAATAAGAAGATAATGTAAAATTTAAAGATGCACGTGCAATTGTAGATTGGTGCAATACAACCCTATCTACTAGATCAGGTGTGAACTGTAAAATCCAGCGATTCTTTTGGTTAGTTGAAGAGGAAAACATTGTGTTGAAACTTGATTGTGAGATAATTAGTGGATCGGTAAAATGGCTTTCATTTAAGAGTTCAAATGCAAGCACATGGACTATATGGATAGGGGAACTTGCATGTTTTTGTCAGTTTTGTATTTCAGGTGATTCTGATGTATGTGGGAATATTGAATGGGTTGAAGATTTGAATCAAAGCTCGTTGACTCCTAATCAAGCACAAGATCAGATTAACACAATCGAAGATAATGATCAATTGTTTGCATTAGATGATTATTATCATGTTTCAGACCTTGTACACAAAGGTAATAATTTAATCATTTTGTCGACCATTTAATAAAATTAGTTTCAAACTTTTTTATATTTAATGTAAATTAAAAATTGTAATTTTTTAGTTCTAAATTTTGATAATTTATTAATTTTTTGTTTGTAGGACATGTGTATGTTGTTGTTGCACCTGAGGAAATGAAGAGGAAATAGAATATTGGTTGGCTCGATGTGTTGAGACTAAACACAAACTACTTAATCCTTGAGAAGATGATGATGGTTTTCATTATCTGGTTGGTTCAGTGTAAGTTGTTGGAACTTGGCTAAGGAAATATTTGAAAAGGAAGGATGGTTTGCCTACTTTTGAAGATTATGAAACACATAAGAAGATAATACACTACTAATGTTTGATTGTTGCAACAAATAGACAACTAGTGAGATATCACGACAGACCTAGCAATAAAAAGATGTTGACAATTTCTATGGAAGATCACGAGACAATTATAGATGCTTTGGAAAAAAGAGAGGATGCAAATGGTACAATGGAATAAGCATTTAAATAAAGAGGTATGTATCTATGCACATGTATGTATATATATATATATATATAATATATAATTTCTTTTTATTGTACCATTTGATGTAGATGGTTTAAATATTATTCTTTGACATATAATGGAATAAGTATTTAATATATAGAGGTATGTATACTTGTTTTTAAAAGTACATGTCTTTCAATGATAAATTGATAAATTGCTTTTAAAATATAGGTTTTCATAATTCATTTAAAATGTGAACAACTATTTTTCACTTCCATCTAGATTCTAATTTTTTTTGTCGCCTTAAGCCATGTCCTTATTATTTTGATCCGCTTAAGCCACATGTCCCAATTGTGCACCCATCCCATTAAGCCTCATGTCCTAATCAATTAATTTCCCCTTAAGCCATGTCCTATATAGTTCAAATGATCCTATTTTAAGCCACATGTCCTATTTCTAGTTTGATCCCCTTAAGACACATCCCAATTATGCCCATCACCTTCATCTTTCCTCATGCACGTCCTAATTAGTTAATTTCCCCTTAAGCCATGTCCTAGTTAACTTAAATTCACCCCCCTATAAATTCTATATATAATATATATCTAACTATTTTTTTTTGTTGTAGGTTAAATACCTTTAGTAGTTTTTTGTTGTTGGTGGCATGTGAAACAAGTTCATGAATCTTTACAATTAAATGAAGATTTCCAATGAATTGGTAAGCATCATTTTTTTGTTAAATGTTTAGTTTTAATTTCTATATTTGATGTTTTTCAATGATAAATTGTTAAATTGCTTTTAATAAATTTTGAAACCATTTTGTTTTTCAATGATAAATTATTCCATCCCCTTCCTTGCCACGTCCCGATTATGTAGATAGATCCCCTTTTAAAATCCACATGTCCTATTTAGTTTGTTCCCCTTAAGCCTCACATTTCTAATTAGTTAATTTCCCCTTTTAAGCCATGTCCTATTTAGTTCAATGCCATTTCTTGCCACATGTCCCAATAAGGCCTACATCCCCTTAAGCCATGTCCTAATTAGTACAAGTATCATAGTTTTGGTTAAATTTGACTTAGTTAATATTTTTGTATTTTTATTTTTTATATCTAGCTATTTTCAATTGTTGTTATAGGTTTATATTGTAGGTAACTAAATGTCAAGTTGGTCTAGCATCTAATTATATCAAGATTTCTACTGAATTGGTAGGCATCATTTATTTGCTAAATTTATGAACTTGACCTCAAGAAATTGAATTACTATTAATATACATGCATTTAATAATTTAATTCTAATTAAGTTCTGATTAATTGTTTTTTTGTGTGCATGTAGGTACATCTTGTAATTGCTTTTAACTGTAGATATCTAATTTATCTAGATCACTTTTGAAACTGCTTTTAATGTCTTAGATTGGATCTTGAACTTATATAATACTTTAGATTTCAGAATATTGAGTTCTTTAATATATAGATTTAAGACATGTGGATCTTGAAACTTTTAAATTTGAGATGTGGATCAAGCTTTTATTATATTAAAGAGATGCACAGATTAAACTTTTTTATATAAGCTTTTAGTACATATGCACGTAAATGTGTTATTTTAAAAATTATCAATTGCTTTGAATTTATTTTTAATGTATACAACACGTGTGTACATGTGTTATTTTAAAAAATATCAAAATTGCTTGTTTTATTTTTAATGTATATGCATATGTACAAATGTGCTATTTTAAAATAAATATCAATTGCTCATACATGTATATATGTACAATTGCACTTGCTTCATTTATTTTTAATGTATTTATTTATTTTATCTCTAACTAAACAATTGCAAGCTTCATTTATTTATTTTATTTCTACTTGTTGGTGTAAATAAATATTCATTTTGGATATTATTACACTTTACTTAAGTTAACTTAGAATAATGCATTTCTTCGTAGTTTGGATTTGAGACACTTAGGGAAGTGTGCACATAGGGATAGAGCTTGTAGGAGAAATTCCACCTTTTGTGGTCTTATTTTGCTGTTACACTCCACATTCGGTGGGTCATCCACCTCTTGTGGAATATTATATTATTTCTCCTACCTACCCTTAGTATTTCTTACCTACCCTTGTTTCTCATTGAGCCACATGTCATAATTGTGTGCTCGTACATCCATATGGCCTTGCCCATATAAGCAGGCCTATATTCATTGTATTGGTTAATCTAGTTGATCATTTGCATATTAATGAGAATACAGTTTGTTCTTGTCATTCTATTGTCTCTCTTTTTATGCTTTTCATTTTTCCCTTGATCTTGGCAAAATTCTACATGGTATCAGAGCCATTGGGGCTTCATTGATTGGTTTTTGGGGACATCATGGAAGGCTTCAATTTTTGGATTTGGGGATCTTCATTTTTTGGGGGCATCATACAGCGATTTGGACATCACCGTTGAATCTGGGAGGCCATTTCCATGAATTTCGACTATAAAGTCGACCTATTTTGGTGAGAAATTTTTTTTCCCCATTTCGACTATTATCATACAGATTTCAAATTTTTTTAAAAAAATTATTTTTTGAAAAAACAAAAAGGGAAAATTTGGAAAAATTCAAAAAAAAAAATCAAAACAATATAAAAAAAACAAAACTTTTTGTTGGATTTGGGGGTTCGTAGGCCCCCCCGTACTCCGCAGTACCCTGCGTTGTAGGGCCATACTTGTGTTGTAGGCGTTGTTGGAGCCGCTACCGCTGTCGTGTACCTCCCGCCACTGTTGAGTACCTCCCGCCACCGCCGAGTAACTCCCACCACCACCATGTAAACTCCCACTGGTAGCTCTGAACTCTTGCCGGCCCCCTCAGCTTTCGGCCCCCTTGGCTCCTGGCCCACCAGCATCTCCACTTGCCGGCAACGCCTCCCTCCCATCAGCAAGAAAACTAACGAAACCCACATCCGCCATGTGGCAGGCAGCCACTAGATTGCGGTCTACAGTCCGTATGCCCAGACCCTGCCATGCGGCACACACGCAGCACAGTTAGCTGCCACGTCACCCACCATGCAGAGTTGATGCAGACTACCACATCAGCCTGTTCGTACAGTACGGATGCCTAGTCAGCAAGGCGGTGAAGTTTGCACGATGGTCATACGACCATCAAATTTAAGCCAATAAATTGCTAACATCAGTGCCACATCAGTATAATTTTGAAATTTTTTGACCCCCTCTCCATTGAGCTTTTCAGTTTTGCAGTCCAACTTTGAAAGGCCATATCTTGCTCATTTTTGCTCCTTTTTTGGTGCAATTTTTTTTTGAAATAGCTAAAATTTCATGATCTTCGTAGTGGTGTGGTTATTTTTTGATTTTGGTGCATAGGTTTTTCAGAATTTTTGGATTCTCTCAGCTGTACCTGTCTAATCCTCAATTCTGCAACTTTAAAGTCCTCGTTTGAGCTCATACGACCTCCTTTTCAGGTGCCATTTTTTTTGAAAGTGCATGTTTTTTTGTCTAATTTCATAATCTATGATTAGATTTCAAAGATTTTGAGTGGAAATTGTACTTTCATATATTGGTCTTATTTGGCCTATTAGGTGCTTGTAATGTGATTGGATATTAGTTTAGATCTCTTGCATTATCAGTTTGAGTCTCTTTTGGCCTTATTGAGGTGGTTGTAAAATTGTAATCAGAAGTTCGCTTTGCCATTTTTTGCAAGTGGCCCATTGTATACGCACTAAGTATAAAGTGCCAAATCGTCACTTTTGGGGGGGGTTCTTTGATTGAGTGAATTTGGGGGGGTGTCTTGTGTGATTTTGCCTCTCTTTGTGCTCTTTCCATTTTTGTTGCAATGAGTCCTCATAAATTTCCACCTTTAACTCCACATAACTACGCATCATGGAAAATTAAAGTATGGAGTAAAGTAATGGAAAAGGGTCTCACACATTACATAGATGGAACAATAACAACACCACCTGATCCTAAGGCTGATCCAAATGCTCAGTTAGAATGGCTCACTAAGAATTGCATGGCTCTTGGAACTTTGAGCAAGTATGTATCAGATGACCTCATTTTTCACATTGAGAAGTGTACAACAATCAAAGAGGCTTGGGATATGTTTCAGAAATTGTATGGTCAAGTTGATGAAATTAGAGGCTATAAGATTGACAATGAGCTCACCAACTTGGATCCCAAGAGTTTTGATACAATCCAAGATTATGTCACCAAAGCAAATGAGCTAAGAGCAAAGCTTAAGGATTGTGGAATTGACAAAAAGGATGCTCAGTTGATATTCAACTTGTTGGACAAGCTTGCACCAGAATATGCAACATTTGTATCTAGCTTCCAAACTCATCGTTTGACAGTGGGGAGTTCCTATGTTATGCCTTCATTTGATGATTTCATAGAAATGTTAATATTGGAACAATCTAAGTTGTTGAACATGGGAGTTCTCAAGTCTTCAAAGTCCAAGGCTTTGGTGGCAAATCAAGGGAATCAAGGAAGTCAAGGCAAAGATTCCAACAAGAAGAAGAAGCAATCCAGGTCTAAGCCACACCAAGAAAAAGGAAAATCATCCTCTCCATCACAAGGCAATTTTTCATCCTCTTCCAAGAAGGGGAGACCACCTAAGAAGGATAAACCAACTTGTGTATATTGCAAGAAGTATGGTCATGATGAGCATCGATGCCACGCAAAGCAAGTTGATGAGTTAACTAATCTTCTTAAGAAAAACAACATCAACTTGCCATCTACCTACACAAAGAAGGATTCATCTCCTTCCTCTTCCTCACAGTCTAAGGGAAAAGAGCAAGCATTTGTGGCTACAACGGGTTCTTCATAGCAATGGATACTTGACTCGGGTGCCTCATATCACATGGGTTCTACAAAGGAGCAGTTTTCTTCATTGGAGACATCTAAGGTACCTCACATTTACATAGGTGATGATACACAAGTTGAGGTTGAAGGAAAAGGTTCAGTTGACATGGATGATGGAACATTTGAGAATGTTCTCTATGTTCCTAACTTGTCTACCAACCTTCTCTCTATCTACCAAATCACTCACTATGGGAATTGGAAAAAGGTTGATTTTACACTAGATTCAGTTGTGGTAAAGGAACTTGATGATGATGCCTTGGTAGCAGTGGGACAAGTCAATGACAACTCAAGGCTTTATTCATTCTCCCACTTTGTGCCAAGTTCACCTTCTAGGGCCTTGCTTACTCATTCAAATTCGAAAAGTGAGCTATGGCATGAACAGTTTGGTCACCTCAACTACCACTATCTTCAGCAGCTCAACACTAAAGACATGGTCATAGGTCTACCTCGAATCAGTTTTTTACAGGGTGTATGTTCAGGTTGTTCCATGGGCAAGCATCCAGAAGAGAAGTTTGATAAGGGGAAAGCTTGGAGAGCTTTGGAAGTTCTTCAACTTGTTCACAGCGATGTAGCAGGTCCATTTCCAACACCTTCATTTAGTAAGGCTCGCTATGTTCTCACCTTCATTGATGACTACTCCCGCTTCACTTGGGTCTACTTTCTCATTCATAAGAGTGAAGTATTTGATAGATTTCAGGACTTCAAGACTTGTGTGGAGAAGCAATCAGGGAAAGTGGTCAAGATTCTTCGCACAGATAATGGAAGGGAATACGTGAACAAAAGACTTGAGGATTTTTGTACATTTGAGGGGATTGGTCTTCAACATTCTGTCGCTTACACTCAATAGCAGAACAGGGTTGCAGAACACAAGAATAAAACTCTCAAAGAAATGGCTAGCTGTATGATACATGCACGTTCTATTGATCCCACCTTTTGGGCAGAGGCTATCAGTTGTGCTACACACATCCAGAATTGGGTTCGTCACAAAGATTTGCAAGGTATTAGTCCTTTTGAGGCTTGGGCTGGTAGGAAACTGATTGTGAGATATTTTAGAGTCTTTGGGTGTCCAGCATGGGCTCGCATACCTCCATAGAAACGTAAGGCATTGGAACCTCAGAGTCGGCCTTGCATATTTGTTGGATATCTTGAGGGTGTTAAGGCATATAGATTGATGGATCCTGAGACACATGAGGTGTTCATTGAGATGAGTGTTCACTTTGAGGAAAGCTTTCCTAGCTTAGCCTCTCTACCTCCTCCACCTTCCTCCATTATGGATAGTGATGTTAGTGATTCAGATGATGAGACTCCTTCAACTCTGACTCATAGGGTTACACCTCCATAGGGTCCAGTTGCAGTTGAGGAGCATCATTCTCCACCTCCACCTCGACCTCATTGGGCTCGACAGACACTTGAGTCCGCAGGTTCTCTTGTTGGGGATCCTTCAGATACACGGAGAACTCGATCACAACATCAGGATCTTCCACATGCATTCATTGCTACTGCTTCCGATCCACAGACATTTAGGGAAGCATCAGGGGTTCCTGAGTGGGACCAAGCTATGGAGGAAGAGTATAGTTCCTTGATGAGGAACAACACATGGGATTTAGTCCATCTCCCTAAGGGGAGAAAGATGGTTCGATGTAAGTGGATCTATTGGACCAAGTTTGCAGCGGATGGTAGTGTGGATAAGTATAAGGCTCGACTCATTGCGAAAGGTTTCTCTTAGGTTGCAGGTGTTGACTATACTAAGACCTTTGCACCCATAGCCAAGATGAACTCCATTCGTTTGACACTTGCTATTGATGCAGCTCATGGTTGGGCTGTACATCAGATGGATGTGAAGAGTGCTTTTCTTCATGGTGATCTTGATGAGGAGATTTATATGGAGTAGCCATAGGGTTTCATCCAGGATACTTCCTTGGTTTGTAGACTAAGGAAATCTCTCTATGGCCTTAAGCAGGCCCCTAGGGCTTGGTACACCAAGATGGATTCCTTTCTTCTCTCTGCAGGGTTCACCAGGTGTCATTCCGATCCGAATGTCTACATTTTGCGACAAGATGACTCTCACTTGATACTTGTGCTCTATGTTGATGACTTGATCATTACAAGGAGTACTACATCCATCATTAGCAGGATCAAATATGCTTTGCATGACAGATTTTCTATGACTAATTGGGTCTTTTGCACTACTTTCTCGGGATAGAGATTTCACAGTCACCTTCCGGGATTACACTATCGTAGCCCAAGTATGCTCTTGATCTACTTGCATGCTTTCATATGGCTGATTGTAAGCCTGCTCTGACTCCCTTTCTTTCAGGAGTCAAGCTTGAGGCTCAGTGTTCTTCTCCACCAGTTGATGCCACTTTGTATCATCAGCTTGTGGGTAGTCTCATCTACTTGACTCATACACGCCTTGATATTTCATTTGCAGTTGGCATGCTTTCCCACTTCATGTAGGAACCACATGAGCTTCATTGGAAAGCCACCAAATGCATCCTTCATTACATCTAGGGTACACATCACTATGGGATTCACTATGCAGCAGGCACAAGACTTCGCTTGGTTGGTTACATAGACTCCGATTGGGCTGGCGATCTTGATGATCGTAAGTCTACTTCTGGTTACAGTTTTCACCTTTGTTCGAGCCCCATTTGTTGGCAGAGCAAGAAGCAACATGCTATTGCTCTCTCTTCAACTGAGGCTGAGTATCGAGGTGCTGTTAACGCAGCGAATGAAACCATTTGGCTCCAGTAGATTCTCATAGAGTTTGGATTCACCACTCCACGGCCGATAGTTCTACATTGTGACAATTAGAGTGCTATTGCAATCTCGAAGAACCTAGTCCAGCACCAGTAGACCAAACACACCAAGATTCATATGCACTCTATCCGAGAGCTCATTCAGGAGCAGGTCATTGATTTGCAGTATTGTCCTACAGCAGAGCAGGTTGCTAACATATTCACCAAACCTTTCATCGAGAGTAAGTTTTAGCAGTTGCGAGCTCTCTTGGGGGTGTGGGATGTGTCATTAGGGGGGGTCAGCTGACTTCTCCTTCCTCTCTTATGGGGGGAGACTTTTTCCTCTTTGAGGTTTTGTCCTTCTTCTTTGAAAGTCTTTTGTACATTCATCTCTCTTTTGGGGGGGAGTTTTTTCCCACTGGTTTTCTCCCTTTCTTCATTTGTGAGAGATTGCATTGCATAGTTTTGCTTGCATTTGCATATTGTACATGGGTACCTATCATGGCCTAGTAGTCGGGACCCATCTTGCATTGTTGACTTGAGTCTTCATTCCCCTAAGTTGCACTTAAGAGGGGGTGTTGGTGTAAATAAATATTCATTTTGGATATTATTACACTTTACTTAAGTTAACTTAGGATAATGCATCTCTTCGTAGTTTGGATTTGAGACACTTAGGGAAGTGTGCACATAGGGATAGAGCTTGTAGGAGAAATTCCACCTTTTGTGGTCTTATTTTGCTATTACACTCCACATTCGGTGGGTCATCCACCTCTTGTGGAATACTATATTATTTCTCCTACCTACCCTTAGTATTTCTTACCTACCCTTGTTTCTCATTGAGCCACATGTCATAATTGTGTGCTCGTACATCCATATGACCTTGCCTATATAAGTAGGCCTATATTCATTGTATTGGTTAATCCAGTTGATCATTTGCATATTGATGAGAATACAGTTTGTTCTTGTCATTCTATTGTCTCTCTTTTTATGCTTTTCATTGTGCCCTTGATCTTGGAAAAATCCTACACTACTTAATAATTGCAAGCTTCATTTACCTTTTTCACTAATGTTGAACTAATGAAGTTATGGGTGGCTCCACTATCTATTAGGATGAGAATGTTTTGTCCTTGTAAAGTCCCTTTTACCCTAAAGGAGTTAAAATTTGGTGTAGACATGTTGGCAATAACACTCTCTTCCTTTTTTCTTATGGATGGCTAATTTGGGTGTTTTCGGCTTGAGTGTTGATATAATCCTTCCCGTTGTTCATGAGTCTTACTTCAATATAATGGATCTTCCCTTTTCCTCAACAATTATGATTTGGTCTCCATGGTTGTTTGCATGTAAAAAAAAATTAATCTTCTTTGTTTGTACTTTCTTCATGGGCTGGAGTTTTTATCTTTTCTGATTTTGTGTTGGTTTATATATCTCAATTTGTCTCATTGCTTATTGTAATGTAATTGGGTTTAGAGCCCTTATCCATCTTTTGAGGAGTTTTTCAATGCATCTATAAATAATGCAACCAACCTCTTTATTGATATGTTGCTGTCAAGTACTAAGATTTTTTGGAAGTTTTTTTTGTACTTCCATAGATCCTCCTTATTTTAATAGTGCTAACTCTTTGAAGTATAGCTCTGGGTCTTTTTTGTCAAATTGTTCTTTCAAGCATTCTATGAACTCCATCTATGAAGTGATTTGAGCATGATTTATGTTTATCATACCATGATAGCACCATTCATGTGTGAATCCTTCTAGATGTACAATTTACGAATTTAATTATTTCTTCTTCCATCATAGGGTTTAATTAAAAATATGTATAAACTTTTTGTACCCATGCTCTTGTCATAGTTTCATTTGATCCACTAAAATGATGTAGTTGGGCCTTCTCTAACTTCTTCTATTGTACCGAATGACGATATTTTTTTGGTAGATATTCCATCCTTATATCCATATAAACTTTGATAGATATTTTGGTATCCAATATACTATCAGCCCAATCTTCGTAGAATCAATTTTGTACCTCTCCTAGTGTTGGCTCTATGTTTCTTTGATCCGCCTTAATGAAGGTTGGAATGATAGGTCTAAGATTTGTACTATGGTCTTTTGATTCTCCTCTCCAGAGTATTTTATGATTACTATTCATAGTTTCTGATAGTGCTTGTATAATTTGTGCCATTTGTTGTTGTGTGTTGTGTTCCTCCTTCATAAACTAGTCCATTTTGGTGTTGAGTTCTTCAATTTTTGTCCTTACATAGGCTGATAGGATTGTGTGCTTTGATACTACATGTAATTTCCCCTTTTCATCTATCTCAAATAGTTGAGATAATTACTTAATTTTGATTTCTTACTTTATCCAATAGTTTCAATTAGAATCTAGTAAAGATGTTACACAAGATTTCAATTGCCACACACACACAGACACAATGATATTGAATGAATGTCAATGTTTGGTATACACTGATGGAGAATGCTTTGTATCTTTAGTATTAATTTATCACCTGTGGTGATTAATAATTGATTCTATTCTTGGCACACGATATGCTTATGCAATTGATATATTGCTTCCAATAGTGGGATTGCTATATTTGATATATCTATCTATATATATAATAATGGTTGTAATGTAGTTACAAATATTGTAATATTATTATAAGTGGAAATAGGGTTGCATCTATTATATAGATTGTGGTCATATGCTTCGATATTTGGCCTTTTCCCTTGTTATCTTCAGGATATTGGAATTATGAAGATGTAGTTAATGCTAAAGATGCCATCTCTAGCCGATCTTTGAATTTTTGCATAAATAGTGGTACCTTCTCTATTATTGAATGTATTCTCTATGCAATTGATTCTTGAGTTGAGGTCAAATACTTAGATCAATTTATCGAATCAAATATATACAAAATAGATAAAAATACATCAATGCTCTTGAGAATGTTTGGAGCTTGATTTTATACATTTCTTATGAAGTGAGCCAGTTTTATGCCATGTCTCTTGTTTGCTCCACTAATTTCATTCCTTCATTATTAACAAATCGATCAATCAGTGTTGATTATCATAATTCTTGTTTGAATAACTAAACAATGGAATGTCCAGTTGATGATTGAATTCCTTGATTTGTATTTTATTTATTTCTTAATCATGATTAAGTGTCACACTTTTTAAAGAAGAGATGCTTATATATATGTGAACTAGTAATTATTTTGGAGGCATATGAAGGGATATTTTAGGTTTTGGATATAATGTTTATGATCTGTGTATGTTGCACTATAAAGTTTATAGGTCCTCTGCTGTTCATAAGATTGAGTTAGTTGTTGTTGTTGGTAACAATAGGGTCTCTATCGAAATTGGTCTAGAGAATTATAGTTAGAATAACATAAACAAAACAATGGAACATTTAGTTGATTAAAATAATTCTAGTTTAAATAACTAAACAATAGAATGTTTAGTTGATGATTGAATTCCTTGATTTAGCATTTATTTGTTTCCTAATCATGATTGAGTGTCACATTTAAAAAAAAAGATGTTTATATATACATGAATTAGTAATTTCCTTGGAGGCATATGAAGGGATATTTAAGGTTTTCAATATAATGTTTATGAAATGTGTATGTTGCACTATCAAGTTTAGAGGTCCTCTGGTGTTCATAAGGTTGAGTTAGTTGTTTTTGTTGCTAACAATAGGGTGTCTATCGAAATTGTTCTAGAGAATTCTTGGTGGTTCACTGATATGTGGTTTTCCAAGTTGCTACTTGGATGACATGTTAATTTGGTTTGTGCAGTGTTCCAATTCATCTTTATGGTGTTCTGAGTTCTATGTTGTCAGTCATTTTGGCTTCTAGTTGACTGTGATTGTGTATTCTATTTGTCTCATGTCTTTTTGGGTATAGATATGCTTTGGTAGTTGAGTTTGAAAGTTGTGGGAAATGAAAATGATGACCCAAATCTTCTCCCTTTGGCCTTAGCTTGCTAGGGGTATTGTAAGGTCTCTACAAATCTTTATTTGGGGGTATTATTTGCCATAATTTTTGTTCTTTCCCCTAAGCATCTAGATGTTGGGAAGGAGGGAGTAGAAGGGGTTTCATCTTCTTTCTATTCATGTCATTCTAAGGCTCAACCTTTATCAACTTGTCCTGCTCTTTCTTTGTGGATTAGGTCCTATGTAGAGGCCCCTGAGGTCATTTCTTCAATATATTTTGATGCAGTTGGTGCTTATGTAGGTTTGGATTTTTGCTCTTTTGAATGTTGAACCTACTTGTTATTTCTTTTGTATGTTGCTCCTCAACTTCTCATTCAGAGCTTGTTCAAAGAGTTATTGGAACCCTTAAGGTTTAATGTTAATTTTTCTTAGGTTTTTCTTATGGAAGATGCTTCTAAGGTGTGCATTCTACATAGTTTGTTCAGGGATTTTTTGTTCCTATTGTTTCCTTACTGGCCTCTTAGTCTAGTGCTAGTGGTGCTCAATCTTGAAATTTTATGAAGATTTTTGGCTGGATGGTTGGCCATAGAAGTAAAAAGGAAGTTAAAATGCAAAAGATGGTTTCTAATGTTCCAATCTTGTTCTAGGTAGATTGTTGCTTACTATAGGTAGTTTGATGTTAAGGTTCTCAAGGTTGTTTTTGAAGAAGGGAAAAAGACAAAGAAGGGACAAAGGAGGTTAGAATGAAAAGAAATCAAACAAGACACAATATAAATGCAAACAACCAAATTTATACCTTGTCTTTCATCTCTCCCTCGGTTTAAGCTTGATGAAGTTAAGGTGCCACTTTTGATGCTCCACTTGATGTGCTCCTTGCTTGATGCAGATGTAGATTTCTCTCCTTTGCTGAACAAGATTAGGATTTGATAGGGTTTAGATTGATGGATTATTGATGCATGGGGATTTAGGATCTGGTAGAAGACTATGAGAAAATTATAAAGATGTGATGAGAGGAGAAATTAACACCCTCAGGATAGAAGACTGGAACCCTTTGTGAGGGAAAGAGGCTCCAATTTATAGATTGGAGAAGGCTAATGGAGGGCCAAGACTGATTTTAAATGGTGGGCATGGATCAAGGATTCCTTGGGAGAATAAAGTGGAATATAAAATTCGTTGGGGAAAGGGGAGAGGAATTAAAAATTCCAAAATAAAGGATGCATAGGTAGATTCAAAGAAATTTGAATTTATTTGAGAGGTTTAATGTTGATGTGATATGAGTGGAAGAATTTAAAATTGGAGAATAATTACAAGTGGGATTATGAGATATTCTAGAAGAATTAATTAGGTTGAGTGGGGATTAGGAAAAGTAATTTTTAGGAATCACATGACTAGGTTAATTAATTAAAATTAATTAACTAAGTGGGTTTAGAAGAAATATCTATTGGAGGGACTTTAGAAGAATAGTCGAATAATCAATTTATTTGATAAATTAATTATTAGACAATAGCGACAAGATTAATTAAATTAGATTTAATTGGTATCATGAGGAATAAGTATAACACAAATAAAATAAATAAATTATGTTGGCAAGATTAAATTAATTAAATATTAATTTTAGGTGTCTACATTTTACCCCTCTTTGAAATAGAGTCATGAAATGATGTTATATCAAAGAAGAATAAAACATAGTGGAAGAAAAGGATAAGGACTAGTAGCATGATGCCCAAGTCATAAGAGGAGGAAGAATGATGGGGAGGAAGGATGCTGATGAAGTAGTTGTGTACCCCCTTGAGAGGACATGTATGTTCAAGGAACACATGTGTGCTCTTGAAATGGATGAGAAGACGAGGTGGTGAAAGGATGAAGATGATAAAAGTGGGAATACATGAATAGATTGGAGTCTTGTGAATGACATGAGATAAAGGAATGATAAATGGATGTCATTTCTTGTTGAGTGAGTATAGAAAGAAAACCTAGGTTTGATATTTCCATGGATAGTCTACACCACTGGTTATAAGAACCAGGATGATATGAAGATCTGAGGCATGGACTAACGCTCAGTCAAACAAGTATGTCTGGCATACAATCATATAAGTGTTGATAAAAACTAATGCAGGTTTGTCTGTTTGTCTAAGGAAAACCCTAAAACACACCATACCATGAGAACTATGCCCCATTATACACCAACCAAGACATACGAAGCTATAGGATGATCAAGGTAGTCATGAATAAGTATAGTCCTGGGACACAAGATGAACATCAAAGTGAAAAACTCAAGCATGCAAACAACATGCACAAGATTGAATGACATCTCTTGCCAAGAGTAGGACATGGATTTGGATAAACTACCAGACTAGGGAAGGATGCATCCCGATGGGGAGGTGATGGATTTGGATACAAGTTGATGATTGGGAAAAGGCAAGTTGGATGTGAAAGGTTTGCAGATGAGAGGATTGTTGCTTGGATTCGATTAGTAGGATATGGACGGATGCTTGGATTAGGCACAAGTCAGTGTAAGCTCAGGTAGATGGGAAAAGCTCAGTTTGATGGATTGGATAGGATGGAAGAAGGATAAATGATTAGATAGAATGAAAAGGAGGATGAATGATTGGGTAGGATTGGATTGGGGATGGGATTAATGATTGGATTGGGAGATATGGAGAATATGATTGGATGAGATAGGTTTGGATTAAAAATATAATTGGATAGGATTGGGTGGATTGATGGATATAGGATAGATTGACTTGAACCAATGAAAAGGGAGAACCAAGGATTGGTAAAAGAATGGATGGATGGATGGAGGGAGATATTTGTTTGGATAGGAGGCAGATGGATTGAGTGGATGGATATGGATAGGAAATGGAATAAAATATGGAGGGTAGGATGATGGAGAGCCAAGGACTGTGTTGCGAAGGAGGAAAATGCCCCACTAAGGGTAGTGGAATTAAGGATGTAAGGATGATGGATAAAGATGCATGAGATGGAAGGATATGGATGGTAGAGGTATTAAGGCTTGTGTGCTCCAAAGCATGCATATACATTATTTTGCTTCTATATGATCACGACCAAAGGTAGGAATAGAGTATTGCATTTGGATAGGATGAGGGATATGAGATGGAGGATATGGATAGGATAGTCAAGATCAAAGATATGAAAGGAGGATGGACTTAGATAGGATGCAGATATAAGGAATGTGGATGGTAGGATTGCCTTGATGAAGCTTTCCCCTAAGTGTAGAGTGCAAGAGGATGAGGGGATTACACACAACTCTTGTTTTCTAATTTTTCATCATGGTAATTACCCAAGGCGCCAAAAGAAGTTATTTTCACCATTGGATGGAATTATTTTTCTTTACTTTTCCTAATTTTAATATTTTGCTATTTTTTTTGTTGTTGTTGTTGTATTTTTCTTTATTTTTTTTATACTTTTTGAATTTTTGGAATAGTCTAGATGGATAAGGATGAGGATGAGTGGATATGGAAGATAGTGGATGCATGAAGGAGGAAGAGAGGACTCAAGCATCTAGCTCCATGGATGGTATCCCTTAGTATTTCTTTGAACTGGAGGTATGCTCATAGATGTTGGTAAAAATAATTGGGGAGAGGAAATTGATATTGGAAGATAAGATTTGCAAAGGATTGGACTAACAAAATCAAATTGTGAAAAATGGATGGTGGATAATGGATGGGGTTCTGAAGGATTTGTGCAAGATCAACATTGGTACACATGTTGAAGGGTGGTGGAGTAGTGGAGAAGAGGGTTTTGAATTAGGTGGAGGATAGAGTGTGGATTTTGGGACATGAAGACCCAAAATAGAAGAAGGGGATGATGGAGTTGGGATGGTGGATTTTGGGACATAAGGACCCAAAATGGATTTTGAAGATGGAGGATTGGAGGACTTATGAATGGATGGAGCTTTTGGATTAGCAAGTTTGGATGAAAATTTTAATTTTACTTTAAGATGCATTACTTCTTTGAGTAGTTTGGTATTCCTCATAGTTTTTGATTTTTCATTTTGAGGTCTTTGTGGCCTTTTTTATTTTTCTTTCTTTCAGATGATATTTTTCTTTTGAGCATGTCATTTTGAGGGGACATGTTGATCCTTTGATTTTTGTGGATTTTGAGCTTTATTCTTTTTAGATTGGGCATCCAAATTGCTTCCAATAGAAATAGGATGGGTGCATGAGGATGAAAGACTTAAGGATTTTATGGATGGTGGGATGATGGAAGGAGAGTGTTGGAAGGCATTCAATGATGTGTGCCTTTGTTAATCTTTCTTAAGGATTATTTTAGGGGATGGAGTGGTGGATGGAGGGATGTAAGGACCCAAAATGGATGGAAGGAATGGAGGATTTAGCTTTGGAAAATAGGGTCCTAAAATGGATGTGGATGATGGGGGATGGCAGGATTTTGATTTGCATGAAGGACTTTTGGATTTAGGAGGAATAGAGGATGTACCAACATGTTGAGCATTAGTTTGAGGACCCTTATTATTTTGGAAAAAAGATGGGAGTCCATTTTGAGGGGGCTGGGATGTGGAAGGAGGATTAGGATCTTTAGATAGATTGGGATCGTGACATGGGGTGCCTGCAAGAAGTTGTGTCCACTTTTTGGCCAAAAAGTGGAAGTTTTTTCCCTTTTTTTTTGATTTCATTCCGTTTGACCTAAATATTTTAGGGACTTAAAGAATGATTCTTGGAAAAATTCAGTAATTGAAAATGTAGTTCTTGAAGTCTACTTTCCAAATATGTAATTTATTTTAATACCTAGATCTTAAAAATGAAGTTTGAATAGGAGTTAGTAAAACGTATAGTTTAAAAGCCACTTTTTAGGACCATACCATGCACATGTATGACAAGAATAATTTGACCTAAATGAAATTATTTTTCTTTATCCTTTTAGGAAAAGATCTATAACTCACTCACTTTTGATGAGGATATTTTTAAAATTTTTTTTTCCTTATATATATTTTTGTTATTTTTTAATTGGCCATAATCACTATTTTGAAAAAGCCACGTGTACGACAAGCATAATTTGACCTAAAAATAACATTTTTTAATTTTATTTTTTTTAAACTGTATAGCTTTGTTTGTAGTTTGATGCCATATAAATTTTTTTTTTCAAAAAACTTAAAGACAAAAAAATAATTAAAAATTAAAAAACCCTGATATTTCAAGTTTATGGATCTCTTTCATTAAAATTTATTTTAAAATTTAAAATATTGATCCATTCTTTTAAAAAATTATATATTTGGAGTCTAGACAGTGTGTACTATAATGGGTTTTTATTGTTTAACAAAATTCAGAAGATTAGGTGTTCAGATATATTTTTTAAGTCATTTTTTTTTATGAAGCTTGATTTGGCCTTCAAGTTGCAGAACAAACCAGTTCCAAGCCTCAGGTTGGGCTTTCCAAACCATTTTCCAAGCCAATTTAAGAACCTACAAGCAGGCCCCAAAAACATTTTTTTACAAATGGGATCTCGTATCTAAAATGGGATCTTGTATTGAAAACGGGATCCCATTCTATTTTGCCAATTAATTAAAAATGCAAAAACAACACGGGATCTTGTTTTGAATTAAAATAGGATCGAATTTTGTTTTGCATTAAATTTTTATTTTTGAATTTGTATAAATAAGAGATATTTTTACACAATAAAACATGTCTTCAAATGTGCGAGTTTTTAGATAATATTTTATGATTTAGTTGTCCTTTGGATGCTCTTTTGTTGCAATTTTAGATCCATTTTTTGAAGGTGGCATTTATTACATAATTTTTTAGTGATGGGGTCTAAACAACGTCAGAAGAAGAAACAAAGGAGGGTATTGACCATCAAGGAAATTCAAGCAGAAAGAGAGAAGGAGGCCAAACATCAAAGAGATAGAAGAATGAGGATTCGACAAATGAATAATCTTGATGCTTCTGGATCCGCAACAATGGAAGAGACAAACATTCAAGATGATGCCTTGGGGGATTAGATGGATGTAGATGATGCAATTATGCATGATGTTGATGTGAATGAAACAATTATGAAGAATATTCCAAGTACTACATCCTCAAATCTAGGTACATCTTCAAATTATATAGGTACATCTTCAAATCCTTCTCTGGAAGACATGGATAATGTGATTATAGATGATATTCATATTCACGATTTACTAGAAGCTGGATATACCAATGTTGAGATTGATAGAATTATCCATGAAAATGAAAACCTTCATGTTGGTAAAGATGAAATTCTTTTGAATTTTGAAAGTGAAAATCCTTTTGAACATGGTGAAAATGAAAATCCTCCAATTGTTGAAGATAAGAGAAACTATTTTATAAAAATTGAAAAAAAGGTTTTGGATAATCTTCCTGGTAAGATTTCTTGGAGACAGATAAGAACATATGCCAATAGAATATACAAATATTTTTTTTATCAAAAAAAACTTGCAATTCACTGTCAACTTATGATGCAATTGATGAGAATGTGGAAAATGAGAAAAGTGATGAGAAAAATAGTCATCTATGTGAAACCATAAAAAAAGATGAATCCGTTAAGCATGCTATGTCTACTATTGCAAGTGTCATTGAATCTATTGATACAACAAGTCAATCTAAAGATGAGAATGTGGCACGACGAGCTATAAAAATTTTCATAGTGAATAAAGCAACCTTGAATAAAAGGATGGTAAGCAACATTATTGCAATTTTAAAGATACATCCTAAAACATTGATTAGAGTAGCTAAAAGAAGAGATAGTATTGAAAATGATCCAATCAACCAAAGTTGGAGTTTTAGTGGTAGACTTCGAAGTTCAGATATGAAATTCAATATTGAGGTGAAATCTTTGGTTGAAAAGTTTTGGCATGATAATACAAGGGTATCATCTAATGCTAGAGATGTTCTAAAGTTGAGAGTGGGGTGTAAAATTCATGACCCTCATCCAAAACACCTATTAGACAAAACTCAAACTGAATTTTATAGAAATTGTTTGGATGAAGTTGTGTTACCTGGAAATATTACTATAAGTCAAAGATCATTTGAAAAATACAAGCCCTGGTATGTAAAAATTAATAAGAAAAGAGTCTCTTGTTGTTGTAAAACACACGTGCAATTTTATTACTATTATGATGTTTTTTGATATATACGTTGTGTTTTGCATAGTAACATGCTTATATACGAATGTGGTATTGATATGCCACCTGAATCAATGAAGGAATTCGTAGCAAGTTTATTTTGTAAAAGAACTGATGGGCAATTATTTTATTTACATTTATGTATCTCTGGACAATGTTCTAGTTGTGGAAGTTTTTGATCAGTAGTAGAATATATGCATGAGAGTAGTGAAACTGATTTTGGACAACAACTAGTGGATGTTAGAATATTTAAGAATATTAAGTATCCCTTAAAGGATGGGAAAATAGGAAAGTGTGTTGATTTAATCACATAGAAGGTTAGTGTACATGCATTCATGTCAGAATTTAAAAGTAAGATTGTACCAAAATATGCGACACACTCTCAATATGCTAGATGGCTTGATTCTCAATTTCGCAAATGTAGAAATACATTTCTAGCTAGAAGTATACTATCAATGATGGACTTTGTAGAAAACTATACTCTTAAGCCACAAGAGGAAATTCAATCTCAATATTACAATTCCACTCAAGTTGGTATTTTTTTTCATATTTTTTATAGACATGTAGATGATAGCATAGAGGATGATAGAAAAATCCTAAGGGAGTATCATTTCTATGTGAGTGATAAGAGGATGCACTCGTCAGAGTTTATTCAATATTGTTTGAGCATATTTTACATAAATATAAGAGAAAGAGTAACCCAGATTACATAACATCTTATATGGTCAGATAATTATACTGGACAATTCAAGAATACTTGAATGTTTTATTGGTTAAGCAGGGCTCACAAGGAATACAATATCCAACATATATGGAGTTTTTTTGAAGTTGGACATGATAAAGGAGAACATGATGGAGCTGGTGCATGTGTTAAAAGAATTCTTGCTAGAGAGCAATTAAAATTTGAAGATAATGTAAAATTTAAATATGCACGTGTAATTGTAGATTTGTGCAATACAACCTTATCTACTGGATCAGGTTTGAACTGTATAATTCAATGATTCTTTTGGTTAATTGAAGAGGAAAACATTGTGCTGAAACTTGATTCTGATAAAATTAGTGGATTGGCAAAATGGCATTCATTTAAGAGTTCAAATGCAAGCACATGGACTATATGGATAAGGGAACTTGCATGTTTTTGTGAGTTTTGTATTTCAGGTGATTCTGATGTATGTGAGGATACTGAATGAGTTGAAGATTGGAATCAAAGATCGTTGACTCCTACTCAAGCACAAGATCAGATTAACACAATTGAAGATAATGATCAATTATTTGCATCAAATGATTATGATCATGTTTCAGACCTTGTGCACAAAGGTAATCATTTAATTATTTTGTTGACAATTTAATAAAGTTAATTTCAAACTTTTTTATATTTAATCTAAATTAAAAATGGACATTTTTTAATTCTAAATTTTGATAATATATTAATTTTTTGTTTGTAGGACATGTGTATGTTGTTGTTGCACCCAAGGACAATGAAGAGGAAACAAAATATTAGTTGGCTTGATGTGTTTAGACTAAACACAAATTAGTTAATCCTCGAGAAAATGATGATGGTTTTCATTATCTAACTCGTTCAGTGATAGTTGTTGGAACTTGGATAAGGAAATATTTGACAAGGAAGAATGGTTTGCTTGCTTTTGAAGATTATGAAACACATAAGAAGATAATATACTAACATTTGATTGTTCCAATAAATATACAACTAGTGAGATATCGCGGCAAACATAGTAATAAAAAGTTGTGGACAATTTCTATGGAAGATCATGAGACAATTATAGATGCTTTGGAAAAAAGAGAGAATGCAGATGGTACAATTGAATAAGTATTTAAATAAAGAGGTATGTATGTATGTACAGGTATGTATATATATATGATATATATATTATATATAATTTCTTTTTATTGTAGCATTTGATGTAGATAGTTTAAATATTATTGTTTGATATATAGGTCCATCCCCTTATTGAGTTCTCTTACAAATTTGTGGTACATGTAATGGAATAAGTATTTAATATATAGAGGTATGTATAATTAATTTTAAAAGTACATGGCTTTCAATGATAAATTGATAAATTTCTTTTAAAATTAGGTTTTTCATAATTCATTTAAAATATGAACAACTATTTGCACTTCCATCTAGATTCTAATTTTTTTTGTCCCCTTAAGCCATGCCCTTATTATTTTGATCCGCTTAAGCCACATGTCCCAATTGTACACCCATCCCCTTAAGCCTCATGTCCTAATTAGTTAATTTCCGCTTAAGCCATGTCCTATATAGTTCAAATAATCCTCTTTTAAGCCACATGTCCTATTTCTAGTTTGATCCCCTTAAGTCACATCCCAATTATGCCCATCACCTTCAACTTGCCTCATGCACGTCCTAATTAGTTAATTTCCCCTTAAGCCATGTCCTCGTTAACTTAAATTCACCCCCCTATAAATTATATATATAATATATATCTAACTATTTTTTGTTGTTGTAGGTTAAATACCTTTAGTAGTTTTTTGTTATTGGTGGCATGTGAAACGATTTCATGAA